>NC_134545.1:39842062-40134562 GCF_050624435.1 Tenrec ecaudatus
GAGCTTTAGATAAAGGGTAAATGCACATGGAGGAAAAATCCCAAACCAGTGCAGCCCAAGTCTACAAGTCCAACATTAGCGCATAGGTCACACCCCAATCCACTATGTCCTCCTCCATCTAACAAACACATGCAGTGATGGTAGCTGCAGGTGGAAAGAACTGCCCATCTGGGTTTCTGAGGTTGTTAACTCTTTACTGGAATTAAAAGCGCCTTTTGTGCGCCTGGAGCGGCTGTTGTTTGTAACCACTCAGCCACAAGGGCTCCATCTCCTTCTGCAGGAATACTCGTGATTTATTATCTACTCAAATGCTGATCCAAGGGTGGTATATGGGCCGGTGATAATCTGTGACCTGTTTAAAATCTGTCCATTTGTGACTAGGTACAGAAAGGAAGGTCAGGGTGCAGGTCACTGCTCTGTCATGTAAAGGGCAAAGCCGCAGCAGGGTTTCTAGACTAAGGACACACTGAGGATGATGAAATACACCACTGAAAACCTTATGCTAATCATGGAACCACTGTCAGGTAGTGGAGGACTAGTAAACCAAGGCAGAACCTTGCCAGAGAGAGGGCCAGATGACGAACACTTCTAGTCAGATTAAAGGAGAGGGCCAGTGACAAAGATCCAGGTCGTTTGCAAGATGCATGGCCACGGGGGCTGCAAAGATGGGTTCAAACATCAGAAAGATATGAGGGTGGCCCAGGTCTGGCAGACTCATAGTGACCCTATTGGACAGGGTAGAACTGCCCCTGTGGGTTTCCCAGACTGTCACTCTTGACAGGAGTCGACAGCCTCATATTTCTCCCAAGGAGTGGCTGGTGGTTTAAGACTACTGTCCTTGTGGTTAACAGCCCAAAAGTACCAGGGCCTCTAGAACTGCAGGATCCCAGGCCCCACCCTGAACTCACAAAATCAGAATCTGCCTCCCACCCTGATTTCCAGGAACCTGGGTAAGTGCATGCATGTGAAAGTTTAAGAAATACTGCCTTAGAAACCATTACTTTCCTGATCAACCTCCTCCTGCCAGGGGTGCAGAAATGGAATCCCATTGGGCCATGCTCCCCTAGAAGCATATTGAGGTCTCAGTGCTCCTATATCCTGCCTGTCGTCCAGATTTCCTGATTCTCACTTGGACTGTTGTCCCTGCAGAAGGGTATTGTTGAGTCCTCAGTATGAACAGCCCCAAATTAGGTCTAGAGACACAGCTCCCATTTCAGAGTAGTAGAATCCACAGTTTACTGTAGAATTAATGGCTTTTACTGGCTTGGGGTAGGGTCTAGTGGGAAACGTGTTTCAGCAAGAGATATTATGTATTCCAGATGTACACAATGAGTTTGTCTTGAGACATATTTATGGCTGAAGTTGTTATGGAGTCTCTTTATGTCCCATGCAACGTTAATCTTTTGGAAATTTATATTTGCTTTTTATTACCCAGATATATAAGCGATTTATAGCTAGGTCTGATGGATTGGAATCAGATGGCCAAGCCTGGATTCACCATGGGTCCTGGTGACCATTAGTCAGGTCTTTCTGTTAATGATATTTTCACCTGAGTGAATGCATTCAAGACTTTTCTTCTCTTAAGATAAATAAGCAGGTGGGTATCATTTTGCTATGCTGGCACTTCCTTGTGCTGTTTTAAGTTCACCCAGCAATTTTTTAAAAGACAGACATATTGAAACTGTCATACACTGAATAATTCATGTGGAAAAATGGGGGGAGTGCTAAATAGAGGTGACTCGTGGTACAGTCTTATTTACTGCTTGTTAGAAGGTACTGTGATCTTGTATACATAAACACTAGAAACCAGAAGAGAGGAAATGGTGGCTCCATGGCACAATTTTCACTAGTCATGAAGGAAATTTGGGTTTGATTCTTGGCCAGTGTGCCTCCTGTTACAGCTACCACCTATCTGCTAGTGGAGGCTGGCATATTACTATGATGCTGAACAGATTTCAGCAATGGTTTCAGCCTACAGTCAGACTAGGAGGAAAGGCCTGGTGACCTCCTTCCAGACATCAGCCACTGAAAACCCCCCAGCTGACAAGGGGTCAAATTTACAACCCACTGAAGGAATGGGGCAGGACCAGTGGGCATTGTGTTCTGTAGCGCATGGAGTCCGCATGAGTCAGGAGCTGACTGACTTGAAGGCAATGGGCCGCAGCACTCTCTCGGAAGGCAGTGGTTGGAGCACATAGGTGTCCTTCATGTGGCCCCATGATCATCAAGCCTAAGTCACACAACCAACTCCGGGAAATGAAAGATACCAAGGGTACCAGGAATATTTGAAGGACCTGGTGTAAATTGGTTCAGTCCACGGGAGTTCTGGAAGCCACCGAAGTAAGCTTCCTGCTGAAACCACTAACTTAGTCCAGTGCAAGTGGATGGGTGTCTGCGCATGCACCCAGCCACCATTAGTGTTTTGTTGTTGTTTTTGTTGTTGCTGCTGTTCACGTCCATAGAGTCGATGCCAATTCACAGTGACCCTATATGACAGGGTAGAATTCCCCCTGTGAGTTTCTGACACTGTGACTCTTTATGGGAGTAAAAAAAGCCTCATCTTTCTCTTGAGGAGTGGCTGGTGATTTTGAATGGTTGATCTTGCTGTTAGTCCATTGCGTAACCAGGTGCTGTCAATTTGGCTCCAACTCATGACCACTCTATGTGCAGCAGAACAAAACAGCACGCTTCCCTGCGCCATTCTCACAGCCATTACTACATTTGAGCCACTGTGTCAACCCATCTTGTGGAGGTTTGTCCTCCTTTTGGCTTGGCCAAGATGCTGCCCTTCTCCAGGGACTGGTCCCTCCTGATAACACCCAAAGTACATGAAGCCAAGTGTCACCATCCTCGCTTCTAAGAATCAATCTGGCTGTAGTTCTTCCAACATAGATTTGTTTGTTCTCCTAGAAGTTCTTTGGTGTATTCAATATTCCTCACAAGGACCGTATTTCAAATGCATCAATTCTTCTCTTGGGACTTCCTTATGCATTTTCTAGCTACCACATGAAAATAATCATGCCTTGGGTCAAGATGCTCCTGGGTTCTTAAGGTGACAAATTTTCCCAATGCAATTTATCCAGTGATTTCTTGACAGATGTTTCCATGAGCGCTGGTTGTGGATTGGTCCAAGTAAGATGAAATGCTTCACCATTTCTATCTTTTCTCTGTTTCTCATGTTGCTTATTGGTCTAGTGGTGAGAATTCTTGTTCTCTTAACCTCGAGTTGTAATCCATACTGAAGACTATCATCTTTGAACTTCATCAGTAAGTGCTTCTACTCCTCTTCCCTTGCAGCAAGCAAGGTGAGTCGCCTCATATCTCAAGTTGTTCTCAAATCTTCCTCCAATCCTGAAGTCTCCAATTCAGCCATTCAAAATTCAAAACAGCTCAATGCCATGGAAGTCAAGTCAATTATGACTAGAGCAACCCTGTAGGCCAGGGAAGAACCTCCCGGAAGGTTTCCAAGACTGTAATCTTCCTCACTTGGGATAGCTGGTGAATTCCAAGTGCCGTCCTATTGATTAGCAGTCATGCTTAACCAAGACCCTACCTGGATTCCAAGTGTGACCTAGCAGCCACAGTTTTCTTCCGAGACCAAAGGTGTTGTTAGGTGTGAATTCTGGACCCACGGTGGTCCAGCAGACCTGCTCAGTATTCACCCAGGTGCAAAATCCAACAAGAGGATGCATTGTCATTACTTTTTAAATCATGTAACACACCCAGGTGTAGCAGCAACCCAGCTTTCTAATATCACCCTGGTTTTGATAAATATGTTGCATTCCTTGATAACTCTTCCAAATCCTTTAATATCCCGCAGCTCAATCCCTGATGTCTGGCTGTAACAAAATGTGTGAAGGGAGACCAAATGCCAATACATTCTCCCTGTCTGCCTCAACTCAGCGCATAATCAGCTCCAAGGTAAATGCATGGTAAGTCAGCTATGCGCTGGCGGGGAGGGGAAGGGGGTGGGATGAACCCCCTTTCAGTTTTGTCTTCTGATGGAGCTGACCAAAAGGACTTCTAATTCCAGTCTATTAAGAGAGTGAGAGTTAGGGTTTCCCCCCACCCCGATTTTTTTCCTTTCCCTTTTTGCCCCTTTCCCATTGGAAGGACAGCCTGCTCTGCTGTTCTGAAAGGGTTGTCTGCTTTATGCTTCACTCTCCACTCCATTAAATCACCTTTCCTCACATTAAATACAGGTCTTCAGGGTGGTCAGAGAGCTTCGCTCTGAGGGATGATGTTATAATGAGGACGACATGTATGAAATATCATTTTTCAGCTCAATCCCAGGCAGACCACGGGGAAGCATGAATGCGGAGGGGGAGAGGTGTACCTCACTTTAGACAAGAGTCAGGCTTCTGAGAAGGCAGTCTCAACCTGGATGGCTGCAGAAGGCTTCTTTACCTCAATCACTCATTCATTCAACCAGCTTGCTACTTACTTATTAAGTGCCAGGCCTTGGGACTCTCTCAGTGAATAAAAGAGACAAAAATCCCTCTTCTGTCAAGAAGCTTCCATACACAGAGGCATTCAAACCCTTCCTGGGGAATGTGTTTAAAGTCCAATTTACATGAAAGCAGAGGAAGAGCCTGATGTGAGGGACTTCAGACACCCACACACACAAATCTCCCAGGAGACACTATTCACTGGAGTTAAATAATTTTTTATTTTTTCCCCATGAGCTCTCTTTTTTTTTCTTTATGAGAGCAATTGTCCTTGGAAGCAATTAGCTGTTATCACTGTCTAACACCTTAGTGTGTATTTATTAATTTTCTCCTTTTCCTGCTTAGATAGGAGGGGCCTCCAGGGCTGCTAAAAGACAGAAAAATCCTCAAAAGGCAGCAACAAGAGAGGCATAAGACAATTGTGGCCCGTGTTTCTCATCTGAGTCTCTGGGGGGCCATTTGGTAAAGATGCAGATTACACACACACACTGCCCCGCCGCCCCCACCCAATATGGCCTTACTAAATAAGGATCCTACCCCACCATCTGTCCGGGAGCCCCTGAACTGGCCCTTCCCATGAAACAAGCCAGGGCAATTGAAAGTGAATCTTTAGGCAAAAGACCAGTGACTTAGGCTTTCCAAACCAGGATAAAGCCCATTTGCTAAGCACTTGCATATTAAAACCAAAAGGTTGATGCTTCAAACCCACCCACAGGTTCCTAGGAAAGCAGGCCTGACAATCTGATTCTGAAAGGTCACAGTCTTGAAAAGGATCCCTGGTGACATATTGTCCTGCTAGCCATAAGGTCAGCAGTTCAAAACTACCAGCTGCTCTGAGAGAGAAAGCTGAGGCTTTCTACTGTAAAGATGTATAGTCTCAGAAACCTACCAGGGCAATTATACTCCGTTGCCATGAGTCAGAATTGACTCAATGGCAGTAAGTGAGTGGATGGGCTGGAATTGATTTACACCAACTAACACCAAGAACAACTATTTTGGGCGGCAGTGCCATTCTTCTGCTTTTTCTAGAATCTGAACTCTCAGCGTCATTAACAATTTAGACAACAGACAAATAATAATAAACTCCAGAAGGATAAAGAAAAGCTAACGAAGTTACTTCTGTTTGAGGTTTAGTTATGTTTTTTAGAAAAAAATATGAAATATGAAGGGACTTGCTGAAATTAAATATAAACCTATTTTGCAACCCCAAGTCTTTCTTGCCAAAAAATAATGTCTCACAATAGGAATGGCCTCTGCACTGCCAAGAAAGCATGGCTTCTCCGTTGGATGAGATCAAGATAGCTATAATACCCTGTATTGAGATCACAAAAGAATGTAATGCAGTGCCTTGTAGACAGTCTCATGTACATACACAAAAGATTTTCTAAGAATTTTCAGGAGGCTGTGCTACAGCCTAAATAGGCTGAATTGCAGCCTAAAACAGAGAGAGAGATCCATCTCAAAGAGATGTGGGGATAGGCTTTCATAAAATGGAGTGCATCATGTAATCCAATGCAAGGGAAACCCAGTAAGTTTGGGAAGGAACTGCATTGGCTTGGACTAAACAGCCAGAGATTGTGCCACATAAAAAGAAGGAAGACAATTGATAAAGCAACCCAGACATTATTGTGGAAAAGGAAAAGAGACTTAGAAGACAATCAAAAGCTACAAGGAACCTCTCTCAGGGAGAATGTCCTGTGGCTTCAACTTGTGTGCTCTGGGGGATATTCGGCAATCACATATAAAATTGTGTATTCAATTTAATCCCTTTAAGGGATTTTGTCATGAGCCGTCACCCCAACTATCCTGACAAAAAAATCAAGAGCTCTGATTTATGACAAGTAATTTTCGCCGATGTATTTCGTCATCCTCAGTGTCTCCTTAGTCTAGAATCCCTGCTGCGCGCTTTGCCCTTTACATGACATTGCTGGAATTGGAAATAGCAGTGACCTGCACTCTGACCTTCTTTTCTGTACCTAGCTACAAATGGACAGATTTTAAAGAGTTCACAGTTTATCACCGGCCCATGTACCACCCTGGGAGCAGCATTGGGGTAGATAATAAATCACGAGTACTCCTGCACAAGGAGATGGAGCCCTCATTTCTGAGTGGTTACAAACACCAGCCGCTCCAGGTGCACAAAAGGCGCTTTTAATTCCAGTAAAGAGGTAACAACCTCAGAAACCCAGATGGGCAGTTCTTTCCACCTGCAGCCACCCTCATTGCATGTGTTTGTTAAGATGGAGGAGGACACAGTGGATTGAGGTGTGACATATGCGCTAATGTTGGACTTGTAGACTTGGGCTACACTGGTTTGGAATTTTTCCTCCATGTGCATTTACCCTTTATCTAAAGCTCTCTTTTATACATTTCAGTTTCTGTGGATTTATTTCTCTAATGTACTCAGATTAACACAACTAATATAAGAAAAGGCAGGACACAAGTAAGCACCCGTTTCCGTTTGGGAAAGACACTAAACAGTGAAAAGCTATTTTCCTCCATGCCATCTCTGGGTGGCACAAACAGTTAAGTGCTCAATTCGTAACTAAAACGATCATCTGAGCCCATATGGTGGTACCTCAGAAGACAAACCTGGTGGTCTGCTTTTGAACCCTCACAGAGCCTTGCAGCCCCTATCTCTCACGGTTCAGTTTGGCTCTGCACACCTGGTAGTTTCATGACTTGGAATCTACCCAAAAGTAACTGTTTGGATGAAAGGTACTCAGTCCTGAGGTATGACCGGCCCCATCCTGACGATTCTGTCATGAGGCAGTCCTGACCGAAGTCAAATACCTCATGATTCTAGGTTTTCTTTTCTTATTTTTTTCCACAGGTAGTTAAAAGACTTTATTAGGAAGGCTTTGAAGTCAAAGGTAACACACTTGATAGAATTTTCTTTCATCCTGTAAATTGGCTCTGCAAATTTATAATCAGTGATTTAGCTGTAAAATCAAAGGTCCGTTAATTTATTTAAAATAAAATATATTTTAGTTCTTAAAATTTATTCCTTAAAGTACATATTTCCCTATTAATTCCCGACTTATACAAAAGAGGTAAAAAATAAAAACAAACACAAAGTATAAAATCCCCAACAAAACAGTAACTGAGCATCTTTTTAAAAATTGTAAAAAAACTAACAAGAGAAACCAATGTTGTGTGTGCTTGTTAATATTAAAAAAAGTGAAAAATCTCTGGATGGGGGACTCCCAACCCCTGGCTTTACATATCTCACCGTCATCAGTCTGTGGGGCTTGAATACATTGGATATAAACTTAAAGCTACATTGGCATGAGAGATGTGTGGTATAGCATGAGTGCATGCAACTTATGGTAAACTTTCTAAAAAATGAAAGAGAAGCAGATGGTCATAATGCAGCTCATCATAACTATAATAGAGCACAACACAGAGATTGTGTTTTCTGGGTCTTTGAAATGATATGAGCCAATTGAATTGTGGGCTGATGAACTGAATGTGAAATTGACCTGTTTTATAAAAGCTTGGATGATCTGGAGGTTAAATGGAATGGGGGAAAGTATGGTTTAAATCCTTGGAATAGTGTTTTGGAGACCTTTCAGGAACCTGTTTCATAATGCCAATTCACTTCCAACACTGTGGATAGTGACACACATTCAATGAAGCAAGTGCTTGGCTGCCAACTTTGAGCCGGCTCTATTACTGCCTACTCAGCTTATCCAGACATTTCCTTGCAAACAGGCATTATTTTTTTAGACAAATAAGTTTCTAATGGCTTATTTTTTCAATTTCCATAAACCACATTATTTAATAAAAAAAATTTTTTTGATCTCCACAAATGAAAACGTGGTTATAAAGTATAAACACCAGGGTTATTGGGTAAAAGGGACTGCAGGACACAGGGTACTGGGAACTTCAGAAGCCTAGGGATATGGGTGGAAACACTGATTGAGGCACACTAAGACACCGCTCTACGTGGAATAGCCCTCATGTGGACATACGACGTGTGATATCTAGGCAGTGAGCCCTCCTACTCAGTCACAATTACCAACTCCTCAGAACTGTTTTGGAGTCAGGGGAGACTGCATATAAAGTCCCCAGAAAGGATCAGTGTCCAGGCTGGAGTCTGAAGGCATCAATATATTAAAGATACTTGCTTCTGTTTGCATCACTTTCATCCCTATCATTCTTCTCCTGCAGCCAAAACTCAGTTCCAGGGGGATGGCAACTAGAGTAACCAGACTGTTCTGTCTGACTTCTACGTTAGGACACATAGACCATCTGAATAAACCCTTTGATTCTGTGTCCCTCTCCTTCCCATGGACAAAAGTGCAGCCAGCACCAGACGTTAAACCTGCAGACTAAGAGTTTGTCAAAAGTCTAGAAAGAGCAGTCAATACTCAGGAAACCTAGCCTGCAGAAGAGAAGACACAGAATCAAAAGCTACAACTGAAAAAAAAAAAAAAAAAGCTCCAGGTGGGTGTCATTCAGACAACCGATTCCAATGAATACACTTGAGCTTCTCACAGTGTAAAATTGCTTTAACCTCCATACTATTGTAATTCGAACAGTTTCCCATATCTCACCTCCAAATGTAACTCAAGCAGATTCAAGTATATTAAGGAAGAGGCGATTATTCTGGTGTTTCCCCTGCACCGATTATGGAGCCTCAAAGAGTTTTACTATTCTCAGCTCATGCCTTAGATTTTCAACTATTTGAGTGTGAAGGAAATCTTAACATGCCGCATTTCATAGGCTGCCTTCGGTGTTGCCTCACCCAGATTTACGTTTTTCATTTCCAGAGCGCCTCAACATGAGTTTTTTTTTTGGGGGGGGGTTAAGGAGCATTATCATTTTCCATCATCAGTTGTTGATGGGAAATTTTACATCCTGCGGGTTCCTGTATACAATAATTACATTAAACAATGGAGCTTTCTGTATATTCCTGTTTTTCACAACAGGTTATGCTCACTCATATTGTTAGCTTATCACACCAAATGTCCAAGAGGCACAGGTGGTGTTAATTGAAGGGCGGAATGATTCATGCATTGGTCACTTTAGCATTGCAAGTTCTTGAGCATCTTGATTTTGAAATTCAGTAAAGGGAGATGATGCCTTAGCCAGTTAAATGCTACTCCTTCCAAGCCTCACGTACACTCAGACATATCTGAGCAGAAGCCACATTTTCTACGTGAAACAGCTTTGGGTGCTCCCCAGCTATATGCAGATGCCCACCAAATATGAGATTATTTTGCTTTCTCTGACTTGGCTCTTACTAGCAGTCAGCCTCATTCCATCTCTTTTGTAGATGGTTGTGGATTCTGGGGGGCCTATGGCATAATGGTGGGCTTATGAGGTTAAAATAATCTTGTAGGGAAGTTTTCTTGATGTGCATTTAATATTTAATTACAACTCTCTTTTATCACGTGTGTCTGTGGATTTCAACATTTAAGTGCACAGATTAGCACATTCCCATAGCGGAGTGAACCTCCCTTCCGTCATGTCTATAGGTATTTCTCCTTCCTATGGGCAGCTGGACAGTAATTTATCTGGGGAACGTCTGGTAAACAAAGACAATGGTGCTTCCCCAGCTTTCTGTGATGAAGGGCCAGGCCATTGGTTACCTTTATAAACGTCTCCTGACACTTCCTAGTGATGTCTGTTTCTGGGATCATAGTGGCTTCCTCTTCCTCGGTTGGTCTTGTTGGTAGGTGCTGTCCAGTTGGTCTGCTTCAAAGCAACCCCAATGTACAGGACAAGGAAAGGCTTGCCAGTCCTGGGCCACCCTCATTTCTTTCTGATGTTTGAACCCATCGTTGCAGCTCCCGTGGCCATGCATCCTGCAAACGGCCTGGCTCTTTGTCACTGATCCTCCCCTTTAATCTGACCAAAAGTGTTCGTCATCTGGTCCTCTCTCTGACAAGGTTCTGCCTAGTTTTACTAGTCCTCCACTACCTGACAGTGTATCAATGATTAGCATAAGGTTTTCAGTGGTGTATTTCCTCATCCTCAGTGTGTCCTTATTGGGGGCGTTACAACTCTTGTTACAATCCATACACCAATTGTATCTGACATAGTCATACGTATATTGCCATCATTCTTTTCTAGACATTTACTTTCTATTGAGCCCTTGGGATCAGCTCCCCTTTTTTTCCTCCTCCCCCACTCGTGGTTCCTTGATAGATTATAGATTGTTATTATTTTCATATCTCACATCGACCATTGTCTCTTTTATCCTCAGCTTTCTGTTTCTCCTCTCCCTGCGAGGGGTGTGTGGTTATATGTCATTCATTGCTATCGGTTCCCCTTCCTCCCATCCTCTACCCCCCTTCCCCCTACCCTTTTGGTATCTCTATTCCCATTCCTGTTCCTGGGTTCCATGTGTTGTGAGTTTTATCTCTTGATAAAACCTATGCACTCTAGTCCAGAGTGGGAAGTGGCACTGGGGTGATGATAGTGGGGGGTGAGGAGGCCTCAAGGGGTCAGAGGTAGATTGTGTGATTCATTGGTGCGATCCATGTCTCCTCAGGGGGGCCTCCACCCAGTGGGACACAGCATCTGGGAGGCTTGTGGCTTTCTCCTGAGACAGCATGGTGGCCAAGGGCCCGGGCATGGAGGGTGGGACTCTGGGCCTGGGGTGGCAGCACTTGCAGAAGCCACCCCCTCCCCCAGGCACCCACCTGGATACGGACGAGCACGTGAGACAGTTGGCTGTGAACTTTGAGGGTGGCCTCAGCGTCTCCGAGCAGGTGGGGTCTGGCCTGAGTCAGCTCCCACAGCTCCAACCAGGAAGCCCTGCCCCCAGGCGGGGGTCAGCAGTTATCCCAGCATGTTCATTCCTCCCCCTCAGCTTCTGTCTGGTCAGCCCTTCAGCTTCCTGGCTGGGTTTAGAACTTGTCCTAAGCTCCCTGAGGGCCACCGTCCTGAGATCTTGCCCAGCGCTTCAGGCCTTTCTGCAAACTCTCCTCCCAGGAGCCCATTATCACTAGCAGTTTACCCCTTGCTCTAACGATGCTCCAGGAGGCCTGCTTGGGAAGTGTTGGGCTGTTGCCTGGTTCAGTCCCACTAACTGCTCCTCAGGAGAAAGAAGAGGTTCCCTGCTCCTGGAAAGATTTACTGGCTTGCAAACCCTCTGGAGGATCCCCATGAGTCAGCAGGTGGGGTCATTCTAAAGCCCGGCACTCCGCAGGTAGCCACGTTGTGTGCCACCCAGGCATGCTGTGTGTTTGGAGGAGACTGCACACCCTTCAAAGGAAGAAGCTTCACCCCTCCATGGTTCTTGCATGCAGCAAATGCAGGGCCCCTGAGACTCCGGGCCAGCCTCTGGGCTAGGATCATGGGCAAATCATTATCTCGCCTAAGCTCCCTCTGGGCTGGAAACGCAGTAGCTTGTACTGTGACCTGGGTCAGCTTCCCACAACACCCCTGCAGGTGCAGGGAGCCCCTGGCTTGGGAAAGTGACCCTGCTAAGTGGGCTTTGTGACCAGGCTCCCTGATCCACCGACCCAGCTTTGCCTCCTCCACAGGCCGCAGACAGCAGGGGCTGCCCGGGGTTTCCTGAACTCAGGCCCTCTCCAGAGACAGTGTGGGCAGGACCTGGAGGGTGTGGAAGTGAGTCGTGCTGGGAAAGTGGATGGAGGAACGGAGGGTAGGGTAGATGCTGGGTGGGCTGAGGGGGCAGGAGATGCCCTGCAGAGTTCTAGAACCAGGGCTGAGGGATGTGGGAGCTGTTGGGGCCAGCTGGCCCTTTCGTGAGTTTTAGGAGCTCCCTGAACCCCATCCACATTGACCCTCTCCAGCCCCACCTTTGGCAGATGCTGGAAGAGAAGTTCAAGGTCTTCCAGGAGAAAAGGCAGAGTGTGGGGTTGCCAGGGTGCAGGCCCTGAGGGAGCTGGCAGGTGCTCTGGAACTCGCCTCCCCCAGCTCCATGACCCAGAGTCAAGTCCACAGGAGCTGCGTTGAGGCCACATGGGGGAGGCTGGACAAGGCAATGAAAGCCCGCACAGAGGTGGGTGCCCAGAGGGACAGGCCAGCGACAGCTAAGGGGCTCGGGACACAGGGGCCTACCCCAGATATGTGTGCGTGTGTGTGCATGTGTGTGTGCTCATGTGTAGGGGTGGGCATGTGGGTGTGTGCATGCGTACTTCTGTGTGTATTCTCGTGAGCGCATGTGTGTATGAAGGGGCATGGCTGACTCCAGCTCCCAGCATCAATCAGCCTTCCCCGTCCAACCACGCTCCTTCCTGCCCCCAGTTTGGAGTCCTGCAGCGCAGGTCACTCCTTGTGGCAGAAGCACGAAGTGGGCTCTCCCAATGCTCCCTGAGCACGGGCCGCAGTTTCGTTGGGGGCACAGGCCCTGCTGGTCTTCTTGCTGACCGCCACTCTTAGAGCTCCCTGTCTCCCCTCCCCACACCCTCCTTTCTCAGGATCTGGTGTCTCAGTGCACTGAGCACCTGACAGGTCCTGCAACCGAAATCCTGGGGCTGGGTGGCCCCGGGGCCAGCCCTCTCCTCACTGACTGTTGGAGGTGCTACAGGCAGACCCCCTGACAGGCAGCCCACTCGCTCCCTGAGCCGCCGTCCTCATGTGCTCAGGGCTCCCCATCTTTTTGCCTTCCTCCCAACATGCGTGTCAAGACCCTTTCCTCCCTCGGGCCCTGCCTGTGGGCCCCGGGCCTCATCAGGAACCTGCTGTGATCAGAGGAAACCATCCATCTTCTAACCACCGAAGGGCCAGAAGGCGCGAATGTACAGCGATGATAATAGGTAAAGGTCATGGTAAAGTCATAGAGGACAGGAAAGACAGGGGCGAGAGAAGAAAATACAGAGTCAGACATGTTTTAGTACGCATGATCACTTCAGCTCCCCTTGATGGACCACATGGAACTGGGAGAAGTGGAACCTTTGCTATCTTGGGACGTGTATAGGGAGCCTGGAGACACACCTCTTCAGTAGTGGCATGGGTAAAAAGGTGGGTGGTATCTATCGTAAGGCCCCTGTACTTGAGCTCACCAAGGTGAGGAAAGCTAATACCTGCATTGGGGGAAGCTACAAGGGGGGCTGGGTGTCACGGTGGGAAGAGAGGGCAAAAGGATCATATCTGCTTCTACACAGAGATACAATCATCCATGTGCTCACATTAAGGCAGCCTAGCTGTTAACGGACAATCCGTGGGAATGATTTTTAAGGCAGGATAATGTACTTGGTCTTTACCTCTAACTTACCAAAGTAGAGGCTTTCCTACCGTGGAATACCAGCTTTCCAGATTCTCCCTGTTATAAGTTAGGGAATAGAGTCTTCGTCCTATTTCCCTCCGTGTTAATGCCCCACAAATCCCCAAGCCACAGTCTTTGCTCAAAAGGAGGTGGCCCTGTTCTCAGGGAGAAAGTTGCTGGCCCTCCTTCCCGCTGTGCCCTCGACTTCCACCAGGCGGCGCTCGAGCTGTGGGGCCACATGCAGAAGGTGGTCCTGGTGGAGGGTGCTGTCCTTGGCCACGACCTGGCATCTGTGGAGGTCCTGCAGCGCCAGCACCGCCTCCTGCAGGGGAGGGCCCCAGTCCCTCCCCCCCGCAAGAAGCCCTTTTGTAGGCAATGGATGGATGAGGAGCCCTCAACCCCAGCTGACCCCAGGTAGGACTGCAGCCTGCCCCTGCCCCCTCTGGGATGGGGGGTGACGGGCCTGGGCTTGACCTAGGCTGGGGTACAGCCAGGATGGCCTGCAGAGTCCTGGGTGGAGGAGCATTCAGCCTGCTCTCTGCCAGCTGCAGAGGGAGCTGGTGGCTGTGGACGAGGTGGTGGTTCAGATGGGGATGGAGGCCATCCAGGTACACCCTGCGGTCCAGGAGGGCCTGGCCGGGCAGCTGGCTGAGGTGCAGGAGGCCTGGGCCACCTGGACATGAAGGCCTGGGAGCAGGGCCAGCAGCTGGAACGGGTAGCCCATGGCCACACCTTCCTCAGGCACTGCCAGGAATTGCTGTATGTGTCACCCCACCTGGATGGGGGCTCGCTCTGTTCCATGCGGGTGGGGGCACCCAGCTCTTCCCTGCCTCCTCCCTGTTCTGCCCTCTGGCCCTGAGACCTGTTCCCAAGCCCTGTCCCCCACCCAGCACTCGGGCTCAAGAGAAGCAGGCGCTAGTCTAAATACTCAGAAGGGCCAGCTGGGGCCAAGAAGACACTGGGGCAGGAGCTCTGCCTGAGAGCCCAGGCAGTGCGGCCGGCGGGGTAGCAGCTGCTGGACACCAGCCACGTCATGGCCCCAGAGATGTGCGCGCTGAGGGCTAGGGCCAGGGTTGTGAGTGGCCAGAGCTCCCTTTCCTGCTTCTCCCTGCTCCACGGTAACCCAGCCCTGCCCCACCCAGGCGACACCCTGCGCCCCTCCCAACAGCCCTCTGCCTCCCAGGTCACAGTGTCTCCGGGAGCTGGACAGGCAGCTGCAGGAGCTCCGGACGGCCTGGGCCCTTCACCAGGAGCACGGCCAGGTGAGCCAGGACCAGGAGGAGCTGCGGGGAATGCTGGGTCAGGCTGAGGTCTGGCTGGCCTCCTGAGAGGACCTCCTGCTAGACCCTGACTGTGCGCTGAGCAGGGATCCGCCCCTTAGAGGGCCACATGCCTGGCACCAGGACTTGGAAAGGCAGCTGGCGGCCCAGGAGGAGAAGCTCACCTAGCTCCAAATGTAGGTGAGGGTGTGGAGGGCGGGATTGAGGAGGGGTCGAGGGGCCTCCACCTGCGGTGGGGTCTCCAGAGCATTGATCTGCCCTGAGGGGCACCCCTTCGGGGAAACAGCCGCAGGGTCCTGTCCTCCATGGGCAGTCTGGCTCTGTGGGGTCCATCACAGCTTCTTCTGCCCAAATGCTCCCTCCCCTCCTCCTCCTGGTTTCCCCCTCCGAGAGCTGCCCCCAGAGCAAGCCCTGTGGGACACAGAGGGTCACTATGGGTGGAAACCAATCACTAATATCATGGGTGCAGAGCACACTCTGAGGAACACAGGGGAGGTGACACTAGCTACAGAGAATCTGAGTGGAGCGAGGGTTTGTAATCCTTGTGTAGGCTGGGGGTGGGGCTGATAGCGGGGGGGGGGTTTGATACCACAGGCTCCTGTGGGACTGAAAGTGAGGACCTGAGGGTGGACGGGGAGAGGGAGTGCCCCATCCTATGAGGCAGGACGGTGGTCAGCTAGGGTGAGCACGGAGGAAGATGAGCAGGGGCTGCTGCAGTCACGCAAATGTCACGTAAGAATCTCACTTTACTATAAAATGTTTGTCTCCATTGCAAAGCCACCTCTAGCAACTAGGATCCGCACTCTCTCCATCTGGAGTTGACGAGTGAAGAAAATCAAAAACTGAAGCAAAGCAGTCCACAGGATTAACGGACCACCAACACCACAGCCCTCCATCCTTGTCCTGGAGACCAGGAGAGTTAGATGGTGCCCAGCCACCGCCTCAAACTGCTCTGGTTGAGCTCAAACTGGCAACTTGTGCACAGCTTGAAAGCCAATGGAAGTTGACTTCATGAAGAGAGGGCATTACAAGTTTGACAGGGACTGCTGGAACCCCGAGACCAGGGCCCTTCAAATCCAAAACAGAGCCCAGCTCCGGGAATCACCCCTGCCCAAGCAACAGTCGAGCTGTTAAAGTGAACGCATGGCACCTGTGAGGCAAGTGCTTCCCAGAGCAAACGGGAGCATTTGCCCTCAAAGTTCAGGAGGGAGGGAGGGGCCAGGGAGGAGGCAAGAAGAGTGCTGTGTTATATTATGAGGGCTGCAAACAAAATGTGTAGAAATTGTTAAACTGCTCTGCATGTTTCCCCTTAAAACAAAAACCCTCTATAATAAAATTCATATATATATGTGCATTATATGTGTGTGTATATATATATTAGTCAAACCCAAGGTCAGAAAAAGGCATGCCCTGGGCTGCTGCTCGTGGCAAGGTCAGTGGTCTGAAATCCATCAGAAAGACGCGGCTCGGCTGTCTGCTCCCGTAATGACAGCCTCAGAGAGCCGCAGGGGCCGTCGTGTGCTGTCCTACAGGGCCTCGATGATAGAAATCGACTCGATGGCAATGATTTGAGTGCTTCGAAGGTCAGAAACAGTAGACAGTGATCTATAAACATCCTTCTCTCCTGTAAGGTGTCTGTAACACAATCAAAGGAAAACAATCGGTCTGCTCTCCAGATCTTCAATGGGACCATTTCCAGGGAGCCTGGCCACACACTGCCAGGCTGTGCCTTCTCAGATCCGCTGGCACTGCTAGGAAGTTTGTGGGCCCTGCAGGGGTGGGGGACTCTCCAGCCTGCTCCCCAGCAATAGAGGCACTAGGCGAAGAATGAAAGAGCCCCGGCGAGGGAGAGTGGGGAGGTTGAGGCAGTCACTGTGCCCTGCTTCTGACACTCTTCATGTGGCTGCTATGGTCACCCTTGACCTCTGGGAAGGCCAAGGGTCACCAGGGCAGAAAACACTTCCTTTTTATGGTGAGGGCCATATCGGGTCCAACTCTACTGCTAATTAGCTGTTGTCTCTAGCAAGTAACCCAGCCTCTCGGTGCACCCAGTTTCCCCAGTGCTATCTGGAGTCCCCAGAAGGGCCAGGTACAGCCAGGCTGCTTGCAGCTGGGCCAGAACCAGCAGCTGCCCTCACCGTGCCCTGAAGCCAGAAGCGAGAACTCAAAGGCTGAGCTTTGCTGAAGGTCGTCCGACATGGCCTCTCAGCTTAAGTAAGGGGTCCCAAGCTGCAGGCTGCACAAGTTGCTCCCTGGAACACGTGGCCCGGGCCCCCAATGTGGGCACACAGAAAGCCAGTTCACCTCTCAGGGGCTTGGCAAAGCCGCAGTACATCAAGGGTCTCCCTGGAAGCCCCTCCACCCCATGCCCAGCACCTCCCCCAAACTCACCCCTGCTCCACGCTGCTGGTACTCACTGTAGTTCCTGTCACCACTGCTGTGCCCTGGGGGCATTGCTTGGCCACCACTCCATCAGGCTCTCCGCTAGTGGGGCAGGCTGCCCCCTGGTGGCCACCCATCTTCACTTGGTGCCTAAACATTGCAAACTTGGTTAAGAGGAGCTGCGAAGAGAGGAGAGGGGTCACAGGGGGCCCTGGCTGGTGGGCTGTGAGACACCTCAGTGAGTGATTGGGCAGGGCAGGACTGGACAGCCACAGAACTTGCCCCTCTATGCAGAGAGGGGAATAGGAAGCCACAGCTGTCCTCAGTCCAGACTGATGTTCCCCATCAGCCCCTTGTGCATGCAGCCCCCCGTCCACCACCTGTCTTCATTCGGCTCCAGGGCACCTTCCTTGCCCCTAGCCCCTTCCTTACTAGGGTGTGCTCATAGTCCTCTCTCCTCTGGCCACCTGCTGCTGGCTGCTCAGCCAGCTCTGCAAGTCCTCGGCTTCCCTCAGGAAGCCCTGCAGTGCCAGCATCCTCTTCAGATCCTGTACCCTGGGGTGACAGCCTGAGTCCCCCAACAGTTAGTGTGCATGTGTCCACACTCTGCAGGACAAGGGACCCAATCAAAGGGGCTGCCTGAAGGACAAGGTTCTTCATGGTCTTTGCCCAGGCTGCTCCTCTGGATTCAAGAAGCAAACCCAGGCCAGGGGGAGTTGGGGCTGGCGAGGGTGTGGCTGTGGGGAAGGGCAGGTGACTGGAGCCAGGGAGCCGAGCCCCTGCCCTGCAGGCTCTCCTCAAAGGTTTGTGGGAAGAGGAAACAGTGAAGGCCTCATCTTTTCCTGACACATGTCTACAGGCCTCCGTCACAGTTCTCTTCAAGGCAGGGGTAGCATCTAGGGGAATAAGCAACCCCAGCCAGTTTTCTGGTACCCACGGATGCAGTGACCCTCACTGTTGGGCTGCCAACTCCCGCAGTGTCTGCAGCTGCTTCAGAGCCTCCCCTCCATCACACCCAGCTGCTCTGAGACCTCAGTTACAAGGATCTACATATAACTTCCTCCCTGGGGGATGGACAACAGAAAAGTGGGTGAAGGGAGACAAAATATGTAAGATCTGACAAATTATCAAGGGTTCATGAGTGAGGGGGGAACACGGAGGTCGGAGAAAAATGAGGACATGATGCCAGGGCCTTAAGTGGAGAGCAAATGTTTTGAGAATGAAGAGCGCAATGAATGTACGGATGTGCTTTACACAACTGATGTATGTATGGATTGTGATAAGAGTTGTATGTGCCCCTAATAAAATGATTTTAAAAAATTAAATCATTTAAATTTCTTAGGACAATGCCATTTGTATTTCAAAGCAACATTCACGAAACCTATTTTTTCACCTTCACTATCTTCTATTTAGTTTTAGATAGAGGAAAAACAATTCTTATGCCTTTTTGTGAGATGTAATGCAAGTAGACATAAATTTATGCATAATTAAAAATTTGAATGAACAAAATATTTTGTTAAAGAATTTGAACTTTTGTGAAATCATAGAAAGCATATAGCATTTTATTGAAGGGTTGGGAATTTTTTCCTCTATTTTATTCTAGTATTTGGTCTGAGGTTCTTACGGCATATTCTGATTGTTGTCATGTAAGGGAATGTACATTCCATATAAGAGAAAACTTTCCTTATAATATTTTCCTATCCATTGCTTACTGCTGAATCTCTCATTTGTTCTTTTATCATTTTTCCTATAAAAAACCCAGGCTGCTTAATTTTATTCTTATCAATCATTTATATAAGTTAGGAAAATATTTATTATATATACATTTTTATTAAAAATCTTTTCTTGGAGACTCTTACAACTTTTGTTGCAATCCATATTGATTGCATCAGGCATTTTGTACATATGTTGCCTTCATTCATTTATAGACATTTCTTTCCTTTTCTTTTTTAAAATCACTTTATTGGGGCTCATACAACTCATCACAATCCATACATACACCAATTGTGTAAAGCACACTTATACATTCGTTGCCTTCATCATTCTCAAAATTTGCTTTCCGCTTGGGTTCCTGGAATCAGCTCATTTCCCCTTTCCACTCTACCCCTCTCACCCTGCTACTCTTCCCTCATGTACCCTTAATAATTTATACATTATTATTTTCTCTTATCTTACACTGCGCGGCGTCTCCCTTCACACAATTTTCTGTTGCCCATCTCCCAGGGGGGAAGTTATATGTAGATCCTTGTGATCGGTTTCCCATTTCTACACCCACTTCCCTCCCAGTATCGCCACTCTCACCGCTGGTCCTGGGGGGGGGGGGGTCATCTGTCCTGGATTCCCTGTGTTTCCAGTTCCCGTCTGTACCGCTGTGTATCTTCTGGTCTAACCAGGTTTGCAAGGTAGAATTGGGATCATGAGAGGTGGGGGGAGGACGCGTTTAATAACTAGAGGAAGGTTGTGAGTTTCATTATTGCTACACTGAACCCTGAGTGACTCATCTCCTTCCCACTACCCCTCCGCAATGGATGTCCAGTTGTCTACAGGTGGGCATTGGTCCCCCGTCATGCACTCCCCTCATTCACGATGATATAATCCCCCCTCCCGCCTTTGTTGCTTGAAAACTGGTCCCCTCAGCCCTTCATGATCACACATGTTGGTGTGATGCTTCCATGTGGGCTTTGTTGCTTCTGGGCCAGCTTGTTTACTTTCAAGCCTCTAAGACCCGGGACACTATATCGCTTTTTAGCCGGCCACCATCAGCCTTCTTCACCACACTTACTTATGCACACATTCATCTTCAGAGTTTTTGTGGGGAAGGTGATCACACAATGATGGTTTTTGATCTTTGGTGTCTGCTACCTGATCCCTTCAACACCTCGTGTTCACTTAGGCTTGTGTGCTTCTTCTCTGTAGGCTTTGTTGCTTCCGAGCTACATTTCAGCCTGTTTGCCTTCAAGCCTTTAAGACCCCCAGAGTTTCATTATATTGTGCAGAGAGTGGCTATGAGCCAAACCCACTCGACTGCACCCAACAACAATAAAACAGGACTTGTGCTTCTAACAATATGCTGAAGAAGACCTTAAGAGAATCTCCCCTTCGTTTAGAGCCGCGGCTCTCGACCTGTGGGTCGTGTCTACTTAGGGGATCAAACTGCCCTGAAATGGGGTGGCCTGAATTATAGCAGTAGCAAAATTATAGCTATGATGTAGCAACAAAAATAATTTTATGGTTGGTTGATCACGACTACATGAGGAACTGGATGAAAGGGTCGTGAGTAAGAATGTTGAAAACCACTGTCCCAAGGAAGACTCAATTCTTGATACAGTAGAAGGGCAACAAAATAGACTCAGCCCCAATATAGATGGGATAGCACAGTGGCTGCAACAATAAACACAAGCCAAAGAAACACTGCAAGGATGGCACAAGACGGGACAGTGTTTCATTATATTGACATAGAGTTACTATGAGTCAAAACCCACAAGAAAAAAAAAAACAGGACTTGTTTTTCTAACAATGTACCTAAGTAGACCTTAAGAGAATCTCCTATTAGTTTAGCGCAGCAGTACTCAAACTGAGAGTCGTGACCCCTTTTGGGGGATGAATGACCCTTTCACGGCAGTGGACCGTTCATTAAAGTGGAAAAATTAGAGTTATGATGTAGCAATGAAAATAATTTCATGATTTGGCAGTCACCACTACATGAGGAATGGTATGAAAGAGTCGTGGCATTAGGAAGGTTGAGAACCACTTCCCTAGAGGAAGACAGAATTCTTGGTAGAGTAGAAGGGCAGCAAAGGAGAGGCAGCCCCTACAAGATTGATTAGCCCAGTGGCTGCAACAATGAGCACAGGAAAATGAACAACTCTGAGCATGGCATTGGACTGGGCAGCATTTCATTATATTGTGCATAGAGTTGCTGTGACCAGAAACCCACTCGACAGCACTCAACAAAAATAACTACAGGACTTGTGCTTCTAACAATATGGTGAAGTAGGACTTAAGAGAAAGTCCTTTAACTTTAGAGCAGCAGTTCTCAACCTGTGGGTCGCGCTCCTTGGGAGGGTAGAATGACCCTTTCACGGGGGTGGCCCGATTCATAACGGTAGTACAATTACAGTGACAAAGTACCAATGAAAATAATTTATGGTTGCTGGTCCCCACTAAATGAGAATCGATATGAAAGGGTAGTGGCATTAGGAATGTTCAGAACCACTTCTCTAAGGCAAGACACAAATTTGGTACAGAAGGGAAGGAAGAGAGCGGCAGTCTCCAACAAGTTGGATAAGCACTGTGGCTGCAACACTGAGGCCAAGCACACAAGCATGGTGAGGGTGGCACAGGGCAGGGCAGCGTTTCATTATATTGTGCATAGAGTTGCTAAGAGTCAAAACGGAACTTTTGTCGACGGAACTTAACGACAATAACTACAGGACGGGTACTTCTAACAATATGCTGAACTAGATCTTAAGAGAAACTCCTCTAAATTTAGAGCAGTGGTTCTTAACTAGTGGGTCGCGACCCCTATGGGGCTTCAGACGAGCCTCTCACAGGTGTTGCCCAATTCATAACAGTAGTGAAATCACAGTAATGGAGTAACAATGAAAAAAAATACCTGTTGGAGGATCACCACAACATTAAGAATTGTATAAAGGAGCCATGCCATTAAGAAGGTTCAGAAACACTGCCCGAGAGGAATACACAAAACGTGGTACTGCAGAAGGGCAGCAAGTGAGAGGCAGACCCTACAAGATGGAATAGCTCAGTGGCTGCAACAATGAGTGCCATCAACGAACCACTGTGACGACGGCACAGGACGGGGCAGAGTTTCATTATATTGTGCGTAGAGTTGCTGAGAGTCAAAACCAACTCGACGGCAACTAACAGCAACACAAAAAGAACTTGAGCTTCTAACAATATGCTGACGTAGATCTTAAGAGAAACTCCTCTTAGTTTAGTGCAGGGTTCTCAGCCTATGAATCACGAACCCTTTTGGGGAGTGAGTGGGTTGAATGACCCTTTCACAAGGGTTGCCTGATTCATAAGATTAGCAAAATTACAGTTATGAAATATCAGCGAAAATTTTGTATGACTGGGGGTCCACCACTATTTTGGGAACTACATGAAAGGGTCGTGGATTTAGGAAGATTTAGAACCACTGTCCGAGAGGAAGACACAAATGTTGGTAGAGTAGAAGGGCAGCAAAGGAGAGGCAGCCCCTCCAAGTTGGAATAGCTCAATGGCTGCAATAAGCAGCGCAAGCAATGAACCACTGTGAGGAATGCACAGGATGGGGTAGCGTTTCGTTATACTTTGCATAGAGTTGCTATGAGCCAAAACCCACTTGAAGGCACCTAAATACAATAACAACAGGACTTTTGCTTCTAACAATGTGCTGAAATATATCTTAAGAGACATTCTTCATAGTTTGGAGCAGAGATTCTCAACCTGTGTGTCATGACTCCATTAGGGTGATGAACTACCCTTGCACAGGGGTGGCCCAATACATAGCAGTAGCTACATTACAGTTATGAAGTAGCAATGACGATACATTTATGACTGGGATTGTACCCACTACATGAGGAGTGGTATAGAAGGCCTTTGGCATTATAGGAAGGTTGAAAGCCACTGTCCTCGAGCAAGACAGAAATCTTGGCAGAGCAGAAAGGCAGCAAATGAGAGGCAGACCCCCAGATGATAGATTAGCGCAGTGGCTGCAACAATGAGTGCAGACAAGAAACCACTGTGAGGATGGCACCGGACGGGCAGCGTTTCATTATCTTGTGTGTAGAGTTGCTGAGAATCAAAACCCACTGGGCAACAGCTAACAACAATCCCTGTAGGACTCATGCTTTTCACAATACGGTGCTGTAGATCCTAAGAGAAAATCCTCTTAGTTTCGAGCAGTGGTTCTCAACCTGTGGGTCGCGAGCCTTTTGGGAGGGTCAAATGACCCTTTCACAGTGGAGGCCTGATTCATAACTGTAGCAAAATTAAAGTTACGAAGTAGCAATGAAAATAATTTTATGATTGGGGTTTCATCACTACATGAGGAAATGAATGAAAGGGCAGTAGAGGGGCAGCAAAAGAGAGGCAGCCCCCCAAAAGTTGGATTAGCTCATGGCTGCAACAATCACAACAAGTAAAATAACCACTGTGAGGGTGGCACGAGATGGGATCACGTTTCATTATATTGTGTATAGAGTTGCTACGATCTAGCACACACTCAAAGGCACCAAACAATAACAATAGGACTGTGCGTCTATGAATATGCTGAAGTAGACCTTAAGAGAAACTCCCCTTAGTTTAGACCAGTGGTTCTCAAACTGTGTCACAGTGCCTTTAGAAGACTAATGAACCTTTCACATGGGTGGCCTGATCCATAACAGAAGCGAAATTACATTTATGATGTAGCAATGAAAATATTTTATGGTTGGAGAGTCACCACTTCATGAGGACTGTTATGAAATAGTAGTGGCATTCAGAAAGTTGAGAACCACTATTCTTGAGGAAGACACAAATCTTGGTACGGAAGGGCAGGAAAAGAGAGTTAGTCCCTAACAAGATGGATTACCACAGTGGCCGCAACAATGAGCCCAAACAGAAGAACCGCCGTGAGGATGCACAGGGCAGGACAACGTTTCATTACATTGTGCATAGGGTTGGTATGAGCCAAAACCAACTTGAAGGCAGCCAAAAACAAGAACAGGATTTGTGTTCTAACAATATGCTGAAACATACCTTAAAAAGAAACTCCTCTTAGTGTAGAATAGCAGTTCTCAAACTGTGGCTCGTGATGCCTTTTGGGGGGTGGGGTGGAGAAGGACTATATCACATGGTGGCCTGATTCATAACAGTAGCATAATTTTAGTTATAAAGTAACAAGGAAAGTAATTTTAGGATTGGGGGGGGGGGGTGGAGGTCACCAATACATGAGGAATGGTGTGAAAGAGTCGTGCATTAGGAAGTTTGAGAACCACTGCCCTAGAGGAAGACACAAATCTGGGTACAGTAGAAGGTTAGCAAATGAGAGGCAGTCCCCCAAAAGATGGATTAGCACAGAGAATGCAACAATGAGTGAAAACAAAAGAAAAGTGTGAGGGTGTTAGAGGATGGAACAGTGTTTCATGATACTGTGCATAGACTTGTTATGAGCCAACTATGAGCCAATCCCACTCGACAGCCCCCTAACAACAATAAGAACAGGATTCGTGCGTGTAATAATATACTGAGCTAGACCACAGGAGAAATTCCTCTTAATTTTGAACAGCGGTTCTCAGCCTTTGATTTGTGACCACTTTGGTTGGTTGAACAACCCTTTCACAGGGTGACTATATTCATAAGATTTCAAAATTACTGTTATGGAATAACAGTAGAAAAAAAACCTTTATGCTTTGGGGACCACCACTACAAATTGGGAAGTGTATGTAAAGGTCGTAGAAATAGGACGGGTGAGAAACACTGTCCTAGAGGAAGGCGCAAGTACAGTAGAAGGGCAGCAGAAGAGAGCAAGTCCCTACAAGACGGATTTGCACGGTGGCTGCAACAATGAGCGCAAGAAAGAACCACCGTGAGGATGATGCAAGACTGGGCAGGCCTTTATTATATTGTGCACAGGGTTGCTATGAGCCCAAACCCTCTCCACGGCCCGAACAACAATAACAGGAGATATCACACATCTAACATGTATGCTCAACTAAACCTTGAGAGAAACTGCTCTTAGTTTAGAGCAGCCGTTCTCAACTTGTGAGTGGTAAATCCTTTGGGGGTGTTCGAATGACCCCCCCCATAGGCGTGGCCAGATATGTAACAGTAGCAAAATTACAGTTATGAAGTAGCAACAGTATAATTTTTTGGTTGGGGGGTCATTACTACACGAGGCACTGTATGAAAGGGTCGTGGCATTAGGATTGCTGAAAACCACAGTCGTACAGGAAGACACAAGTCTTGATACAGTTGAAGGGCCGCAATATAGAGTCAGCCCCCAAATAGATGGAATAGCATAGTGGCTGCAGCAATGAGCTCAAGCTAAGGGAACACTGTGAGGATGGCACAAGATGGGGCAGCGTTACATTATTTGGAGCATAGAGTTGCTATGAGTCAAAACCCACTCGACTGCACCTGACAACAAAACAACAGGACTTGTGTTTCTTATAATGTGCTGAAGTAGACCTTAAGTGAAACTCCTATTAGTTTAGTCCAGCGGTTCTCAACTTTTGGGTCATGAGCCCCGTTGGGGGATGAATGAACCTTTCATAGTGGTTGCGCAGTCATAACAGTAGAAAAATTGGAGTTACAAAGTTGCAATGAAAATAATTTTATGACTTGGCAGTCAGTACTATATGAGTAACGGTATGAAAATGTTGTGGCATTAGGAAGGTTGAGAACCATTGTCCTAAAGGAAGACACAAACCTTGGTAGAGTAGAAGGGCAACAAAAAATAGTCAGCCCCCCCAAATATGGCTCCAACAATGAGCACTAGCAAACAACCACTGACAGGATGGCACAGGTCTGGGAAGCATTTCATGATATTGTGCATAGAGATGCGATTGACCAAAACCCCCTCTGCGGAACTTAACAACAATAACAACAGGGCTTGTGTGATTAACAATATGCTGAAGTAAATCTTAAGAGCAACTCTTCTTAGTTTACAGCAGGGTTCTCAACATTGGGTCGTGAACACTTTCAGGTGGGGGGTGTTTCGAAACACCCCTTCACAGTGATGGCCTGATTCATAACAGTAGCAAAAGTACAGTTATGAAATATCAATGAATATAATTTTATGATCCATAACAGAGTCAAAATTACAATTTTGATGTAGCAATGCAAATATTTTATGGTTGGATGTCACCACTACAAGAGGAATGGTGTGAAGTGGTTGTGGCATTTGGAAAGTTGAGAACCACTGCTCTAGAGAAAGACACATATCTTGGTACAGAAGGGCAGGACAAGAGAGGCAGTGCCCAACAAGATGGATTAGCACAGTGGCTGCAAATATGAGTGTGAGCAAAAGAACCACTGTATGGAAGGCACAGGACGGGAAAACATTTCATTACATGGTGCATAGAGTTGGTATGAGCCTAAACCCATTCGAAGGCACCAAACAACAGGATTTGTGCCTCTAAAAATATGCTGAAGAAGATTTTAAAAGAAACTCTTAGTGTAGAGTAACAGTTCTCTAACTATGGGTCACGACGTCTTAGGAGGGAACAATGAGCATTTCACATGGGTGACCTGATTCATAACAATAGCAAATTTATAGTTATGGAGTAACAAGGAAAATAATTTTATGATTGGGGGGGTCACTAGTACATGAGGAATGGTGTGAAAGATTCATGACATTAGGAAGGTTGAGAACCACTGCCCTAGAGGGAGACATAGATCTGGGTACAGTAGAAGGGCAGCAAAAAGAGGCAGCCCACAGCACGATGGAATACAACAGTGACTGCAACAATCCGCGCAAGCAAAAGAACCACTGGGAGGATGGCGCAGGACAGGACACCTTTCCATCATATTGTGCTTAGAGTTGCTAGGTGTGGAAAGCTACACAACAGAATCTAACAATAACTATAGGATTTGTGCTTCTGACAATAGGGTGAAGTAGATATTAAGAGAAACTCCTCTTAGTTTAGACCAGCGGTTTTTAACCTGTGGTTCGCGACCACTTCTGGCGATCGAATGACCCTTTCACAGGTGTGAAATGATTCATAACTGTAGGAAAATTACATTTACAAAGTAACAATAATGTTATGATGGGGGTCACCACTACATGAGTAACTGTATGAAAGGGTCATGGCATTAGGAAATTTGACAACCACTGCCCTAGAGGAAGACACAAGTCTTGGTACAGTAGAAAGGCCACAAAAAAGAGGCTGCTACCCAAAAGTTGGATTAGCACAGTGGCTGCAACAATGCGCACAAGCAAAAGAACCACTGTGAGGATGGCATAGGATGGGAAAGCGTTCCATTATATTGTGCATACAATTACTATGAGCCAAAACCCACTCGATGGTACCTAACACCAATAACAACAGAACTTGTGCATCTACCAGTATGCTGAATTCTATCTTAAGAGAATCTCCTCTTAGTTTAGAGCAGGGAATCTTCACCTGTGTGTCGCGACCCCTTTGTCGATATGGAATGAAAATTTCACAGGGGTGTCGTGACTCAAAACAGTAACAAAATTACAGTTATGAAGCTGCAATGAAATCATTTTATGGTTGGGGGGGTCACCACTAAATGAGAATCGGTATGAAAATATCATGGCATTAGGAAAGTTGAGAACCACTGCTCTAGAGGAAGTCCCAAATCTTGGTATGAAAGGGCAGGAAAAGAGAGGCGGTCCCCAACAAGATGCATTAGCACAGTGGCTGCAACAATGAGCGCAAGCAGAGAACCACTGTGAGGATGTCACAGGACAGGGTGGCGTTTCATTATATTGTGCGTAGATTTGCTATGAGACATACCCACTCGACAGCACCTAACAACAACAACAAATGGACTTGAGCTTCTAACAGTATGGTGAAATAGACCTTAAGAGAAACTCCTCTCAATTTAGAGCAGCGGTTCTCACCATGTGGGTCATGACCCCTTTGGGGCTTAGACGAACCCTTTACAGGGTTGCACTATTCATAACTTGTAACAAAACGAGAGTTACGAAGTAGCAAAGAATATAATTTTATGATTGGGGGTCTACCACTACAAAGGAAACTCTATGAAAGTGTCTTGGATTTAGGAAGGTTGAGAAGCACTGTCCTAGAGGAAGACAAATATTGGTAGAGTAGAAGGGCAGCAAAGGAGAGGCAGCCCCTACAATTTGGACTAGCTCAGTGGCTGCAACAATGAGCGCAAGCAAAGAACCACTGGGAGGAATGCACAGGACGGGGCAGCGTTTCAGTACATTGTACATAGAGATGCTGTGAGCCAAAACCCACTCGAAGGCAGCCAAAAACAAGAACAGGATTTGTGCTTCTAACAATATGCTGAAACATACCTTAAAAAGAAACTCCTCTTAGTGTAGAATAGCAGTTCTCAAACTGTGGGTCGTGATGCCTTTTGGGGGGTGGGGTGGAGAAGGACTATATCACATGGTGGCCTGATTCATAACAGTAGCATAATTTTAGTTATAAAGTAACAAGGAAAGTAATTTTAGGATTGGGGGGGGGGGTGGAGGTCACCAATACATGAGGAATGGCGTGAAAGAGTCGTGCATTAGGAAGTTTGAGAACCACTGCCCTAGAGGAAGACACAAATCTGGGTTCAGTAGAAGGTCAGCAAATGAGAGGCAATCCCCCAAAAGATGGATTAGCACAGAGACTGCAACAAATAGTGAAAACAAAAGAAAAGCGTGAGGGTGTTAGAGGATGGAACAGTGTTTCATGATACTGTGCATAGGGTTGTTATGAGTCAACTATGAGCCAAGCCCACTCGACAGCCCCCTAACAACAATAAGAACAGGACTCGTGCGTGTAATAATATACTGAGCTAGACCACAGGAGAAACTCCTCTTAATTTAGAGCAGCGGTTCTCAACCTGTGATTTGTGACCACTTTGGTTGGTTGAACAACCCTTTCAAAGGGTGACTAGATACATAACACTTGCAAAATTACAGTTATGGAATAACAGTAGGAAAAAAAAACCTTTATGCTTTGGGGACAACCACTACACATTGGGAAGTGTATGGAAAGGTCGTAGAAATAGGAAGGGTGAGAAACACTGTCCTAGAAGAAGACGCAAGTACAGTAGAAGGGCAGCAGAAGAGAGGAAGTCCCTACAAAACGGATTTGCACGGTGGCTGCAACAATGAGCGCAAGCAAAGAACCACCGTGAGGATGATGCAAGACTGGGCAGGCCTTTATTATAATGTGCACAGGGTTGCTATGAGCCCAAACCCTCTCCACGGCCCGAACAACAATGACAGGAGGAATCATACATCTAACAGTATGCTCGACTAAACCTTGAGAGAAACTGCTCTTAGTTTAGAGCAGCCGTTCTCAACTTGTGAGTGGTAAATCCTTTGGGGGTGTTCGAATGACCCTCCCTTAGGCGTGGCCAGTTATGTAACAGTAGCAAAATTACAGTTATGAAGTAGCAACAGTATAATTTTTTGGTTGGGGGGTCATTACTACATGAGGCACTGTATGAAAGGGTCGTGGCATTAGGATTGCTGAAAACCACAGTCCTACAGGAAGACACAAGTCTTGATACAGTTGAAGGGCCGCAATATAGAGTCAGCCCCCAAATAGATGGAATAGCATAGTGGCTGCAGCAATGAGCTCAAGCTAAGGGAACACTGTGAGGATGGCACAAGATGGGGCAGCGTTACATTATATGGAGCATAGAGTTGCTATGAGTCAAAACCCACTCGACTGCACCTGACAACAAAACAACAGGACTTGTGTTTCTTATAATGTGCTGAAGTAGACCTTAAGTGAAACTCCTATTAGTTTAGTGCAGCGGTTCTCAACTTTGGGGTCATGAGCCCTGTTGGGGGATGAATGAACCTTTCATAGTGGTCGCCCAGTCATAACAGTAGAAAAATTGGAGTTACAAAGTTGCAATGAAAATAATTTTATGATTTGGCAGTCAGCACTATATGAGTAACGGTATGAAAATGTTGTGGCATTAGGAAGGTTGAGAACCATTGCCCTAAAGGAAGACACAAATCTTGGTAGAGTAGACGGGCAACAAAAAATAGTCAGCCCCCCCAAATATGGCTCCAACAATGAGCACTAGCAAACAACCACTGACAGGATGGCACAGGTCTGGGAAGCATTTCATGATATTGTGCATAGAGATGCGATTGACCAAAACCCCCTCCGCGGAACTTAACAACAATAACAATAGGGCTTGTGTGATTAACAATATGCTGAAGTAAATCTTAAGAGCAACTCTTCTTAGTTTACAGCAGGGTTCTCAACATTGGGTTGTGAACACTTTCACGTGGGGGGTGTTTCGAAACACCCCTTCACAGTGATGGCCTGATTCATAACAGTAGCTAAAGTACAGTTATGAAATATCAATGAATATAATTTTATGATTGGGGTCCACCACTACATTGGGAACTGTACGAAAGGGCCGCAGAATTAGGATGTATGAGAAACATTGTCCTAGAGGAAGACACAAATGTTGGTACAGCAGAAGGGCTGCAAAAGTCAGGCAGCCCCTACAAAAAGGAATAGATGCAGCAGTGAGCGCAAGCAAAGGAGCGCAGTGAGGATGGTACGAGATGGGGCCGAGATTCATTATATTGAGCATACAGTTGCTATGAGCCAACACACACTCAAAGGCACCAAACAATAATAAAAAGAACTTGGGCTTCTAAGAATATTCTGAAGTAGACTTTAAGAGAAACTCCTATACGCTTAGACCATTGGTTCTCAAACTGTGTGTTGAGATACCTTGAGGAGACTAACGAACCTTTCACATGGGTGGCCTGATCCATAACAGAAGCAAAATTACAATTATGATGGAGCAATGCAAATATTTTATGGTTGGATGTCACCACTACACGAGGAATGGTGTGAAGTGGTTGTGGCATTTGGAAAGTTGAGAACCACTGCTCTAGAGAAAGACACATATCTTGGTACAGAAGGGCAGGAAAAGAGAGGCAGTGCCCAACAAGATGGATTAGCACAGTGGCTGCAAATATGAGTGTGAGCAAAAGAACCACTGTATGGAAGGCACAGGACGGGAAAGCATTTCATTACATGGTGCATAGAGTTGGTATGAGCCTAAACCCATTCGAAGGCACCAAACAACAGGATTTGTGCCTCTAACAATATGCTGAAGAAGATTTTAAAAGAAACTCTTAGTGTAGAGTAACAGTTCTCTAACTGTGGGTCACGACGTCTTCGGAGGGAACAATGAGCATTTCACATGGGTGACCTGATTCATAACAATAGCAAATTTATAGTTATGGAGTAACAAGGAAAATAATTTTATGATTGGGGGGGTCACTAGTACATGAGGAATGGTGTGAAAGAGTCATGACATTAGGAAGGTTGAGAACCACTGCCCTAGAGGGAGACATAGATCTGGGTACAGTAGAAGGGCAGCAAAAAGAGGCAGCCCACAGCACGATGGAATACAACAGTGGCTGCAACAATCCGCGCAAGCAAAAGAACCACTGGGAGGATGGAGCAGGACAGGACACCTTTCCATCATATTGTGCTTAGAGTTGCTAGGTGTCGAAAGCTACACAACAGAATCTAACAATAACTATAGGATTTGTGCTTCTGACAATAGGGTGAAGTAGATATTAAGAGAAACTCCTCTTAGTTTAGACCAGCAGTTTTTAACCTGTGGTTCGCGACCACTTTTGGCGATCGAATGACCCTTTCACAGTAGTGAAATGATTCATAACTGTAGGAAAATTACATTTACAAAGTAACAATAATGTTATGATGGGGGTCACCACTACATGAGTAACTGTATGAAAGGGTCATGTCATTAGGAAATTTGACAACCACTGCCCTAGAGGAAGACACAAGTCTTGGTACAGTAGAAAGGCCACAAAAAAGAGGCAGCTACCCAAAAGTTGGATTAGCACAGTGGCTGCAACAATGCGCACAAGCAAAAGAACCACTGTGAGGATGGCATAGGATGGGAATGCGTTTCATTATATTGTACATAGGGTTACTATGAACCAAAACTCACTCGATGGTACCTAACACCAATAACAACAGAACTTGTGCATCTACCAGTATGCTGAATTCTATCTTAAGAGAATCTCCTCTTAGTTTAGAGCAGGGGATCTTCTCCTGTGTGTCGCGACCCCTTTGTCGATATGGAATGAAAATTTCACAGGGGTGTCGTGACTCATAACAGTAACAAAATTACAGTTATGAAGCTGCAAAGAAATCATTTTATTGTTGGGGGGGGTCACCACTAAATGAGAATCGGTATGAAAATATCATGGCATTAGGAAAGTTGAGAACCACTGCTCTAGAGGAAGTCCCAAATCTTGGTATGAAAGGGCAGGAAAAGAGAGGCGGTCCCCAACAAGATGCATTAGCACAGTGGCTGCAACAATGAGCGCAAGCAGAGAACCACTATGAGGATGACACAGGACAGGGTGGCGTTTCATTATATTGTGCGTAGAGTTGCTATGAGTCATACCCACTCGACGGCACCTAAGAACAACAAAAAATGTTCTTGAGCTTCTAACAGTATGGTGAAATAGACCTTATGAGAAACTCCTCTCAATTTAGAGCAGCGGTTCTCACCATGTGGGTCGTGACCCCTTTGGGGTTTAGATGAACCCTTTACAGGTTTGCACTATTCATAACTTGTAACAAAACGAGAGTTACGAAGTAGCAAAGAATATAATTTTATGATTGGGGGTCTACCACTCAAGGAAACTGTATGAAAGTGTCATGGATTTAGGAAGGTTGAGAAGAACTGTCGTAGAGGAAGACACAGATATTGGTAGAGTAGAAGGTCAGCAAAGGAGAGGCACCCACTACAATTTGGACTAGCTCAGTGGCTGTAACAATGAGCGCAAGCAAAGAACCACTGGGAGGAATGCACTGGACGGGGCAGCGTTTCAGTACATTGTACATAGAGTTGCTGTGAGCCAAAATCCACTCGACGGCACCTAACAACAACAACAGGACTTGGGCGTCTAACAATATACTGAACTACATCTTAAAGAAACACCTCTTAGTTTAGAGCAGCGGTTCTCAACCTGTGGATCGGGACCTCTTTGGGGGTTGAGCTACCCATTCACAGGGGTCGGTCTCTTCTTCATAGTAGCAAAATTACAGTTATGAAGTAGCAACGAAAATAATTTTACGAATGGATGTTCACCACAACATCAGGAACTTCATTATAGTGCCAAGGAATTAGGAAGGTTGAGAACCACTGGTTTAGGCGTAGGAAATCTGATGCAATACTGCATATTTTAACACACATGAAGTTGGAAAATAAAGGAAATTTGGAGAGGACAGTAGTATCAAATTCCTATGAGTCAGAATTGCTCTATATCATAGAGTAGCTAAGACAATGAGAAGAAATGACAAAGTCAAAGAGCTGAAGAGAAAATTCCATAGGACACGTGGCAACAGCTTTATGCTCCTGTTAGACCCTCGGGGCCTCCTTATCTTTTGTTGGCTTTCTTAAGCCCATCCCCACCACTGTGAATAGTCTTCATTAAACTCTCTTTAATTAAACCTTCGGCATGGTTTGTTTTCTGCTGGAACCCTCAGAGATATCATTTAATTTTCTGGATTGCAATTCATCTCTAGCATACAGAAATCTTTCAAGAGTTTGTTTTATGTTTTGTTTTCATCCACAATAGCATTTCCTTCCAGATTTGTTTGTTCTTGAAACATGATCAATAGTTCTTTCCTCTCCAATGAAACCCAAGTGATACGCTGCCTGACTGCCTATGAGGTTCATGTGTAGCCTACATGGAGATCCCAACCATTCCCTAGACAAGTGTTTCTCAACCTTCTGAATGCCATGATTCTTTCATACAGTTCCTCAGTTTGTGTTTACCCCGATCATAAAAATTATTTCATTGGTAATTCATCACTGTAATTTTGCTACTGCGATGAACCAGGCAACCCCTGTGAAAGTGTCATTGGACCCCCAAAGGTGTCGTGACCCACTGATTGAGATCCACTACCTTAGACCAACGTATGGCCCGAGGGCTGTATAGGGCCCCCCAAATAATCAATAGCTGCCAGCATCACACATCTCACCAACGAGAAGCATTTGTAGCCATCACCTTAGGGGTGAGTTCATTAAATATTTGACCTGTATGGCCCCATGAATGATGTTATAAATCACCACATGGTCCTTGGCAGAAAAACAGGTTTCCAGCTCCTGCTCCAGACCAAAGGTTCCCAAACTTATTCTGCCTACTGACCTCTTTTCAGAAAAAGAAATTACTCAGGACCCCCCAGCAATGAAAGAATTTTGTACTATAGCCCACCATCCAGGATAAAATGTAGATATCTGCTTTGCAGATCTCTGGATTTTTCTGTGCCCAGTAGGTGAGTGGTGTTGCTCACTTTGGGAAACGAGATTCTAGGAAAATCAGGTGTGTTTTCACTCTCTCTGCAAGAATTTCAGTTGAGGAACAAGATCTGTCTTGAAAGAAGGGTATCCAGATTGCTCCTTAGAAGCAAGGATGGCTAGACTTCATTTCACATCCTTGGGCATCAGGAGCTATGAGGAGCAACATCATGGAAAAGGCCATCATGCTTGGTAAAGGGGTGCCCAAAAGGGGAGGACCCTCACCAAGATGGATGGACACAGTTTCTACAACAACACACTAAAACATAACAATTGTGAGGCTGGCACAAGAGCAGGCAGTGTTTCTTTCGGTTGTATGTAGAGTCGTCGCGAGTTGAAACCAACTTGACAGCATCCAACAAAACCAGATGTGGAGAAAGCATGGCCTGGTCTGTGTACAGTGGCCCCACCGAGGTTCCTCATCAGTTGTGTTTGAATGGGCCAGGTGCTCTCACAAACCTCCTCTTCAATAGACAACTTAGAATGTTTGCTTTGTGCCTAGGAACCATCCTGAAATTTAAAATGACCCTTTGACACTGAGTTGATTGCGATTCATGGTGAGTCATAGGGTTTTCAATGGGCATAACCTTTCAGAAACAGATGGCAAGGCTTTTCTTCCAAGGTATTTCTAGGTGCGCTTGAACCTCCTCAGTTTCTGTTAATAGCCAAGTGTTTTAACCTTTTGTACTCTCCAGGGATGACTCACAGCTCTATATATCCTTAAAACTGACATCTCTCCTCTCTTTGGAAAGCCATGGCAATTGTTCTGTTTCAGTAGATTTACCTTCTTTAGATATAGGAATGACATATACTTCTACCACCTCACAGAAAATGTCAGAAACTCGTAGCTCTCATTTAATAATGGCGTGGGTGATTACATATTGGGCTGCTAATCCCAAAGCCAACAGTTCAAAACCACCAGCCACTCTCAGGGAAAAACATGAAACTTTCCAATCCTATAAAGTTACAATCTCAAATACCCACAGGAGCAGTTGGACCCTGTCCTATAGGGTAGAACTCAGGTCATGGGGAGTCAGAGTGGATTTGATGGCAGTGAGTTTGGTTTGGTTTTTGGACTCCCCTCCTACCACAATAGGTCACAATTACTAAGTGCATGTTATGTACTAATGTTCTAAGCATTGCATGTACATTCACTCATTTCATCCCACGGGTGGTGGTGTGGGTGAAGCATTAGAACTGCTAACCAGAAGGTCGGTGGTTCAAACCCACCAGCTGTTCTTCGGAATCAAGATGGAGCTGTCTGAACTCATAAAGATTTTCAGGGTCGGACGTCTGCAGGGACAGTTATTACTTTATCCTGCTGAGTTGCTATGAGTCTGAATGAACTCTCTAGAAGTGGGGTTTTGGTGACTTTTTTTTTTAATTTTAACAATTTGTTAGGGGCTCATACAATTCTTATCACAGTTCATACATATACATACATCAATTGTATAAAGCACATCTGTACAGTCCCTGCCTAATCATTTTTTTCTCCTCTTTTCTTTTTTTACATTTTATTAGGGACCCATACAACTCTTATCACCATCCATACATATACATACATCAATTGTATAAAGCACATCCATACATTCCCTGCCCCAAGCATTCTCAAAGCATTTGCTCTCCACTCAAGCCCCTTGCATCAGGTCCTCTGGTTTTGGTGACTTTTGCAACCCCTTTAAGAGGAGCGCTGGTGGGGCAATAGAGAAGCCCTTGACTATTTACCACTAGCTCAGCGAAACCCTCAGCAGCTTCCCATGAGAATGATGCGTCAATTTGCTCCAGTATCAGTCACAGCCTATGGGAACGCCTATAGAATGGTTCCACTCTGTCCTCCAGGCTCACTATGAGTTGGAATCGACTGACCCATTGGCAGTGCATCAGCTTCCGTCTATAGGTGAGAACACGAATGCACAGAGAGGTGAAGCCATCTGGCACAGGTGTAACCAAGTTACCAATGGGGAGCTGGAATTTAAATCCCAGCAGACCAGCCTCAGAGACTACAGGCTTAGCTCTACCATCTGCTAATATCTGGATTAAGAGTGGCTGGATTTTGCCTCCTTTTCCCTACACATCATCTCCACTGTCCCCTATCAAGCAAAATTAGCTTGAGCATTGAACAGGCACCCTCCAGCCCTGCCCGATTGCACACGCGCAGGGGAGAAAAGGATGGGGAGATCACTGGGCTGTTTTAGCTGCCACCTCTACTCCCACTGCGCCAACACACACACAACGAAGTCAGAGAAAGAATTCTTGGCCTTGTAACCACTCCTCAGCCATGACACCTTGGAGAGAGCCAAAGCCACTCTCTTGGACACCCACTCGACTGCTACCTGGGAACTTCCCATGGAGCACTTGGGGCCAAAGGAGAGGGAGCACACCTGCAATGTAATTAACATTATGACAACTTGTTCCCCCCATTGGATAATGACACCATTAGTTGCTTCAATTGTGCATGAAATGTAAATTACACGACTCAGGGGTATCACGCCTGAGCAGCCATGATGCTAAGTGACAAGGCTCTCCATCGAGCAGCCCCTCCCCAAGCAGCAGGAACTAAGAAACCCAAGCCCCGAGGCCGACAGCTGAGACCGAGGTCCTGTGGTCTTTGAGTGTGCCTACTTCACAGAGCCCACAAGGGAGGATCTTTCCGGGTGACCCTGGATGCCAAGCTTGGATGTTCCAGCCACCTCTGTCAGCACCCTGGCCCTGGACAGCACTCTTTCCTCTCTATCTCTCAGAAAATTAGGAAAAAGGGGTGGTGGCTGTGATTGTGGTAATATCCTTCTTGCTAAGGAGTTTTGGTGATGCTGTGGGTTAAGCATCGCGCTACTAATCTCAAAGCCAGCAGTTCAAACCCACTAGCTGCTCTGAGAGGGAGAAAGATGAGGCCGTCTGACAATGGACAAATTTATAGTGTCAGAAAACCACAGAGGCAGATCGAAACTCGTCCCCCAGATTACTTCCATAGACATTGTGCCTCCCATTCATTACTCTGTCTGGCTCAAATTACTCCGTGTTCACTCCCTGGCCAGCCCCCCACAGTTTCCTAACCCCTTTCACCACGAACTCTCTGGACACTACTCGAAATCAGCTTGAGACACTGGATCAGCCACACTTCTTTGTGGCCCATGAAAGAACTTTCCAAAACCTCATGTCACAAGCAGGTCCACTTGCTTTTAGAGAAGAGGCATAGGCGAAATTGTATGTTTCCACCTTGAGAGGGGCAAGAACCACCATGTACAATTAGTAGGTGACCACCAGTGTGTCACTTTTGTGGTCACCACACATCTCCTTTGGGGACCCATTTGCCCCTCTCCTAGCACCCTAGTCCCTGGTGCCATGGCTAGACTGGGATGGGAAATCCATGTGCTCAACCAGGAACTTCCAGGTGGAATCAGAGCCACTGTCCCCTCTGCAGAGCCTCTGTGAGGACAGGGAGTTTGGAAACACAGCCTAAAGCTGCAGTAGGATAAATTTAAGAAATGATCACGCATTTACCCCAATGTCAACTGTACAAATCCCACAACCACCCTTCAAATGCCCTGCCACTGAGCAGAGCCAAAAGCAGGAAGAGCCAAAACCTACATATGGGTACAGGAAGACCTCTGGAAGGTGTCCCGGTGGGGGGCCCGGGAAGGGGGAGAGTGGAGTTGCGGAGGCTCAGGGGCTCAGGCTCAGGCTGGGAAAGAGCCAGAGTTCCTAGTTCGACTCTCTCTTTGTCTCTCTGCCTAACCCCCCACCTCCCACCCAGTCCAGGAGATTCTTTGAACAGGGCCCACAGGGTCAGAGGTGAGAGCTGTCAGCTCCTGTTACTAACCTGACTTGGGAAACCTCTCTCATTCTGGAAATTCATATATTTTCTTGGGCTTTGATCAAGATCCAGGTCAAGCCTCCCCTCCCCCTTTTCTCACAGAGGCACTTGATCAGAATGGCAAATAGCCCTCAACTGTGCCATGCACTCCACCTCTTCATTCCCTGTCCCCTTCGAACCACCTGCTGCAAAAAAATCACAAAACAGCCGATGGAGGGCAGGTCGGTGCTTCTTTTTCAGACTTCCCTCTCATACTTTCTCTGGTCGCATCATCATTCCAGGTACAGCAAACCCATTACTGTCCAGTCAATTCCAACTCATGGAGACACTATATAAGTTTTCCAACGTTGTCCAACATTACTGGAACAGACAGCCTCATGGTTTTCCTTGAAGTAGCTGGTGGTTTGAACTGTCAACCTTTGAGCTAGCAGTTCAACATTTACATGACATCCCTTCAGAGTGGTGAGTCATAGTCTGCAGACACCGTGGGCAAGAATCATTGTTCTGGCTTATTTTCATAAGGTGGGATTCTAGGTAGGCAGGTGTGACGCAGGTGTAACTGGAAGTCGAATTGATGGCAACAAACAACACTGATGTCATTGTTTTGGGAATTGGGAACTGAGACCTCTGAGGTATGGAGCTAAGTAACAGCTACTTCAGGTTTGTTAGGTACTTCATTGCTGAGCTCTGCTCTAGATACTGGGAATACAGCTAGAAGGAAGGTGGCATCTCTGTTCCTGGGGTTGAGAGATGAGAGGGGTTGGAAAACTTCCTGTCCTGTTAGTAGTGGGTGTAGACATTGTTTCTGCTGTTAGATGCCATTGAGTCAGTTCCAAACCCTAGCCACCCTATGGATAATAGAACGAAACACAACCCAGTCCTGCCCCATCCTCTCAATTGTTGTTATGTTTGAGCCCCTTGTTGCAGCCACTGTGTCAATCCATTGGCCGAAGTTCTTCCTCATTTTTACTGCCTCTCTGCTTCACCAAGCAGGACGTCCTTCCTCCTCCAGGGACTGGTCTCTCCCTAACAGTATGTCCAAGGTACGTGAGGGGAAGCCTCACCATCCTGGCTTCTAAGGAGTATTCTGGCTGTACTTCTAACCCACATTTGTTTGTTCTTTGGCAGTTCACAGTACTTTCAATATTCTTCACCAGCCTCCCAATTCAAATGCATTGATTCTTCTCTGATCTTCCTTTTCAATGTCCAACTTTCACGTGCACAGAAGGCCATCGAAAATATGACTAAGATGGCTTTAGTCAGGTGCACCTTAATGTAACACTCTTGCTCTTAAACACTTTGAAGAATACTTTTGAAAGAGGTCTCTGGTGGCAGCACGCGGCCCCTTTAAGGGTGAGGAGGAGGGGCGCACAGGTGGAAGTCCATGGCGCCTTTAAGGGTTGGCCTACTTGGCAGCAGCTGGAGCCTATTGAGAACATGACAGGAGGCCAGCCAGCACTTCCTATAGAGGTCAAGGGCTCAGGAGCTGAGCGAGCCAAGCTCTGAAGGCTGTGAGCCAGCCTCAGAGCCACACTGCCTCCATGGGCCATAATGACCTGATGCGAAAGCCCTAGGACTTCAAAGACCAGGTGTGGCCTGTGCAGCCTTCCCGCCCCTTCCCAGACTCCTGCCCACCAGGGAGGGCCTTGCCACCATGACCCCTGATGTGGGTCTGCAGCTCACCAGGCAACTGGCCAGCCACCAGGATCCTCGCCCTGCCCAGCTGACCCACCCAGGACCACACTCCAGATCCCCTGCCCCCACCCTGGGCCTGCTCACCACCAAGACTCTTCCCTGGGCCCGCTGCCCACCCAGGAACCTGCATCAGGGCCCTTGCCAACCCTGGGTCCAGTCCAGGCCGGGCACACACCTGGGATCCCTGTTCCAGGTCCCTGCCCACCTGGGTCTGGGCCTGCCACAAAGACCCTGCCCGGGGCCCTCTGCCTACCCAGGAAACACCCCCTGCCCAGCTAGCCCCTGGCTCATCTGGGCACTGCCTCAGGCCCCCTGCCTGCCCAAGATCTTGTATTAGCCTGACTGGCCATGGAGGATGGAGAGAAAGAGGGACCCTGCCCAGGCCCCTGCACCCCATCCCACTTGGGATGCCCTGGGTTGGTCCAGCCCCAAAGGTGGCTCCCCTCCCCCAGGCCCACATACCCAGAACTCCATTGGGCCCACTGCTTACCTGATGCCTCCCCATCAAGGGCTTGGGATATGTAACCCCAGCCTGGGATGGGCTCCTAGCATGCTAGAGCCCCATGCCACACTCCTTAAGCCCGAACTACTTAAGATCCCTAGAAAGTGCCTGTGGGGGCCCTTGTTGAGTATCACTCTGGCTGTAAGGGGCTAGGCTGTAGCTCTTGAAACTTTTCTTCTCCATTCTGAACCTTTAGGTCATTGGTCCTTCCACAGGGCAGTTCTACAGAAGTGGCAGGGAACTCTATTCCCGAGAGGAGTTGGCCAGTTGTTTGAGTGGGGGGTGCCCTGGCAGGGACCCCAACTTGGGAGAACAGCCCATCTCCCCTTTCTCTTTCCCAGCTGCAAAAAAAGAAAGAGATCTCAAACAGCAGATTTATCCAATAAAATACATCCCTTGAGTTCTTGACCGGGGCTCGCATGATCATTTATTATGGACTCCAGAAAGAAGATAGCCCTGATCACTTCAGTCTTTTCTCCATTTATCATGATCATGTTGTAGATGACAGGGTCATAATTACATATAAATATGTCCCTGGGAACCAGCTCCTGGGGAGTCCCAAACAACTTGATGTAAAGAAAATAAGAGAAAGAAAACAAGCACTCTGACCTCTTGGTTGGAAGGACAGTCCTTTGTGAATAGAGAGCTGCAAGGATATTGGAGTTCCTGAAGGGGGACAAACAGTTCCACACACAACTATTTAACAAATCCTTTGCCGTTGGAACCCACCCAGGGACACCATGGAGGAAAGGCCTGGCAACCTGCTTAAAGCCTATAGTCTTGAAAGTCCTATGCAATGCACACATGGGGGCACCATGAGTCAGAATCAACTCTCTCATGCCTGTTTTGGTTTGGGGCGAGAAGCTATTAGAAACAGTGGGGTATAATGTTGAATCCAAAAAAAGGAAGGATTTGGTCACCATTAAAGTGACTTCTGACCAAATTACTAACAATCATAGGGACTTTTGTGGGGGAAAGATGAGGAGTTCTACTGCTGTAAATATTTCGTGTCAAAAACCCACAGACAGTTCTACCCTGTCCTATACAGTCGCTGACTTGCTGTCAACTGGATGGCACTAAGATAGCACCTATCTGGTGAAAGGTTGCCATGCGGCAGGACTTGTGCCAAGTCCACTATGGTTATGCCTATGATCTTTGTGGGAGACAAAGCCCTGCTTATGTTTAATGTCTCTGTTGTCAGATCGCTCCATTGTCCAGACCGGGCTCTATGTCCTTCTAGCTCCATGACCTGGGACAAATCATTGAACCAACTTTGCGCTGCTGTGTGTAGAAGGGAAGTGAAATATAGTGCTTAGGTTGTGTGTTCGAGGTTGAGATTGAATGCATCAATAGATAGAAAGACCTTGTTGTTGTTGTTAGTCTCCAGTAAGTCAAATTTGACTCCTTTTGACCATAGGTCTGATAGGACAAATCACTGCCCAATCCTATGCCATCTTCCTGCCCATCGGCAGGTTTGAGGTCATTGTTGCGGTTATGGTGCCAGTCCGTGTCATGAAGAGTTTCCCTAGATCCACATGATGTCCTCTTCTCGCAACTGGTCTTTCCTAACGACATCACCAAAATCAGCATGAGAAAATTTTGCCATTCTCTCTCCTAGGAACATTCTGTGAAGAGTGTATTGGCTCAATTTCCTCCAGGACTGATTTGCTCGTTCTCCTGGCCACACACAGTATACTCCACACACGGTCTTTGCCATCACTGCCATTCAAATGCCTCAAACCTTCTGAGAATCCTGGTCCTCACTGTTTTCCCCATTAGAAACTCCATTTCTCGCAGCTTGCTTCAGATCTGCTGAAGTGGAATCTGAGTTTCTGTTAGGCCCCAAGGGCATTGTATTTTTGTGCCTGCAGGAAGCATGGCTGGGGAACAATGTCTGGCCCATAGTAAGTGCTTTATAATTATTGGTTGTGATCAGTGTCATTATTTATTACTCCATCTAATCTTTCCAGCACACTCACAGGTCAGGAAACCAAGATTCTGAGCCTGTCAGTGCCTTTGCTGAGGCTACCCCTCAGGAGAGGGCAGGGGCTCCATGCAAAACGAATATAGGATCAGGCCAACATTGGGATCACTCTGAATGGAGACACAGTCAATGCTCATTAACCAGTCACTCCCCATTGCTTTCGTCACCCAATCCTTATCAACCGTGACTCTTCTTGCTGTCTATGGATTTCCCTAAGGATTCTGTATATTTTATAACAATTTCATTATGGTCTGACTTGTTTCACTCAGCAGAAGGTGTTCAAGGTCCCTGCATGGTGTAGCATGTTCCAAAACATCATTCCTTTTTAAAGGCTGAATAATATTCCATTGTATGACTTAGATATTGTTTGGTTTATCCATTCTTCGGGCCCCGGGCACTTTGGTAATAGTCACCTCTCAGCTATTGTGGGTAGTGCTGCAGTGAACTTGTATACCACTATCTCTTTGAGTCTCTGTTTGTTATTCTTTGAGGTATATGCTTAGATGTAGAATTGTGAGGTGGTAAAGGATTTCCTCGTCCTTGGATCCATGATCAAGGCTCATGCAAGCAGCAGTCAAGAGCTTAAAAAATGCATTGCATTGTATTGGCTAAATATTCACAAGTCCTCTTTAAAGTATTGAAAAGCAGGGATGTTATTTTGAGAACTAAGGTGAATCTGACACAAGGCAAAGTATGTTCAAACACTTCCTATGCATGTAAAATTTGGAGATTAAATAAGGCAGGCCAAAGAAGAATCGATGCATTTGAATTACGGTGCTAGGAAAAAAGAACCATAGAAAGTACTATGGACTACCAGAAGCACCAATAAACTTGTCTTGGAAGAAGCACAGGCCAAATGCTCCTTAGAAGTAAGGATGGCCAGATTTTGTCACCCTTTGGACATGTACTTTCAACAAGTTGTCAGGAGAGACCAGGCCCAGGAATAGGACATCATGCTTGGTAAAGTGGAAGGGCAATGGAAAAGAGGAAGTCTCTCATGAGGTGGATGGACATGGGGGCTGCAGTAATGGGCTCAAACATAAGAACAATTGCGATGATGATACCGGGTGGCATTGTGTTCTGTTTGACATAGGGTTGTTATGAGTGGGAACCAACAGGATCGACCCTAACAACAATAGTAAATCTCTGACTTGTTAAGAAGAAACAAGCATTTTTCATTTCCTCTATGAGCCAGGCACTGAGAAGACCCTGAAGGTCCAGATAGAAACAGCACTTGGCCCCTACCCATGATGGGTTCCCAGCCTAGGGGTGAGGCAGCAGATCTCCACTTTTGGATGAGACCTATGCAGCCCCCTTGGGGTTCTAGTGTGCGCTGGAGAGACTCCAGTTAACTTTGCCTTTCTCTATACCCGCCTTTAGGGAAGTGGAAGAACTTTAGAATAAAGCATCCCCCGAGATTTCTGTTGCACAATTAGTCAAAAGGAAACCAATGGTGGCTAAAGAGAGCGAACAGAGAATCCAGAGCTGTGGCCGGGTCCTTGGCCATGCAGCTATCAATCAGCACAGTTGAGTTCAGGAATCAGGAAGCGAAGATCCTCAATATCTGGATCCAGTAGGTATAGAAGGCGTAGCTTCAAAGATAAAGAAGGATAAACCCTCTTTCGCTTTCAGGAGGAACTCACCCAGAGAGAACTCATTCAGGTGGGACTGCACTAAAGCCTTAGAACTTGGAGGGTCCATAGGAGCGTGTTTACTGCCAGAATGGCGGCTTCCCATTCAAGAGCTTCTATAATATTCCTGCTCATGAATGGTCCTTCGAGTTCCTTGGTTCTTTTGCTGTAACTTCTGTGGCATCACTTGAACTCTCCATCCCCACCAGCCAGGAGCAGTGGCAGGAAAAATCTATTAGGGAGAAGTGAGAGAGTGAGCTAGGAGATATTCCGTACACAGATTGCAGTCTCCTTCAGCAAAGGTCCTGTGGGGTGGGGACTTAACTTTTCTGATTCTCTCCTGGTAGAAGTCAACACGGAGCTAAAGAAGCTTGAATGGAAGAAAGCAGGATGATGAGCTGACAGCTTTTCCATAAGGAAATAATAGCCAGAAGGGCACCAAGTTGGGATCAGGGGATGGTGGGGAGGGGAACACACGTGCTGCTACCAAGAGGAGAGTGAGGAGCAAGAGACCAGTAGAGGCTAGTCTCAACGCCTTCTCTAATAATATTTCCCCAACAGGCTGTTTTCCTCGCTCCACTCTAAACACGTCAGCCTTCACCTCCACCAAGCACCGAAACCCTCAATGCAGCCTTTATCTGCCCATTCCACCCACCAATTGGTCCAGGTTGCTATGGGAACTATGGGAGTTGAGAACTGCTGCTCTAAAGTTAAAGGACTTTCTCTTAAGTCCTACTTACCATATTGTTAGAAGCACAAGTCCTGTAGTTATTTTTGTTGAGTGCTGTCGAGTGGGTTTCTGGTCACAGCAACTCTATGCACAATATAATGAAATGCTGCCCAGTCCAATGTCATGCTCAAAGTTGTTCATTTGCCTATGCTCATTCTTACAGCCACTGGGCTAATCAATCTTGTAGGGGCTGCCTCTCCTTTGCTGCCCTTCTACTCTACCAAGAATTCTGTCTTCCTCTAGGGAAGTGGTTCTCAACCTTCCTAATGCCACGACTCTTTCATACCATTCCTCATGTAGTGGTGACTGCCAAATCATGAAATTATTTTCATTGCTACATCATAACTCTAATTTTTCCACTTTAATGAACGGTCCACTGCCGTGAAAGGGTCATTCATCCCCCAAAAGGGGTCACGACCCTCAGTTTGAGGCCCGCTAAGCTAAACTAATAGGAGATTCTCTTAAGGTCTACTTAGGTACATTGTTAGAAAAACAAGTCCTGTTTTTTCTCTTGTGAGTTTTGACTCATAGCAACTCTATGTCAATATAATGAAACACTGTCCCGTCTTGTGCCATCCTTGCAGTGTTTCTTTGGCTTATGTTTATTGTTGCAGCCACTGTGCTATCCCATCTATATTGGGGCTGAGTCTATTTTCTTGCGCTTCAACTGTATCAAGAATTGAGTCTTCCTCTTGGACAGTGGTTTTCAACATTCTTACTCACGACCCTTTCATCCAGTTCCTCATGTAGTCGTGACCAACCAACCATAAAATTATTTTTGTTGCTACATCATAGCTGTAATTTTGCTACTGCTATAATTCAGGCAACCCCATGAAAGGGCTGTTTGACCCCCTAAGTAGACACGACCCACAGGTTGAGAGCCGCTGCTCTAAATGAAGGGGAGATTCTCTTAAGGTCTTCTTCAGCATATTGTTAGAAGCACAAGTCCTGTTGTTATTGTTGTTGGGTGCAGTCGAGTGGGTTTGGCTCATATCCACTCTCTGCACAATATAATGAAACTCTGGGGGTCTTAAAGGCTTGAAGGCAAACAGGCTGAAATGTAGCTCAGAAGCAACAAAGCCCACAGAGAAGAAGCACACAAGCCTAAGTGAGCACGAGGTGTTGAAGGGATCAGGTAGCAGACACCAAAGAACAAAAACCATCATTGTGTGATCACCTTCCCCACATAAACGCTGAAGATGAATGTGTGCATAAGTAAGTGTGGTGAAGAAGGCTGATGGTGGCCGGCTATCAAGCGATATAGCGTCCCGGGTCTTAGAGGCTTGAAAGTAAACAAGCTGGCCCAGAAGCAACAAAGCCCACATGGAAGCATCACACCAACATGTGTGATCATGAAGGGCTGAGGGGACCAGTTTTCAAGCAACAAAGGTGGGAGGGGGGATTATATCATCGTGAATGAGGGGAGTGCATGACGGGGGACCAATGCCCACCTGTAGACAACTGGACATCCCTTGTGGAGGGGTAGTGGGAAGGAGATGAGTCACTCAGGGTTCAGTGTAGCAATAATGAAACTCACAACCTTCCTCTAGTTATTAAACGCTCCCTCCCCCCACCTCTCATGATCCCAATTCTACCTTGCAAACCTGGTTAGACCAGAAGATACACAGCGGTACAGACGGGAACTGGAAACACAGGGAATCCAGGACAGATGACCCCCCCCCCCAGGACCAGCGGTGAGAGTGGCGATACTGGGAGGGAAGTGGGTGTAGAAATGGGAAACCGATCACAAGGATCTACATATAACTTCCCCCCTGGGAGATGGGCAACAGAAAATTGGGTGAAGGGAGACGCCGCGCAGTGTAAGATAAGAGAAAATAATAATGTATAAATTATTAAGGGTTCATGAGGGAAGAGGAGCAGGGTGAGATGGGTAGAGTTGAAAGGGGAAATGAGCTGATTCCAGGAACCCAAGCGGAAAGCAAATTTTGAGAATGATGAAGGCAACGAATGTATAAGTGTGCTTTACACAATTGGTGTATGTATGGATTGTGATGAGTTGTATGAGCCCCAATAAAGTGATTTTAAAAAAGAAAAGGAAAGAAATGTCTATAAATGAATGAAGGCAACATATGTACAAAATGCCTGATGCAATCAATATGGATTGCAACAAAAGTTGTAAGAGTCTCCAAGAAAAGATTTTTAATAAAAATGTGTATATATAATAAATATTTTCCTAACTTATATAAATGATTAATAAGAATAAAATTAAGCAGCCTGGGTTTTTATAGGAAAAAATGATAAAAGAACAAATGAGAGATTCAGCAGGAAGCAATGGATAGGAAAATATTATAAGGAAAGTTTTCTCTTATATGGAATGTACATTCTCTTACATGACAACAATCAGAATATGCTGTAAGAACCTCAGACCAAATACTAGAATAAAATAGAGGAAAAAATTCCCAACCCTTCAATAAAATGCTTTATGCTTTCTATGATTTTCACAAAAGTTCAAATTCTTTAACAAAATATTTTGTTCATTCAAATTTTTAATTATGCATAAATTTATGTCTACTTGCATTACATCTCATAAAAAGGCATAAGAATTGTTTTTGCACTATCTAACACTAAATAGAAGATAGTGAAGGTGAAAAATAGCTTTCGTGAATGTTGCTTTGAAAAAGAAATGGCATTGTCCTAAGAAATTTAAATGATTTAATTTTTTTTAATCATTTTATAAGGGGCACATACAACTCTTATCACAATCCATACATACATCAGTTGTGTAAAGCACATCCGTACATTCATTGCGCTCTTCATTCTCAAAACATTTGCTCTCCACTTAAAGCCCTGGCATCATGTCCTCATTTTTCTCCGCCCTCCCTGTTCGCCCCTCACTCATGAACCCTTGATAATTTGTCAGATCTTACAAATTTTGTTTCCCTTCACCCACTTTTCTGTTGTCCATCCCCCAGGGAGGAAGTTATATGTAGATCCTTGTACCTGAGGTCTCAGAGCAGCTGGGTGTGATGCAGGGGAGGCTCTGGAAGCAGCTGCAGACACTGCTGGAGTTGGCAGCCCAACAGTGAGGGTCACTGCATCCGTGGGTACCAGAAAACTGGCTGGGGTTGCTTATTCCCCTAGATGCTACCCCTGCCATGAAGAGAACCGTGACGGAGGCCTGTAGACATGTGTCAGGAAAAGATGAGGCCTTCACTGTTTCCTCTTCCCACAAACCTTTGAGGAGAGCCTGCAGGGCAGGGGCTCGGCTCCCTGGCTCCAGTCACCTGCCCTTCCCCACAGCCACACCCTCGCCAGCCCCAACTCCCCCTGGCCTGGGTTTGCTTCTTGAATCCAGAGGAGCAGCCTGGGCAAAGACCATGAAGAACCTTGTCCTTCAGTCAGCACCTTTGATTGGGTCCCTTGTCCTGCAGAGTGTGGACACATGCACACTAACTGTTGGGGGACTCAGGCTGTCACCACAGGGGCCAGGATCTGAAGAGCATGCTGGCACTGCAGGGCTTCCTGAGGGAAGCCGAGGACTTGCAGAGCTGGCTGAGCAGCCAGCAGCAGGTGGCCAGAGGAGAGAGGACTATGAGCACACCCTAGTAAGGAAGGGGCTAGGGGCAAGGAAGGTGCCCTGGAGCCGAATGAAGACGGGTAGTGGAGGGTGGGCTGCATGCACAAGGGGCTGATGGGGAACATCAGTCTGAACTGAGGACAGCTGTGGCTTCCTATTCCCCTCTCTGCATAGAGGGACAAGTTCTGTGGCTGTCCAGTCCTGCCCTACCCAATCACTGCCTGAGGTGTCTCACAGCCCACCAGCCAGGGCCCCCTGTGACCCCTCTCCTCTCTTCTCAGCTCCTCTTAACCAAGTTTGCAATGTTTCCGCACCAAGTGAAGATGGGTGGCCACCAGGGGGCAGCCTGCCCCACTAGCGGAGAGCCTGATGGAGTGGCGGCCCAGCACTGCCCCCAGGGCCCAGCAGTGGTGACAGGACCTACAGTGAGTACCAGCAGCCTGGAGCAGGGGTGAGTTTGGGGGAGGTGCTGGGCATGGGGTGGAGGGGCTTCCAGGGAGACCCTTGCTGTGCTGCGGCTCTGCCAAACCCCTGAGAGGTGAACTGGCTTTCTGTGTGCCCACATTGGGGGCCCAGGCCACGTGTTTCAGGGAGCAACTTGTGCAGCCTGTAGCTTGGGACCCCTTACTTAAGCTGAGAGGCCATGTCGGACGACCTTCAGCAAAGCTCAGCCTAAGAAGAAAAAGTGCCTTTTGGCCTAGTGGCTACAAGTTGGGCTGCTAATTGCTATATCAGCAGTTTGAAACTACCAGCTGCTTTGTGGGAGAAAGATAAGGCATTCTGCTCCCATAAAGAGTTCGAGTCTCAGACACTCAAAGAGCAGTTGCACGCTGCCCTATAAGTTGGCTGTGAGTCAGCATGGATTCGATGGCAGTGAGTTTTCTAAGAGTAAGAAGTATCTAGGGGTGTAAACAGTTAATGAGCTCTGCTATTAAGGGAAAAGTTGTCATTCCCAACCCACTTAGAGGAGCTGTGAAAGAGAAGCCTGGCAATCTTCTTCAGAATCCTCGGCCACTGAAAAGTTTATAGAATGTATTGACCTTGGTTGTTAAATAGATCCAGGTATATGGTGGAGCATACAGGGACCAATGTCATAAAACGGGGTGGGGGTGGAAAAAATCTCTGAGACAGATGCAAAAACTGTGAGGGAATGAGTTGTTGAGCCTGGGGGATCAGGGCCATCGTCTCTGGGATTTTCAAAGTTCCTGAGCAATCAGGAAAGGGGCAACAGTTGGTCCCTCCCCATCCAGAGGACAGCAGAAGAGGAGAACTGATTGGGCACAATGAATCAATGACTAGTGACTCAAGCAACGATCACCCTCCACCACTGGAGGCCAGAAGAACTAGATGGTGCCTAGCTCCCACTATCGACTGCTATGAAAGAGATCACATTAGAAGGGCTTGGTTAGAGTAGAAGGGAAATGTGGGGCAAAACTCAAAATCATGATAAAACACCAAGCTTACTGTTTGGATAAAGGCTGGTGAAATTGCAAGACTATGGTGCTTAGTTACCCTGCAGGTCTGGAACTGAACTCATCATGGCTCGATGTTCAACCAAACAATAGACAGTTCTATAATGGGAACAATGACATTAGAGACATACAAATACCTTAGAATAATAGATCACATGAGATCAAAAGACAGCATTCCCCCAAGAACGAAGTTCAAAAAAGTTGAGAATGAAGGAAGCTTGGAGACAAGAAACAAGAAGATGTGGGGGAAGTGATGGTACATTGTGGGAATTGCTATCAATGACATGAAACAAAATGTGTATGCATTGCTCAATGGACAGCTGAGCTGCTCTTTAACCTTCACCCAAATCACAATAAAAATGTTTTTAATCAAAGAAAACTTCATGGTTCACTTCTACTCTGACACACACGGGGTGATGAGGAAATAGTGTCAACCGGGTTTGCTGTGGTCCAACCACCAGACATGTGCTTATGGGAGAAAGAGCATGATGACGCTGGCAATACCGAGCAGGACCAAGATGGTTTTATTTGCCTGCATCATGAAGATGGTAGCCTGGTGGTGAGATGATTCAGAGCTCAAGTGCTAACCAAGAAGCCACCCAGTTTAAACTCACCCAGCCCTACTGAAGGAGATTTCCCTCCTCAAAGGTGTTGTTGGTTGTTACGTGCCATTGAGGCGATTCTGACTCCCTGTGACGGGAAGGAAAGGCACACTGTGCTATAGTGTTAGGGTTTTCAGTGGCTACTTCCTCTGAAGTGGGCAGTGGAACCCTTCTTTGTATTCTGTTCTTAGCCTGGAAGTTTCCCTGACACCTCTTCACTTGGGGTAACCCTGCTGGCAATTGAAATACCAGTCACGTGGCTTCAAGCATCACAGTAACACACAACTCACCACAGCACCACAAATGGACAGACAACAACAGGCTAGGAGTCTTCATGAGAGCAGGCAGTCACGTCTTCACTCTCTCGATGGGGATCAGTGAGTTCAAACTGCCAGTCTCTCTGTTACAGCCGCACATGCAACCACTGTGCTGCTAGGTACATTTCCTTAAAATTCTGCCTAGAAAAATCTGTGGAACAGTTCTTCTCTGTCACAGAGGGTCACTGTGAGCCAGGATGGGCTCTGAGACACACAAATGCAACACCATGAAGCCACCTTACTCTGTCCTGCTCTTATTTAACTCTATTCTTTTCTGAGCTATCTTTTCCGTATATTCAGAAGAGACTGGCACTGAGCAGTGTTAATTCCACCAAGGCCAGGAAGGAGGTCAAAGAGTCACAAAGGACTATCTCTTTGCTCTCATGCCACTGCACTACGGAGGCTTGGGTGGCAGCTGGAAGCTGCACATTTCACTCCCTCTCCCTACACTCCTGGCTGAGTCTCCTCAGAGTGAGACTGCCCCTTTACCCAGCTCACTGCATTGGCTGTCTTGCTCTGAAAAGAGAATTCGCACATGTGAGTCTGACTGGGTGACAGATGGGAATCTTAATGCTGCTCTTTGGAATATGAAAGGCCTCGGATCAGAGTGCTGCAGGGGAGTGATGTCTGCAGAAGACCTGCTGGTCTCCCAGTTAGAAAGAAGCCTTCCCCTTTGCCTCAGAGGTGCGTTCACTGTGGGTGGCAAGTCAGATCCTTGGGCTGGCACTCTCAGTAAACAGATCATATGGGCACCTTGAGAAGCGCTTGCTCACTGACCCAGCTCCCCAAGGATGTAAATATACCAACCAGGATGACTAAGGACACCAGTGCCAAGAATGATCACATTCTTTGCATGTGTACAAATGAGGTGGGCAGCCACCTTCGCTGATGGTGGCTGCACAGTGAGTGTCTGGAATCACACCTGGCTAGGTGGACCATTGAAAGAGTTGGTGACATGATAATAGGGAGTACACCCCGTTGTCAGTAAAGCTGAGGAAATGGCATTTGAGGAAGCAGGGGCAGCCGGGTCGCCAGCATGAAGTCAGCGAGAACCTTGCTTGTGCCTCCTTTGTTCACTCGTGGCTGCTGGCATCTGGGTAGTGAGGACACCATGGCTACTGCCAGAATTCTCCACGGTCCCTGGTTCCACTCTCAAGTCGCTGGCTTCATCACTACCACTGCCATCGAGTCGATTCTGACTCACAGCAACCCGAAAGGACAGAGTAGAATTGCGGCTGGTGGGTCTGGGGGGCTGTGGATCATTATGAGAGCATCTCTATCTCGCAGTAGCTAAAGGGTCCAAAATGCTGACCTTACGGCTAGCAGCCCAACATAACCCACTTGGTCATGAACCCTTGCCAGCTGATCCAGGGAGTCCATTCCCAAGTGCATATCTAAAAGAATGAAAGACGAGTACCCAGATGGATGCTGCACTAATCACTATGGGCAAAAGGTAAACAATAAGCCAACAATACCCATCAGTAGAAGAATAGAGAAAATATGATCTACACAGAGTGGGGTATACATATAGTCTGCCACAAGAAAACTAAGGCCTTCGATTCGGACAGACTCTGTAACAGAGGTGAACGCAAGACATGAAGTGAAAGACGCCAAACACCAAATGCCATGTATTGTGAGTCCATTTAGAGGGAAAATGCTGGACAGGTAAATCCCGTAGAGCCATAGAGTAGATTGGTGGTTTCCCAGGGTGGGGTGGGAGGGGCAATGGGGAATGACTGCTTAATGGCTGCAGGGTCGATGAAAATGCTCTGGAACTGGATGGTGGGAAGCTTTCACAATGTCCTTAAAACTACTCTTAAAAAGGGGAGAGAAAGAATCTGCAGAAAGCACAGTTCTGATTGACTCACATGAATGTGATCACCAAGAATTGGAATCCACTAGAATTGGAATGGCAGCTAGACTATTGTTTCCTTGGGAGGTGCCTCCAGGAAGGAACAGTAGAGAAGGGTAATATTGATAGAGCAAAGGAGGGGGCCGATAAAGAAATGTCATTGAGTAGGTTCCCAGAGACAGTATAAATCCTTTTCTTCTTTTACATTTTATTAGGGACTCATACAACTCTTACCACAATCCATACATATACATACATCAATTGTATAAAGCACATTCATACATTCCCTGCCCCAATCATTCTCAAGGCATTTGCTCTCCACTTAAGCCCCTTGCATCAGGTCCTCTTTTTTTTTTTTCATAAATCCTCTTGTAGTTGTCCCACCCAAAGGCTGAGGGAACTGGAGTGTGGCTCCACCTATCCTCATGTGTCATTGGTTAAAGTGGCATTAGGTCCTGGAGGATGTCAACTCCCCTGTCTGCTCAATGACTGTTCCCTGTGTGGGGAGTTACATGTGCTTCCTGTGAGACCATTGGCATTTTTGGGAGTGGTGGGTGCCAAGTGCTAATACATGGGCACATTAGCAGCTGCTACAGCAAGTGCTGTACATTTTTAGCTGCTTGAGTGACAGGTGGGCCCTACCTCCTGCCTATATTCAGTGGTAGGGTGTTCAGATGGGGGGCATCCGAAAAATAATAAGGCCCTATTCTTTGCAAATCGGCATTATTATTATTTTAATCTGTCCCAACCCCCTTTCTTATCTGTCCCTGTGAACTACCTCACTGGCTGAAACATCAGTTCCTTGGGGAAGACACCACATTTCAATACGGTCACAAGGCTGTTTTCATTTGCCCATTGGAGACACTGACATAAGATGGGTCAACTAGACGCTTTTTCTGGAACATTTCCAACCAAAAAACGAAAAGGAAAGTCCCGCTTTTGCAAGTGGCCTGGCATCTAAGAAGCATAATTCAGAAGCACATGTCCCGCCACGTGGAGGAGGCGCTCTATGTTGCGAGATTACAGCATGTGCCCTGAGAGACAGACACAAAGAACACAGGAACATGCCAGTGGTGGTCAGGAACGGTCGACAGAGCCAGCTGTCCTATTGTTTTCCCCACCGTTCCATTTTCCTAGGATTCTCCCTTCCAAGTACTGGTCTCTTTGCCTGTTTACAACCAAATGAGCCCCAAATAAGATCCGGATCATAGAAATAGAAGGAGGAAGTTGGATGGAGACTGTAGTTCATACTCCCCGGAAGCCATTCAGACACCCTGGAAGAAGGAGACACTGTGATGGAATTAGTTCTGGATTCCTGACATTTATTGAGGAATGCTCAGGGAATAAGCACCTGTGGGGGGAATCAAGGAAGGGCACAAGAGGGAAATCTCAACAGAGGTCTCAGCCCTGCCTATGGAGAGTGTCATAGTCAGTGTTCCCTAGAGAAACCAAACCAGTTATATAGCTGTAATTGGAGATATCGATATATCCACCAGGGCTCCTATGGTTAACCACTGCACCGGCCACCCATTGCCATCAAGGTGGACTCAAAGTGACTGTGTAAAACAGTATAGAACTGACCTTTTGGGCGTTGGAGACTGTAACTCTTCAGGAGATTACGAAGCTTCATCTTTCCCTCAAGGAGCCGTTGGTGTTTTCAAACTGATGTCCTTGCTGTTGGATGCCCAATGGGCCACCCACTACGACACCAGAGCCCCAGAGAGTGAGGCTTATTTCTAGGAATTGGCTCACATAGGGGAATGGCAAGTTCCAAATTCATAGGTCAGGCAACAGCCTAAAGAGCTCTGTAGATGTTCATCCTAAAATCCATAGGTTAGGTGATGGGAAAAGACAAGAATAAGAATGGTCAGAATACACCCTAGGGAAACTCCCTTTCTGCGCTGTAGGCCTTTGGCTGATAGGTTTACCCATTCCCACATTATGGAAGGTGTTCTATTTTGCTTGAGTCCAACTCCTTCATAAGAGCAAATAGATGAGGTGAACAAGCGGCCATCTAGCTCAGAAGCAATAAAGCCCACCTGGAAGAAGCACACCAGCCGGTGCGATCAGGAGGTGCCAAAGGGACCAGGTATAAGGCATCATGCAAAAAAAAAAAGAATATATATATGTATATATATCTCTGTGTGTATATGGGTATATATATATACCATAGAGAATGAAGGGGGAAGTGCAGAGTGGAGACCAGAGGCCCAAATGTCGACCACTGGAGATCCCCTCATAGAGGGCTTTAGGAGAAGACATGGGTCAGTCAGGGTGTGATGTAGTACCGATGAAGAACAAAGCTTTCCCCCAGATCCTGGATGCTTCCTCTCCCCAACTACCAGGATCCAAATTCTACCTTGCAGGACTGGATAGGGCAGAGGCTGTACACTGGTGCATATGGGAGCTGGAGGCACAGGGAATCCAGGGTGGACGATACCTTCAGGACCAGGGGTGTGAGGGGTGATACTGGGAGAGTGGAGGCTGAGTGGGTTGGAAAGGGGGAACTGATTACAAGGATCCACATGTGACCTCCTCCCTGGGAGATGGACGGCCGAGAAGGGGGGAAGGGAGACTCTGGAAAGGGCAAGAGATGACAAAATAACAATCTGTGGATTATCAAGAGCTCCTGAGGGAGGGGGGAGGGGCAGGGGGGAAGGAGGGGACAAAAAAAGAGGACCTGATGCGGAGGGCTTAAGTGGAGAGCAAATGCTTTGAGAGTGATTAGGGCAAAGAATGTACAGATGTGCTTTATAAAATTGATGTATGTATATGTATGGATTGTGATAAGAGTTGCATGAGCCCCTAATAAAATGTTTAAAAAACAAGAGCAAATAGATGAATGCTTGTTTGACAAAAAAACTGGGCACCATAGCCTCGCCACATTGATATGCAAAAGGAGCCATCACAGGGAGCTCTGTAACTGGGACCTGGCCAAGTGGTGACCAGTAGCCTGGGACTTTGTAGCCTAATACGTTGCAGCAAATTGTTTACTAGTTCTCCTCTAGCTATAGTCTTTGTTACTCCTACCAATGACAGGGTGGAACTATGCCACCGAGGGAAGTAGACAGCATGCTAATAATATCAGTAAGGTGCATGGCATCCTCGAAGAGGTGAGACCATTCAAATAAGACCTGTAGACCCCTAATGTAGGAATTGGTCGGTTTGGTCATCCTGGGTGAGTTAACTCAGAAACAGAAAGTGGAGTTTCAAGAGCACCGAGAAAGACGAGCCAGCAGTGTAGTGTGCTCTTTGGACCCAGGATTATTTCTCTGAGCACCACCTCTGTCCAGGAGACAGAGATCCCTGACACTGGATGCATCAGGAGACAATGAAAAACAGTGGCAGATAAATAGCTCATGGAAGCAGAGGCAGCAGCACCAAGACCCCAGAACAGGGAGCTCACCAGCACACAGAATGAGAAAGCTGAGTGTCTTTGGGCCAAGGTTTCCAGACAAAGTGGGCTGCCTCAACGCACTTATCAGCAGAGTTGAAAGAACTTTGTACACGGTCTCAAGCACAGCAGAGGTCAGGGAGCTGCAGGGCAGAGGCCAAGGACCAGAAAAAGTTCTGCCTCTGGGCACCACTGGGAAGAGACTTTCCTGACTGAAGGACTATATCCCCAGTCATTTCTGATCCTGAATTGTCACCTGCTAGGTCCCCAATTAACCCCAGAAACATAAGTATTGTTTGCGAGTTCTGTGTGGCCATTGCCACTTAAGGATTATCAAACCCAGCAGAGATGAAGAGAGTGTCATGGTAGGGATGGTTGGTGTCAGAAACTGTGAAAAGAAAGGAGGGTGGAGGCATTTTGATCTCTGTCTCATAGGAATCAGCCTTGGGGTGTTTATCTTGATTTTCCTCCATTGCCTTTTGTGAAGTTACAGGGGGGTCAAATGCCTCCACTATGCCATTTATACCCCTACATTGACAAGTCGTTGGATGAAGGTTAGTTTGGGGAAGGAGCAGACCTTGGATGAGCTCTCATCAGCTGAGGCAATCCTGATAGGGGCCAGATAGCTGGGACCTTTTCTATCAGTGGCTCTCTCAGCAGCTGGGGAAATCAGTCTCTTGGCCCTGAGAGGAATCTGGGTGACACTCTCATCTATGACAATACCCTGAAGAACAAGCTCCCACAAAAACCTGGCTGAGGATTCTCGCCTAGAAAACAGGAGTGCATGCCTAGCTAATAATAGCCATTTACTGAAGGCCCTATGATTGGAACTGTGCCTCATTTACAGATGGAAAACTAGAGGAAGGGATTTAAGGTGGCTAAATTAATAAGTGACAGAGACAAGATTCAAACACAAGTTTGAAGCTGGTACTGTTAGCCTTTTTTCCAGGGCTGGGTTTTAGATGAGGCAAATGAGACACTTGTCAGGCACACAAGGCAAAGAGGCCTTCCCTCTCCAGTGTGACTTTCCCCATAAGTCTGAATCATGGGCCTGGTGTGTCTTATTTGCCTTCCCTGAGTCTCAGAATCTGGTGTAGTCTGATTTGCTATTTGGAGGAATAAGCCAGAATGCTCAAGTACTCTGAGTCAAGACCCAATCTCCCCTGGAATTGTTCAGTGGGACTTACCAGCCTCTTCTTTTGTGTTTCACTTTTCTAGAAACCTCCATGGAGGACTAGCTCTCATGAAGAGAGCTTCAAAAAGCTCATGGCAAAATTCCATTATTTTTTCGTATCATTTTTCCACACGCTTTTGGAAGCTCCCTCCTCATCCCTTTCCACAGTTTTTCTCAAGGAAAGAGACTGCTGCTGGTTGATGTCAGATGCCCCTGAGTCTGTTTTCTACTCAGAATGCTCTGCACAAACTCTATCAACAAGTGACGTACAGTCAAACGTGCTTTGTGTCTTTAAGTTGATGTCAGCTCATAGTGACCCTACAGGACAGAGTAGAACTGCCCCCAAAGGTGTGCTAGGCTGAGATCGTTATGGGACCAGCTCGTCAGGTCTTTTCCCCTTTAGAGCCCATGGGTAGGTTCAAACTACCAGCCTTTTGTTTAGCCACCCAGTCCTTAGCCATTATACCACCAGGGCTCTTTAAAACAGGGATTAGGTTGATTATTTTTATAATCTCCAGCTACATTTGAAAGCTGCTTCCCAGAACACCCTTCCCCAGATTGTTGATTAAGACGGGCATTTGGGGACTCATTTCTTTCTCATTTGTGTAAGTGCACTCTATGAGAAGGGTTTCCCTTCATAGATAGGTGATCACATACTATTTTTCCAAATTGAACCACTCTTGGTGATATATTGGGTTAAGAGTTGGGCTGCTGCTAATGGCAAAGTTAATGGTTCAAACCCACCAGCTACTCCTTGGGAGAAAGATGAGGGTTTTCTGCTCCCGTAAAGATGTGCAGTTCTGAAAATCAGCAGAGCCAGTCTATTGTGCTATATATGAGGTCAACCCCATGGCAGTGGATTTGGTTTTGGTTTGGGTCTGTGGGGGAAGTCCTTAAGTCATTCTTTAGTCACATGGAGGAGTCCCTGGGTGGTGCAGTTGGTTAACATACTGGGCTACTAACTCATAGGTTGGAGCTTCAAGCCCAGCCAGAAATGTCTCTGAAGAAAGGCCTGGTGCTGCATTTCAAACAACAACAACAAAATCAGTTCTAGAAAAAAAACAACAGAATGTCGTTCTACTCTGGCCCAAAGGAGTCCCTATGAATCAGAGTTAACTTCATGGCAACTGGCATGGGTTTGGTCCATGGGAAAAAAGAACCCTTCATAATTGCCTCCATGCCCAATAGTTCCTTTCCTGTATCCCTAGACCACCCCAGCACCCTCAGCATCTTGCCTTATAATTGCCATGGGTCCGTCTCTCTTCCCAATGGGCCAGGCCGTGATGCAGCCGCTGCCGACACAGAGGGATTTTGCAGTCCCTGCATGATCTACAGTCCTCATGACATATATCTTGAATGAAGATTAAGTGATCCTCTCTAGAGCTTAGCTCAGGTGAATCCACTACCTCAGCTGGAACCGAAGTGGTGCCAGACCAATATCTGTTTTTAAAAGATAGAAGGGCATTCCTAATCTTTGTGGAGAAACAGAGAGGATTTAGTGAAATGTTTCTGCAGTTGAGGCTACAGATGATCTGTTGACATGGTCTAAAAGGTTGTAGGTGGTTTAATGTCTCTCGGTACCATCAATTTTGCATTTTGTCCTGACTCAGCAAATTGGTTGGGATTTCGGCTTACTGACAAGGACCTTCAGAAAGAATGTGGTTGCAGGAGCAAGTTTAAGAAAGGAAGGAGCTTTGAAGCAGCCCTCACTGAGTGCCAATCCAAAACTCTGTAACCCAGCACCTCAGAGGGCTTGACCTGGGATGGACTATGGCAGCAGCACCATGAGCCACTTCCTCCAGTGGCCCTGACTGAAGGCTCAGAACCTGCCTCTGATTGGCAGCTGAGAGATACTAGGACCGTCACCTGCCACATCGCCTGTATTTCTCCTGGCAGTAAGAAATCCCCAAAGTACACTATGTTCGGGCAATCTTTCCAGCCTACAAGCAGTTGTTGCTTACCTCTGTTAGCTTTGTGCAGGGGAACAATTAGGCTTTGAAATTGAAAGACTTGCATGTGACTCATGAGGTTAAGAGCCCAACGCATAACCACTATATTACCAGGGTTCCTTCCTCTTGAAGGATAGGTAAGCAACAAAAGGACCATTTCTCTTAAAACCTCTGATCGAGAGTGGCACACAACTCCTTCCACTTTTATTCTATTGGCCAAGCCCTTCGCTGGCAGGGCAGGGAAGTTTACTCTTTCCTTGGATGACTAGGAAGTGAGTGAAATTTTGTCATCTCATACAAAGGGAAAAGGGAAACATGCTCTATGATCAAATAAGTTTAAAAAAAAGTCAAAATATTCATAGAATCTGCCCAGTGTGGCAAAAGCATGAGCACTCCCATTGTAGAAGAAACACTGCTCTCAGAAACCACACTGTGCCTGGCAAGGGAGGCTGGGAGGATTTATGCTTGCTCACTTTGGCCAAGTCATTAAGCATGGCTGATCAGTAGAAAAGGAAATCGGGTTTGGTGCGGGGATGTGTCATTGGATATGCAGGCGATTCTCCTTGAGATGTATTGGCCCACAACTTTGGACTCACATATAGCAGTGACCATGAAGATGGCATCGGACCTGGCAACATTTCATTTTCGTATATAGAAAGTTGACACAAGCATCTCCTGGTGGTGTAGTGGGTTACACATTGTGTCCCTAACCTTAAACTCAGCAGTTCGAAAACAGCAGCACTCAGTGAGGGAAAGATGAGGCTTTCTACTCCTGTTAAGAGTTACAGGCTCAGAAACTCATGGGGGCAATTCTCCCCTGTCCTACAAGGTCGCTATGCATCAGCAGTGACTCGATGGCAGGGAGATTAAGTTGATATTACCTATTTTAGAAAACGGTTCTGGTTATCCAATTAAGTAAGGCAGGTGCAGCCCTGTCACACAGGGTTTGTTTAGATAGCACAGTAGTGTCCACTCACTCATTAGCTCAGTGTGTCTGGAACCCCAATGTGTATTTCCACATGGGACAAGTCAGGTTGAAGACACTGGGGATTCGTGCTTTGTTGAGCAAGCCCTGGAATTGCAAGAGTTCTAAAAAGGAGTCAAAGTTCCTGTTTTTATAACTCTCTCTCTCACACACACAGACACACAGACACACAGACACACACACAAACACACACGGAGAAAGTGGTGAACTTCACAGAACGTAGTGGGGACTTCACAGAAAGGGGGGTTGATAGCAGTGAACAGGGTTGGGCTGGGTCTTGTTCTATCCATTTGAAAGTCTCTAGGCTAAACAGAAATGTCCTGGTGGTATAGTAGTTTCAGTGTTGGCCTGCTAACCACCAGGTCAGCAGTTCTGAATCCACCAGTTCCTCCATGGAAAAGAGATGAGGCTTTCTATTTGAGTAAAGAATTATAGTCTCAGAGACTCATTGGGGCATGTTTATTCTTCCCTATAGGGGCGCTGCGAGTCAAAATGAACTCAGTACAGTATGCAAATAACAAGCTGTGCTAATACCATTCCAGAGAGACAGTGGTGTTCCAGGGATATTGGTTTCGCCTGGCCCCTGACCCTGAGGAAACATGAGGTCTTCAGGTCCTCTCCTGTTGCTCTTCTTTACCATCCTCCCATATCCTCCTCTGCACTCCCAACTGGTGGGCATGATTTATACACACAGAAATCCACTTACTCCTTTGGAAAAGTGGTTTACTTCACCCAAAAATTCGGAGAACTGTGTCGTCTCCCTTTCAAAGTAAATTATACGATGAACATACAATATTGATTGCAGGCATGTGGATTCTTAATCTTCAAGTTCCCATGAAACCCTGATTTCCATGGCAAATCAGCCCGCCATTTCAGCACACCAGTATTGCCAGGAGAAAGGAGCCTCAGCAGCCACCACTGCTCCGCAGCCTGCTTTTCACGGTCACACGGGGATGTCAGAGTGCCCCACACCTCATGCACTTGACTCAGTGCTTGCTTGCAGGGGTTGCATTTCGTTAGAGCCCAACAACTTCTGAGCATTGGCAAATTCCCTCAACCAAAGGTGGGCAGCGGCCTCAAAATGTCACCAGTCATTAACCACCAGCAGGGTTGTGTTATGCTCATCAGTGCCGTCATGTGCAAGGGGAAAGACAATTCCCACAGGCTGCCAGCTGTTTTGGGGGAGGGAATGCCAAGTGGGGAAGCTGGGGGTCCTCACCCCAGCAGCCACAGTTCCTGGCTCCAGGCCCTGCCCCAGGCTGTGCCAGGACGAAGAGCCTGGACTCTCAGAGACTCCATAGCTCGATTTCCACTCAGGTTGTGTTGTGTTGATCATTCCTTCCCTAGGCTGCCACCCATCTGTCAGTTTGTCATCATGTTGACATTTGTCTATAGCTGTGATTGCTGTAAGCGGTGTCACCAGCTATGATTATAACCAGAGCAAGCCACTCTGGACACGCTTCACAAGAGCATCCAAGCTAGGACACACTGGGAAGAAAGACCTGATGATGTACTACTGAAAATGAGTCCATGGAACCCTATGGATCAAAAGAGAATACCGTCCAAACAAGCACTGGAAGAGGAGCACGCTAGGTGGGAATACACTCACACTATTCAGTGGGAGGACACCCTGGGTAGTGTTTGACTAGCACTCAGGAGGTCGGCAGTTAAATCCCACCCAGAATCCAAGAGGTGCCTAAGAATGTTAGGCCTGAAAATCTGCTTCCAAAAGGTCACAGCCTTAAAAACCCTATGGAACAGTTCTACTCTGAAATGCATGGGGGTCGCTATGAGTCAAAATGGACCGAAAAGCAGCTAATAACAACAACACTGTATAAAGAACAACACTGCAAGTCCTTAGGACAAAATACACAGCAGGCACAATAGCCTCGACCCCACAGGATAGGGCAACTTATTTCCTTTGTACCAGAGACCGGAACTGTACAACGGAATGAAACCCTGCCTGCTCTTGTGTCATCACCATAGTCGTTGGTCCATGTTGAGCCCATTGCTGTAGCCACTGTGGACATCCATCTTATCAAGGGTCTTCTTCCCTCTTGCTGCCCCTGTACTTTAACAAGCATTATGTCCTTTCTTAAGAACCAGTCTCTCCTGATAGCATGTCCAATGGATGTGAGATGAAGACTTGCCATCCTCACTTCTAAGGGGCATTCTGGCCATGCTTCCTCCAAGAGGGATTTGCTTGTTCTTCTGACAGCCCAGACGACTTTCGGTATTGTTTGCACATCATTCACATGCATTGATTCTTCTTCAGTTTTCCTTACTCACTGTCCAGCTCTCACATGCATATTGACCATTGAAACTACTTACCTTGAATTCAGAGCTTAGGGTACACTACTCAAAGCCACATAGCTTGTGAGCGGCTGAAACAGGTCTGCTGCCAGGATCTGTCCAATTTATTTTATTGAAACATCATACTCAAAAGGTGCTTTAGGCAAACATATTTTGTCTTTTGACTACATGTCCCAATAATATAACCAGACTCAGACCCTCACATTGTAATGATTCAGCTATATGTCTGAGAGGTAAAAAGACCGCCAACCATATAACTGATGGGAGAATAGGTACTGACTGTCACCTGCAATGCCATTCCTTCAACAAATATTTATTGAGTGTTATTCAAATGACAACATTTTGCAAAGCTTTAAGAAGACCCAGATGTAGAGAACACAGTCCCTGCTCACAGGAGACTCACAGATACTGCATCAGGGCATTCAGATCAGGGACACCACAGAAAGATGCTGAAAGAAAAATCATTTAAAAAATAGCAACACGCACGGATTCCAGGACAGATAAAAATCCTCAGGAACAGTAATGGGAGTAGCGATACTGTGGTAGCTTTTTAATCTCCCATCATCTTGCATAGGGGTGGAGTCCAGACTGTCACTCAGGCCATAGCCAGTGAGGTCTCAATGTGGGCATGGCCTTCTCTTGAGGATTCTGGCAACTCCTGTGTTCTTTCCGGGGGGTGAGAGACACCCATGACTTGATATTCCTGCTGACAAGATACATGGATCTACATTGACGGCAGCCAGAGCCTTGAACGGCGAGGAGTCATGTGGAGACCCATGCCACTTTCCACCTCCACTGGGTCCATAAGACAATTCACCAACTGCCCTGTGATCTTCCAGCACTTAGTGTCATTGCATGTGTTGCATAAGTCTGAAATAAATTTACACACTGTTATTGGATATATGGGTTAATTTCGTACTTATGGATGTGGTCTGGACTGGGCTGGGATGTTTTCTTAATATACAATTATTCTTCTATATAAAGCTTTTTTAAGACACATGAGTGTTTATGAATGTGCTTCTCTAGTCAACTCGAACTGACTCAGATACCATGAGGGCACAGGGTGGCTGTGTAGGGAAGGGGAGGAAAAGGAAACTGATAACAATGATGGATTTAGAATGCACACACACACAGCCTAGGGGCCGAATAACAGAAATATGGGTAGAGGGACACAGAAGACGGTGTGTATAAAGATATTCATTTATATATAATTTAGTAAGGGTGTGAGGGTTGAGGAAAGAGGGAAAAAACAGGAACTGATATCAAAGGGGTCAAGTAGAATGATAGTGTTTAGAAAAGGATGATGGCAGCATATGTACAAACTCGCTTGATCTAATTGATTTATGGATTGTTATATTATCTGTCAGAGCCCCCATTAAAATGTGTTCTTTTTTCGATAACAACATAAACTCACTGCCATGGAGTCAATTTTGACTCAGTATAGAACACCCCCTGTGGTTTCCTCGCTTGCTATTCTTTAAGGAAACAGAAAGCCTTTTCTTTCCCCTGCAGAGTGGCTGGTGGTTTCAACTATTGACTTTGAGGTTAGCAGGCACCACAGCACCATGATTCCTAAGGATGCTGATAGAAAGGGAGAACCTTGTGGAACATAATTTAAAATTCTTTTATTATCTAGACTTACTTAACTGGAAGAGTCCCAGAGACTATGACCCTGAGTTACTCTTCAAACCTTGAATTGAAACTGTCCCCTGAAGTCATCTTTAAACTAAATAACAATTTAGCTCTTAAAGGATTGCATCCTTGAGTATTGCAGTCTTTAAAAAATCAGCACAAAACTAAATGGGCTACAGGTAATTCAAAATATATGTGAGAGGGTTGTGGCAGAGAGATTAAGTAAAAAGAAAGGAAACACCTAGAATAGAAAGAACAAGAATGTTAATTCAATATGAAGAGTGTGACCAATGACACTGAACATTGTGTCCAGAAAGGGTTGAAATGGAACAGATTTTGCTTTGTATGTTTTCACATATCAAAATTAAATATTAGTAGAAAAAGAGAGAGACTCGCATCTGTTTGAGGCAGACTACCAAATACTGGGTTATATATAATGTTAAGTATTGAATATTATCCCATTTTCATATAGCAAGTATGGAAAGCCAAGGATGGAGTGAGGCATTCACAGGGGAGATGGCATTTGAATGATCCAGGAATATGGCTAAAGAAGATGCTCATTCCCGAGTGTTTCCACTGGGTTCGCAAACACATCAGCAAATGAATGTCAAATAACCCGTCTCACCCTCTAACTCAGAGCTGTGCAACCGAACTCTCTTCTATGATGAAAATGTTCCCGAGCAGTGATTCTCAACCTGTGGGTCGCGACCCCCATGGGGAGGGGGGGTCGAACAATGCTTTCACAGGGGTCATCCGATTCATCACAGTAGCAATATTATAGTTATGAAGTAGCAACAAAAATAATTTTATAGTTGGGGGGAGCACCACACATGAGGAACTATATGAAAGTGTCACAACATTAGGATGGTTGAGAACCACTGTTCTAAAGGCATGACATCCAAACCTGTAGCTACTACATTTTATCAGGAAAGACCAGTCCATGGAAAGGGACATCATGCTCGGTAAAACTGAAGGTCCACAAGAAAAGAGACTGACCATCAAGGAGATGGGCTGACACCATGGCTGCAACAATGGACTCCAACCTAACAACCATGGCGAGATTTGGCACAAGATCAGGCAGTGTCCTCAAAGTAACATCCTTGATCTTCAGTCTTTTTAAAAGATCTGTTGTAGCACATTTAGCCAATGCAACGTGTCATTTGATGTCTTGACTGATGCTTCCTTGAGCATTGATCTGGCTTAGGGTTTAAAAATTCCCCTTGGCTTCTCAATCATACAGGAGGCCCACACAGTGATCATCTTTCCTCACTACACAGAGTGTCATGCCCCACTCACATTGGTCTCCTTGCTGTTCCAGGAAGAAGCTTGGAGAACCCAATCACAAGGCCTTTTGCACTGACTGTCTCCTACCTGGAACACTTTCCCCACCGCCAGATGGCCACTCCTGTGTCTTCCTGCCTTATTCAAGTACTGCACTGTCAATGAGATCTTCCTTGGCTGCGATGCACTAATTGCCCCAAGTTTCCCATCCAGCGCAGTTTAGTGAGAAAAATCTCACTGCTACCTGCAGGGGGGAGCCTCGGCACTGGCATCTCAGAAAATGGAGCATAATCAGAACAGAAATGTGACCCTGCCTCTCATGCTGAAAGGCTGCTAACTGCAAGATCTAAACCACCACACAACCAGCCACTTCTCAGGAGAAAGGCTGAAAGTTAGTCTCAGAAACCTACAGGGGAAGTTCTACCCTGTCTTATAGGGTCATTCTGAATCAGTATCAACTCTATGGCAGTAAATTTGCATTTGGGGGGGGGCGTTCTAAGGAGCTCTGGGTCACATACCCTGATCAATCCAACTGGCAGCTGCATCAGCTGGCTAAGGCTTCAAAAGACTGAGTAGGTAACCCAGAGCTCAATGCTGTTGGCAGAAACTTGTGGGGGGTCAGAAGGACTTGAGGTGATGGTGTCCTTCTCAGTGGCCTCTGATAATCTTCTCCCCGGTCTGGGCATCAGCATCTTCTTTGCAAAATGGGATGATTGCATTAGAGAACCACTAAACTCCTACATACCTGAGCAACCAGGAAGCAATTGTGAATCCTGGAGAGGAACAAAGACTATGCTGGTGGCTCTGCAAATCTTGGGAAGCCTGGATCCGATGTGGCTGGAACTGTCCACTGCGAGGCACCAAGAATCCCGAGAGCTGTGGTTCAGGTCTCCTCCTTGCCTGTGTACCATGGAAGATTTAATAAATGTACTCCTCATGCTACCTTTAGGATCCTTGGTGGCAAAGTGGCAAAACCCCTTCACATTGGCCTATTAACTGCAGGGTTGGCAGTTCAAACGCACCTGCTGCATTCCTGTAGAAAGGGCAGCTTTCAACTCCCACAAAGAATTGTTGTTTCAGAAATCCACAAGGACAGTTGTATCCTGTAACTATGAGTCAGAACTGGCACAATAGCAGTGCGTGAGTGAGCTTTAAACTACCTTTGAGACTGGGGTCTATTTTGAATTCCCCTACCTGTCCATTGGGTGTCATGGGAAGAAAGTAGATAGGAGAAAAAAGGGTAGGAGGCAGTGAGGGAGGAGGGTAGAATGTATTGGAGTAACACATTCTGGCAGAAAATTGTGTGTATGTGTGTGTGTGCGTGTTCTATTGTAATTCACACAGATTATGGGTGGGGGAGGGAACTGAAAAAGTAAATATCCATGAAAAAGAAAAATGTTTTTCTTTGGTGATTTTCCTTTTGTTGAGCTAAGGGATGGAGAATGTACTGCATGGGCGTGACCAGCCACTGGACCGGTGTGCTGTTAACACACCCTCCTGCCTTTGCATGCTGGGGGCCTCTCTGTAAACAGAAGTGACTTGTGACTTCTGATTTCCTGGGGCTCTAAAGAGAACCCGAGAATAGAAGTTCTAAATCGTGAACAAAGGAGAGACAAAGGGTTAATGAGAGGACAGAAGTTTGAAGTTTCATTGGATGAACACAGCGCCAGCATCCAACAAACATGCTGAACTCTGCCCAGAAGTAATGAATGAGCACTGCCTTTATCCCGTGTCCTCACTCTCCCCGTTCCTGCACTCCAAGCCTGCCTCACTAAGAGTAGTCAAAGGTGACATGGTGGTCCTTTCATCTCTCTCTGACCACTCACGCTGCCTTCACCTCTATCCAAGTTGCTTCATCCTTCCCCCTTCTCCCTGATCTTCCTCGTGGAAAGATCTAATTCATACTAACTGGTAAAAGTCAGTTAGCACACAAGAAAGAAGTGTCACAACATTAGGTGTCACAACATTCCTCAGCCTATGCTGCAGAAAAGGAAACTCGGGCTTGAGCTCATTTGCCCAACTGTCAAAGGTCCCATCACGGGGAAAATTCAAGCAAGCAGCCCCAGAGCCAGAGCTCCCAACCCTCATCCACTGCAGTTCAAGTTCATGGGGTGAAGTGGTGAAAAGCTAACCAGAAACTGAGAGTCAATGTAGATACCCAAGGCTTACTTGCCAGGGCACTCACTCACTGCCATTGAGTCAATGCTGACTCATAACAACCCTATAGGACAGGGTAGAATTCCCCTGTGAGTTACTGAGGATGTATCTCTTTATAGGAATAGAAAGCCCCAGCTTTCCCTTGTGGAGTGGCTAGTGGTTTTAAACTGTTGCACAAAGCATAACCATGACACCATCAGGACTCCAAAACATGCCAGGGCAATCAATGGTTCTGTGAGATCTCTCAGGATAGAGATATACCTTGCTCCTTGGCTACACACGAGAAAGCATTCACCTCCAAGCCTAGTTTGTGATCCAAGTGAGTTTTATGAGAATTAGAAGAAGTTTCAGGTTTATAAAGGCACCTGCAGGGCTCTTCAGAATTGTGCATCTCCTTAGAAGCTTCCCTGAAAGTCACGAGGTCTGCTCTGTGCTCCTGCCTTTTAAATTACTCCAAGAGGTGGGGCGTGCTGGTGACCCTGGTTGAACTCATTGGCTGAACTGAATTCACCTGGCCTTGGTGGGCCAATTCAGGTGCAGAGCACACCCAGGTGTACCTCCCCTTCCTGGCTGGGAACCTGAGCCTTTGAGCATGCGCAGTGTACCACTCGTTCATGGGACAAAGGCTCAGACTGCTGACCATGCGTAATGGATGCCTCAGTCCCTAAGCTAAACTACCTAGCAGTTCCAAAACCCCACTGCTGTGTAGTGTTCATGAACTTTGGCAGGAACACATCCTTACCACGAAGAATCCTGGTGGCCCAATGGCTAAGCACTTGGGCTTTAGACCGCGGTCAGTAGCAATACATGAGAAAAAGGTCTTGCCATTGTAAACATTCCACCCCACAGCCATCAAATGCAAAGGACCTCTGGTGACATGGCGGGCTACTCACAGAGCTACTAAATGCAAAGTCAACAGTTCTAACCCACCAGCTTCACTGTGGGAGAAAGATGAAGCTATCTATTCCTGTAGAGACATAATATCTCAGAAACCTATAGGGAGAATTCTACCCTGCCATGGACTACTAAACGAACAACCTAATCTGCCTTGGAAGAAGTCAGGCCAGAGTGCCCTGGACAGCATATATGGCAAGATTTTGCCTCCCAAATATGTTGGACATATTGCCTGGAGAAGGACATCCTGCTTGGTAAAGTGGAGGGGCAGCACAAAAGAGGAAGGCCCTCAACGAGCTGGATTGACACCGTGGCTACATCAATGGACTCAGGCAGAGAACAAATGTGATGATGGTGCAGGACCTGGAAGTGTTTGGTTCTGTTGTGCATAGGGTCACTTTGGGTCAGAAACCACTCAATGGCACCCGACAGCAACAACAACAAGTATATAAGATCACCATGAGTTGGAATCAACTCGATAGAAAGTGGGCTTTGGGTCTGTCATGGAACCAACCCTGGCTCATAGCGACCCAATCATGGGATTCTGAGCCTGTAAATCTTCATGGGAGCAGAGGGCCTCATCTGTCTCCTGCGGAGCAGCTGGTAGGTGTGAACCCCTGACGTTGCAGATGACAGTCCAACACTTCCCTTAAAGTACCCCCCGGGGCTCCTTTGGTAATGATGACAGACTAGGAAACCCAATGGGGACATTTCTACTCTGTCACATGAAGGCATCCTATGCAGAATGGGCTCAACGGGAGCTAACACCAACCCCACCACTTTTAACACCATCCCAACCTTACAGATTGTGCTGGGCTCTTGAAGGAATTGACTTTTTGCACTCCCACTGAGCGAGCTATGAGCATGCATGCCAACACGTAACTTCCCGTCCTGAACTAGGGATCAGCTGCACATGTAGGGATGTGCTTCTAATGTGGAAGGAAGTAAAGAGAGGGGATCTGGAAGCAGGAAAAGCCAGGAAGCAGGAGTCACTTAGGCAGACCCCTTTCCTAAACCAACTTAATTAGCATACCACAGATCCTGGCTCAGAGGTGATGTTCAAAGAAGAATTGTTGACTGAATACACAAGGGAAGGAACAGAATAAGTGAACACAGAAATGTGTTAATGACCAAATTGACTCACAGTTCCGACCCTGCTCTTCTCCTTCCAGGTTCTTCTCTAGTTGCTAATGGTATTTGCTCGGCCTCTCACAAGCACAAAAGGAGCCCTGGTGGCCTAGCGGTTAGGCAGTGGGCTGCTAACCACCAAACTAGCAGTTCTAAATTAGCAGGCATTCTGAAGGAGAACAACAAGCTGTCTGCTCCTTTAAAGAATTACAGTCTTGGGAATGCACAGTGGTAGATCTACCCTGGCCCATAGGGCTGCTCTGAGTCTGACTCGACTGGACAGCAGTGAGTATGGGTTTGGTTTGGTTTTCACAGGTACCCCAATCCGTTGGTGGTCTTGGTAAATTGCACACGCTGGTTCAGTGGACCTTGTGTAGGGCTTGAGAATTTGCACTTCTAACAAGCTCTTGATGTTGCTAGTCTGTGACCATATTTGGGGTGGCAAGGCTCTGGACTACCCGGGTCTTCCTGGTGGCTGCTGTCACAGCGCAAGTTCCCAAGAGTGCACCGCTACTCATTTCTTGGGAATGATTTGGACTGAGTTTTCCCAGCCATTTCATCAAGGTTTTTGGCTATTTGTTCCATGACACTGAAAAGTTTGGACCTGACATACGCAGCTCAGGCTGTATTATCTATCTTCTCTGCCCTCTTGGATTGGAGATGGATCACCTATGAAGCTATGAGGGTAAGAAGGGTTGGGTGTCTCCGGGTAATGTGAACAGTTAGCACGCTCAACCACTGCTGATTAAAAGGTTTGCGGTTCAAATCCAAGGCCCCTCAGAAGAAAGGCCTGCTGATTGACTTCTGAACGACCAGCCTTTGAAAGCTCTGTGGGTCCCGTGGTTCTGACCCACACGGCGTCACCGTGAGTTGGAATGGACTCCTCAGAAACGGGTTTAGTAAGCAGCACAAAGAGGAAACTCCTTGGTGAACAGGAGGACACGGTAGCTGAAACCATGGGCTCCAACATACTACCCCTGAGGCTGGCAAAGGACCGGGCAGTGATGCCTTGTGTTGCAAAGAAGGTCCCTGTGATGTCAGAATGACTGGACAGCACTAACAACAACAAAGGATGTCACGGCCCTTCACTTCCCCAGACCACTGACCAGGTTCAAAGACCCGCATGCGATTATAGTTTCACAGTTAGACGTGTTTAGAAAAAATAATGTTTGCAAAAGTAAAGTCTTGGTTTACATTTTACAGAGCATGCACAATTAGTAGAACTCTTAAGGTCCACCGAAACCTGTTTAGGGTCCCCTCCACTTGCTCACCACCGATAAGTCGATTCTGACTCATATTGATCCTACAGGAGAGGTTAAAATTTCCCCTGTGGGTATTTCTGAAACTGTAGCTCCTTATGGGAATAGAAAGCCTCCTCTTTCTCTGCAGCTGGTGGGTTCAAACTGCCAACCTTGTCTTTAGCATCTCAGGACTGACTTGTTTCTCTATGAAACCAAAATCTACCTCACTGCCAGGGAGGTGATGCTGACTCATAGTGACCCTATGAGGCAGAGTAGATCTGTCCCTGTGAGTTTCTGAGACTGTAACTCTTTATAGGAGTAGACAGACTCTTCTTCCCACGGAGTGGCTGGTGGTTTCAAAGTGCTGACTTTGGTGTTAGCAGCCCAACATGCAAACACTATGCCACCAAAGCTCCTTTTGTACCCCTATAAGTAGATAAATATTTCTCTTATATCTGTGTTTCAACCAAAGGCATGGCTATAAAGGAAAAAAGGCCATGAGTGTCAAGAATGATTTGAAAATGTGGAGTTCTTTTGGGAAAGGATATATATATATATATATATATATAGAGAGAGAGAGAGAGAGAGAGAGAGAGAGAGAGAGAGAGAGAGAGAATTCTGACGGCAAGAGTGGTCAGGAGTTGGACTGTTAATCTCAAGGTCAGCAGTTTGAATGACCAACCACTCCTCTGGAGAAAGAGGAGATTTTCTACTCCTCTAAAGAATCACAGTCTCGGAAACCCACAGGGGCCATTTTACTCAGTCCCATGGGCCTGTGAGTTGGAATGGACTTGATGGCAGTGAGGGCATGTAAATATGCAAACACCCACCTCGGACTTAGGATTTGACCTGCTCCCTCAGCCCCGTGAGCATCTGCATCTGCAGCCATGGACTTGGCCTTCTGTGAAGAACCCATTAGTGCACCGCCACAAAGAGAATGAGTTTCCTCTGTGTCAGTCCATTACCCTGCCAACGTTCAGGATGGAGCCAACACCCTTGGTCTCCCAGAGAAATTGGCTCAACATTCCCCTGATGTGGTTGCATGACATAGGCCACTCATGCAATGCACTGCATGTGCTCTATTTAATGCACTATCACCAACAAGTCTACATGGGTGGTAACTCTGAAAACCTTGCCCAAATAGCTGGCTTCACCAAAGTATATGGAGTCATGTGGAGTCATCGACCAGTTCGACTCTGCACTGGCTGTACGTTGGCATTGCCAAGGGGGCTTTCTCACTGACCGTGACCTGAATCCTGCTTCCACTAAGCCTTGCTTCATTGGCCTGGGATGGCGCCAGGCCAATGGGAGGCTGGAAAGCTCCTAAGGGATTCCAAAGTATGACCAAGGGTGAACACTACTGCTTTTGGCCATCACATCCGGGAAGGCCCTTGGGACTTTGCCACTCAAAGTATCATAGGTCAAGGAACCAGCAACATCAGCATTAGCTTCTCCCATGCTAATGCCATCGAGTTGATGCTGACTCATAGTGACCCTACAGGACAGGGTAGAACTGCCCTTGTGGGTTTCCCAGACTGTCACTCTTGCCCGGAGTCTACAGCCTCATATTTCTCCCAAGGACTGGCTGGTGGGTTAGGACTACTGTCCAGGGCCTCTAGAACTGCTGGATCCTAGACCCCACCCTGAACCCACAAAATCAGAATCTGCCCCCCAGCCCGATTTCCAGGAACCTGGGTAAGTGCATGCATGTGAAAGTTTAAGAAATACTTCCTTAGAAACCATTACTTTCCAGAACAAACTCCTCCTGCCAGAGGTGCAGAAATGGAAGCCCATTAGGCCATGCTCGCCTAGAAGCAATTTGAGGTCTCAGTGCTCCTATATCCTGGCTGTCATCCAGATTTCCTTATTCTCACCTGGACTGTTGTCACTGCAGCAGGTATTGGTGAGTCCTCAGCACGAACAGCCCCAAATTAGGTCTAGAGACACAGCACCCATTTCAGAGTAGTACAATCCACAGTTTACTGTAGAGTTTCTGGCTTTTACTGGCTTGGGGTAGGGTCTAGTGGGAAACGCATCTAAGCAAGAGCCATTATGTATTCTGGATGTGCACAATGAGTTTGTCTTGAGGCATATTTATGTCTGATGTTGTTATGTATTCTCTTTCTATCCCATGCAACGTTATTTTTTTGAAAATTTATGTTTGCTTTTAATTACCCAGACATATAAGTGATTTATAGCTAGGTCTGATCGATTGGAATCAGATGACCACGCCTGGATTAACCATGGGTCCTGGTGACCATTAGGCACTTCTTTCCATGAATGATATTTTCACCTGAGTGAATGCATTCACGACTTTTCTTCTCTTAAGATAAATAAGCAGGTGGGTATCATTTTGCTATGCTGGCACTTCCTTGTGCTGTTTTAAGTTCACCCAGCAATTTTTAAAAAGAGAAACATATTACAACTGTCACACACTTGATAATTCATGTGGAAAAATTTGGGGGAGCGCTAAATAGAGGTGACCCGTGGTGCAGTCTTACTTACTGCTTCTTAGAAGGTACTGAAATCTTATATACATAAACACTAGAAACCAGGAGCGAGGAAATGGTGGTTCCATGGCAGAATTCTCACTAGCCATGCAGGAAATTTGGGTTTGATTCTTGGCCAGTGCGCCTCCTGTTACAGCGACCACCTAACTGCTAGTGGAGGCTGGCATATTGCTATGATGCTGAACAGATTTTAGCGATGCTTTCTGCCTACAGACAGACTAGGAGGAAAGGCCTGGTGAACTCCTTCAAGCCATCAGCCACTGAAACCCCCCCCCCAAATGACAAGGGGTCAAATCTACAACCCATTGAAGGAATGGGGCAGGACCAGTGGGCATTGAGATCTGCAGCGCATGGAGTCCGCATGAGTCAGGAGCTGGCTGACTTGAAGGCAATTGTCCACAGAACTCTCTAGGAAGGCAGTGGTTGGAGCACATAGGCGTCCTTCATGTGGCCCCATGATCATCAAGCCTTAAGTCATGCAACCAACTCTGGGAAATGAAAGATGCCCGGGGTACCAGGAATATTTGAAGGACCTGGTGTAAATTGGTTCAGCCCAGGGGAGTTCTGGAAACCACCGAGGTAAGCTTCCTGCTGAAACCACTAACTTGGTTCCAGTGCGAGTGGATGGGTGTCTGCGCATGTACCCAGCCACCATTAGTGTGTTTTGTTGTTGTTGTTGTTGTTGTTGTTGCCGTTCACGTCCGTAGATTCCATGCCGATTCACAGTGACCCTATATGACAGGGTAGAATTCCCCCTGTGAGTTTCTCACACTGTGACTCTTTACGGGAGTAAAAAAGCCTCATCTTTCTCTTGAGGAGTGGCTGGTGGTTTTGAATGGTTGATCTTGCCATTAGTCCATTGCGTAACCAGGTGCTGTCAATTTGGTTCCAACTCATGGCCATTCTATGTACAGCAGAACAAAACAACACGCTGCCCTGCGCATTTCTCACAGCCATTCCTACATTTGAGCCACTGTGTCAACCCATCTTGTGGAGGTTTGTCCTCCTTTTGGCTTGACCAAGCATGCTGCCCAACTCCAGGGACTGGTCCCTCCTGATAACACCCAAAGTGCATGAAGCCAAATGTCACCATCCTCGCTTCTAAGAATCAATCTGGCTGTAGTTCTTTCAACATAGATTTGTTTGTTCTCCTAGAAGTTCCTTGGTGTATTCAATATTCCTCACCAGGACCATATTTCAAATGCATCAATTCTTCTCGTGGGACTTCCTTATGCATTTTCCAGCTTCCACGTGAAAATAATCATGCCTTGGGATAGGATACTCCTGAGTTTTTAAGGTGACAAAGTCACCTGGGTTCAAAAAAATGTTTAAAAGGCCTTTTGCAGCAAATTCACTGAAAGCAATTTATCCAGTGATTTCTTTACAGATATTTCTATGAGCGTTGGTTGTGGATGGGTCCAAGTAAGATGAAATGCTTCATCATTTAAATCTTTTCTCGGTTTATCATGTTGCTTATTGGTTCAGTGGTGAGGATTCTTATTCTTTTAACCTCGAGTTGTAATCCATACTGAATACTATCATCTTTGAACTTCATCAGTAAGTGCTTCAACTCCTCTTCCCTTGCAGCAAGCAAGGCTGGTCGCCTGCATATCTCAGGCTGTTCTCAAATCTTCCTGCAATCCTGAAGTCTCCAATTCAGCCATTCAAAACTCAAAACAGCTCAATGCCATGGAAGTCAAGTCAATTCTGACTCGAGCAACACTGTAGGCCAGGGAAGAACCTCCCGGAAGGTTTCCAAGGCTGTAATCTTTGTGGCAGCACATGGTCACATCTTTCTCACTCGGGATAGCTGGTGAATTCCAAGTGTTGCTCTTTCGGTTAACAGTGAAGTGCTTAAACATTGCCCTACCTGGATTCCAAGTGTGAGCTAGCAGCCACAATTTTCTTCTGAGACCAAAGGGGTTGTTAGTTGTGAATTCTCGACCAAGGGTGGTCCAGCAGACCTGCTCAGTATTCGCCCAGGTGCAAAATCCATCAAGAGGATGCATTGTCATTATTTTTAATCACATAACACACCCAGGTGTAGCAGCAACCCAGCTTTGTAATATCACCCTGGTTTTGATAAATATGACCCATTCCTTGATAATGCTTCCAAATCCTTTAATATCCTGCAGCTCAGTCCCTGATGTCTGGCTGTAACAAAATGTGTGAAGGGAGACCATATGTCAATAAACTCTCCCCGTCTGCCTCAACTCAGCTCATAATCAGCTCCAAGGTAAAATGCATGGTAAGTCAGTTATGCGCTGGCGGGGAGGGCAAGGGACCCCTTTCAGGTTTGTCTTCTGATAAAGCTGACCAAAAGGACTTCTTATTTCAGCCTATTAGGAGAGTGAGAGTTGCCCCCCCCCTCGCCATTTTTCTTTTCTTTTCCCTTTTTGTCCCTTTCCCCTTGGAGGGACAGCCTGCTCTGCTATTCTGAAAGGGTTGTCTGTTTTATGCTGCGCTCTCCACTCCATTAAATCACCTTTCTTCACATTAAATACAGGTCTTCAGGGTGGTCAGAGAGCTTTGCTCTGAAGGATAATGATATAATGAGGATGACGTGCATGAAAAAACATTTTTCAGCTCAATCCCAGGCAGACCACGGGGAAGCATGAAATGGGAAGGGGGAGAGGTGTACCTCACTTTAGACAAGAGCCAGGCTTCTGAGGGGGGCAGTCACGACCTGGAAGGCTGCAGAAGGCTTCTTTACCTCACTCACTCATTCACTCATTCATTCAACCAGCTTGCTACTTACTTATTAAATGCCAGACCTTGGGGCTCTCTCCCTGAACAAAAGAGACAAAAATCCCCCTTCTGTCATGAAGCTTCCATAAACAGAGGCATTCAAACACTTCCTAGAGAATGTGTTTAAAGTCCAATTTACACAAAAGCAGAAGAGACTGATGCGAGGGGTTTCACACACACACATGTTCATATATGACTCCCATTGCAGCGACAAAGTGTAGTACTCTTCCAGGAGACACTATTCATTGGAGTTAAATTACTCCCCCCAAACCCCTGAGCTCTCTCTCTCTTTTTTTTCTTTCTTTCTGAGAGCAATTGCCCTTGGAAGGGATTAGCTGTTATCACTCTCTAGCACCTTAGTGTGAACTTATTTATTGGCTCCTTCTCCTGCCTAGATAGGAGGGGCCTCCAGGGCTGCTAAAAGCTAGAAAAATCCCAAAAAAGGCAGCAAAAAGAGAGGCAGAGGACAATTGGGGCCAGTGTTTCTCATTTGTTAAAGATGCAGATTACACACACATACAGCACACACACACTTCCCTGCCGCCCCACCCAATATGGCCCTACTAAATAAGGATCCTACCCCACCATCTGTCCGGGAGCCCCTGAACTGGCCCTTGCCATGAAACAAGCCAGGGCCATTGAAAGTGACTCTTTAGGCAAAAGACCAGTGACTTAGGTTTTCCAAACCAGGATAAAGCCCATTGGTTAAGCACTTGCATATTAACCAAAAGGTTGATGCTTCAAACCCACCCACAGGTTCCTAGGAAAGCAGGCCTGGTGATCTGTTTCTGAAAGGGCACAGTCTTGAAAAGGATCCCTGGTAACATATTGTCCTGCTAGCCATAAGGTCAGCAGTTCAATACTACCAGCTGCTCTGAGAGAGAAAGCTGAAGCTTTCTACTGTACAGATGTATAGTCTCAGAAACCTACCAGGGCAAGTATACTCCGCTGCCATGAGTCAGAATTGACTCAATGGCAGCAAGTGAGTGGATGGGCAGGGATTGATTGGGCACCAACTAACACTAAGAACAACTATTTTGGGTGGCAGTGACATTCTTCTGCTTTATCTAGAATCTGAACTCTCAGTGTCATTAACAATGGAGGCAACAGACAAATAATTATAAACTACAGAAGGGTGAAGAAAAGCTAAAGAAGTTACTTCTGTTTGGGGTTTAGTTGTGTGATTTTTTTTAGCAGAAAATATGAACTATGAAGGAGCAGGGACATGCTGGACTTAAATATAAACTGTAAGATCTCTCTCCGGGCTAGAGTTACATCTCAGTTCTTGGCTTTGCATGAGAAAGAATTCACGCCAAAGCCTGGCTCGTGATCCAAGTGAGTTTAATGAAAGTTAAAAGAAGTTTCAGGTTTTACGCGGCACCCCTAGGATTCCTCCCCACCATGCAGCCTGGCAGAGACGGCTCGAGGTCACGCAAAGATCTCTCTCCTAAGTTTTACTCCAAAAAAAGACCTGTCTCAAGTTCTTTCTCAAGTTCTCTCCCCAGTTCCTGTCCCCAGTTTTTCCTTTCTCCCCCCTCGCTCCTGCCTTTTCAAGGATTCCCGGGGGGAGGTATGGTGAATGACCCCAGGTCGATCCCATTGGCTGAATTGCAATCACCTGGCCCAGGTGGGCTGATCCAGGTTTAACGCCCATCCGTACCCACCAGCGGGAAAACCTAGGCTTTTGTTCTGTGCTTGGTTCTCCTGGGCATGCGTCAGTGGACATCTCATTCCTGCCTATCTGCCTAACAAAACCTATTTTTCAACCCCAAGTCTTTCTTGCCAAAAAATAATGTCCCATAATAGGAATGGCATGAGCATGGCTTCTGCGTTGGATCAGATCTAGAAGATAGCTTTCATGCCCTGTACTAAGATCACAAAAGAATGTAATCCAGTGCCTTGTAGACAGTCTCGTGTACACAAAAGGTTTTCTAAGAGTCTCCAGAAGGCTGTGCTACAGCCTAAATAGGCTGAATTGCAGCCTAAAACAGAGAGGGACCCATTTCAAAGAGACGTGGGGACATGGCTTTCATAAAATGGAATGCATCATGTAATCCAGTGCAAGGGAAACCCAGTAACTTTGGGAAGGAACTGCATTGGCTTGGACTAAACAGCCAGAGATAGTGCTACATAAAAAGAAAGAAGATGATTGATAAAGCAACCCAGACATTATTGGGGAAAAGGAAAAGGGACTTAGAAGACAATCAAAAGCTACAAGGAACCTCTCTTTGGGAGAAGTCTTGTGGTTTCAACTTGTGTGCTCTGGGGGATATTTGGCAGTCATGTATTAAATTGTGCATTCAATTTAATCCCTTTAAGGGATTTTGTCAATGGGCCTACAGCCCAACTATCCTGACAGAAAAATCTATCTTGAAAATCACCCTGCTGTGAGGAAGCTAAAGGCAAGCACATGATACGATCACATGGAGGGAAATTGGGGAGCCAATGCAACAGCAAGAACCCAGGCCCTAGACCTATGAACCAAAGCAAACCCATCTTGCCAGGTCTCACTGCTTGAGTTGGTTTGGCCAATGCCACGTGGAGTGGAGATGTGCTGCCCCAGCCAAACCGTCCTCAAATTACAAAATTATGAGCAAATAATACACCGAGTGGGATTGAAAGTCACTAAGTAGCAATAGGTAAGTAAAACATATGGGCCTACCATTACCTATCTGTAAAGAGTCTTTGGCAACTGGTTTATGGAAGACTCAGGCCCTGATTACCTCCCATAATATGTATTCTTTATCATAGCCACGGACACTCATGGAAACATTAAAGTTGTGCTTGAGAGAGGAAAAGGTGAGTTAAGAACTGAGAAAGATGGTCATGCGGCCTGGATATTGCTCAAACACTCCATTCTCCTTGGTCTCTTGGAAGAAGTAGAGGGATGAGAACCCAAAGTTGTAAACATCGTGTGGATTAGAAACGTGTTAAGTTTGGTGTGAGGGCTGAAGGCCCAGGTTGGTAAAATTATTTCTGTGGGATTTTCTAGAACCAGAGCTGCTCTGAGGCCCACACTGGAGAGAATGCCATGGTCATTACCCTTGTATGCTTTATTTTGGCTGATTCCCTCCCCCATCATGTATCAGGGCTTACCCAGTGCCACTTCTCAGCCCTGATACACGGTGTTGCCAAAATGGCTCAGTGATGTTAAGCAATCTGATCAAGGTCATGTGGCTTAAGGTCAGTTACAGAGCCAGACACTGAAATGCAAGAAGACTGACTCCTATGCCCAGACCTGGGACAAATCTCTCTGACAGAGCTGGGTAGATGCCCCTAAACATCCGTCTTGTGTGTGTGTGTGTGTATGTATGTATCCACATATATATGTTTGGTTTATTTGTCATCAACATAATTAGAGTACTTTCTATCCAATTAAAAAATGAATTAAGCCAAGGTTGGTGGTTAACAATTTGCACAAGTGCCTTTATGAACTATCATGGTTTACTTTCTTTCATTGGGAGGCAGCTCCAAGCTTCAGACCTCTTCACTCCCCAGGTGAGGTGCTACATTCACACCAGAGTCAGAGGAAAGGATTGACCAGAAAGAGTCAGTTCACTAAATGAGGTTCCTTTGAAAAGGAAGCCAAAATGGCCCTTAAACACAGGGCCATCAAGTCAATACTAGCTCATAGTGAGGGACCCTGTTGAACAGGATCCTACGGTACAGGGTAGCTCTGTCCCTGTGACTCGCCAAGACTAACTCCATGGAAGCAGAAAGCACCATCTTTCTGCCACAGGGCTGATGGTGGTATCAAATTACTGGCCTTTGGGATGTCCGCTCAACTTGTAACCACTATGCCACAAGGGCCCTTAGTCAATCTAACAGGTCTGGCAAAATGTAGAGCCAGATATTATATACTAAAAATGGCTCACCACCACCACCACAGGCTGGCTTTCTGGTGGGGTCTTCTGCTATAGGGTAAGGGGTAAGGGGTAAGGGGTAAGGGGGTAGGGGGTAGGGGAAAGGGGGTAGGGGGTAGGGAGTAGGGGGTTGGGGGTTGGGGGTTGGGGGTTGGGGGTTGGGCGTTGGGGGTTGGGCGTTGGGGGTTGGGGGTTGGGGGTTGGGGGTTCGGGGTTCGGGGTTAGGGGTTAGGGGTTGGGGTTGGGGTTGGGGTTGGGGTTGGGGTTGGGGTTGGGGTTGGGGTTGGGGTTGGGGTTGGGGTTGGGGTTAGGGTTAGGGTTAGGGTTAGGGTTAGGGTTAGGGTTAGGGTTAGGGTTAGGGTTAGGGTTAGGGTTAGGGATAAATAAAATTGATGTGTGACTTGACAGGGCCACTAGTAAGCCAGCATACATAAAAGACTTACTCCCTCCCCTAACAGAATGGGTTCTTTTCCCCAAGATTTCAGGAAACCTGGCATGACCAGGAAAGACAATCGGTCCAAGTTCCTAAAGCCACCAAAGTGGAGGCCATTCCTCCCCTTCCCTCCCCATCCCCGTCGTCTTTATCTCACTTTGCAGGACGACTCTAGAGCGGGAGAGCTGGCTTAAGACCCTTTGTGACCGCTGCCTGCCTATCAGTTCATGGGTGGCCAAAGAGAGAAATATCACCCCTTTTAACGTCACCCCCCCCCCAACACGTGCACTAGGGCTGGCATGTCCTCTCCACCCCCCAAGAAGGATCACTGGGCAGCAGCATTTTCTGCTTAAGGCAAGCAGCCCAAACACCTGGGGAAACCCCATGTCCTTTTTACACACACACAGGCACACACAGAGAGAGACACACCCTTGCAGAATCTGTTGAGGACTTCTGACGTCATGTCCTTGTTACACACACTCTCTTGCAGAATCTATGGAGGCCTTCTGACTTAATATCTTTTTACACACACATACACACCCACAAGTACCGTTGCAGAATCTCTGGAGTGCTTCTGATCGGGTCCTTTTTACGCACACATACACACACAAACACACACCCTTGCAGAATATCTAGAATGCTTCTGACTTGGTGTCCTTTTTATACACACATACACACACAAACACACACCCTTGCAGAATATCTAGAATGCTTCCGATTTGGTGTCCTTTTTACAAACACAAACATCACACCCACCCACACACCCTTGGAGAATCTCTAGAAGGCTTCTCACATCGTGTCCGTTTTACACACACACACACACACACACACACACCCTTGCAGAATCTCTAGAGGGTTTCTGAATTCTTTTCTTTTTTACACACACACAAACACACACGCACACACACTCACACCCTTGAAGAATCTCTGGATGCCTTCTGACTTCATATATTTTTACACACACATACACACACACAAGCACCCTTGCAGAATCTCTGGTGTGCTTCTGACTTGGTGTCCTTTTTACACACACACACAAACACCCTTGCAGAATCTCTTGAGAGCTCCTTACTAGGTGTACTTTTCACAAACACACACATACTGGCAGAATCTCTGGAGGTTTTCTGACTTCATGACCTTATTACACACGCACACACTCACACACATAAAACCTTGTAGAATCTCTGGAAGGCTTCTGACTTCGTGTCCTTTTTACACAAACACACACTCCCTAATTCTCACACTCATACCTTTGCAGAAACCCTAGAAGGCTTTTGACTTCATCTCCTTTTTACACACACACAGAGACACACCCCTGCAGTATCTCTGGAGGGTTTCTCACGTCATGTCCTTGTTACACACACACACACACACACACACTCCCTCACACTGATACTCATACGTTTGCAGAATTCCTAGAGGGCCTCTGACTTCGTGTCCTTTTTACACACACACACACACACACACACACACACGGGCTAGGGCTAGGGCAAAATTGATGTGTGACTTGACAGGGCCACTAGTAAGCCAGCATATATAAAAGACTTACTCCCTCCCCTAACAGAATGGGTTCTTTTCCCCAAGATTTCAGGAAACATGGCATGACCAGGAAAGACAACCAGTCCAAGTTCCTAAAGCCACCAAATTGGAGGCCGTCCCTCCCCTCCCCTCCCCTTCCCCGTCGTCTTTATCCCACTTTGCAGGACGACTCAGGAGCGGGAGAGCTGGCTTAAGACCCTTTGTGACCGCTGCCTGCCTATCAGTTCATGGGGGGCCAAAGAGAGAGAGATACCACCCCTTTTAAAGTCACCCCCCAACACGTGCACTAGGGCTGGCATGTCCTCTCCACCCCCCAAGAAGGATCACTGGGCAGCAGCATTCTCTGCTTAAGGCAAGCAGCCCCAATACCTGGGGAAACCCCTCGAGTCCCTCTTTGGGTCTATGTCCACTTTTTTCCCAGGGATTGCATAAATGGAATAAACAAAACCCCCTGGTCTGACAAACCACAAGGTCTGATTTCTTTGCTAGACTAGCTTTTCCACATGCATCAGCCCACCTCAGACAAGTGCCAGCCACTTCTCCAGGTGCTGTTCACAACATAGGAACGGGAGCCCTTCCAGAGAGAGGCCCAGAAAGCAGTCAATAGACCTGATGGTCAGCCAGCGGGCACTCCCCAGTGGAGAGAAACTCTTTTTACCACTTCATGAATAATGTGGGACCCAAACTCCCTGTAAGGCCCCGAGGGCTTAGCCAGGTATCACCAGTTTCTCTTGCAGGGCCTCCGCGGGACAGCTAGGAAACCTATGCATTTATCTAAGGTCAGTGAGAATTTTCAGGCGCCTACAAGAGAATGTCTGTCTGCCTGCCTGCCTGCCTGCCTGCCTGCCTGCCTGCCTGCCTGCCTTTTTAGAGTGGCTGATGGAAGCCTGCGTTCTTTGTACCCCCAAGGACCCAGAGGCCCCCGAGAACAAGAGGGAAATAAGTATTGCCTTTGTTACTCAGCCCGCCTCAGACATGAAAAAGAAATGGGAAGCATTTGAAGGGAACACTCTTCGTGATTTGATAGAAGTGTCTTAGTGGGTGTATCACAACACAGATGACCCTACCATGACAGAGACACAACAACGAAATAACTAAAATACTAGGAATTGCCATGAGACACACCAGAGACTCGGGAAAAGAGATCGTGGCCCACTCACGGAGAGACTGACCTGTGGCACCGCCAAGCCCCGAGGAAGGAAGGATCCATGTGCCTACTACAGAAGAGACAGACATTGGAAAAACCACTGCATTGAAAACCCCAGGAGAGACGGACAAACCTCCACTAGAGAGGACGGGCCTCGTCCTCGCCTAGAAAAACCCAAGCGAGAGACAATAACGCTTGAGGAAGCTGAAGAAATGTCTCAGGGCTCTGTTTCACTGGCCCCCAGGATCCCGTGCTAACTGTCTAAGTCGGGGGCCAGCCAGGAAATGTCTTGGAGGACACAGGGGCCATCTTCTCAGGTTCAAAAAAGAGAACGGACACATTGTCAAAGGAAAGATTGGAATTACTGTCAGCCTATGATTGCTTCCAAAGTACTCACACCAGAAGGTTTGCATGGAGATTGGGGGGCTTCCCAAGCCATCAAGGTAAAAAATGTCTCTCTGCCCTATGTCCCAGTTAGCCACATGGTTTTCATGGCACTGGCTGCCGGCTCGGCTATTGAGCCAGTGAAACTCTTTTAGCAGGAGTTGAAGTGGCCATCCGCAGAAGGACAAAACCTCCACAGTGGGCTTCCCGTTTCAATACGAAGCCACCTATATCACCTCTTGGACATTATCATTGCCCTGGGCTCTGAATTGCTACCCCAGATCTAGAATGCGCCTGACATGTGCACATGGTTTGAATCAGGTTCGGGTTAACCCCTCTCGATCACTTAGTGACATGGGACACTAGACCATGGAATACCTTTACTTTCCAGATGAGAAAACTCACTCAAAAAGACACAGGTACTGACCCACAGGAACACAACTGGTTAACAACAAAGCCACATTCCCAACCAGTGTCTGGAGCCAGAGCTCAGAGCCCCATATGCCTGTGCCCAGCTGAGCAGTCACCCTCTCCTGGACCCTCGAAAGATCTGAGCAGATCCTCCCCCCCCCCCGTGCCCCCCTCTCATGCCCGAATATGTTTTTTCATAGGATGGCACTGAATCTGCAGCTCTGGGAGAGGGACATATCTGATGGAGCACACGGAGCAGACGAAGGGGGAGGAGGAGAGAGTGCAGCACATCCTGGCCCACCAGGCCTTGAGGATGATGATCCCACTCAGAGAAGACAGTCCACACAGAAGACCACATGGCCAGCCCAAGATGAGACAAGACATCCCTCAAAGACGCATAGCCCTAGAAGGGACAACACTGGAGGCACAGTGCGGGAACGGATCCCGCCACACCGAGGCATAGCACTAAGGGGGTGCAGCAGAAGAGCAAGGAAGTGGAGCAACAAGGTTCCCAGGGAATGCCAAAGGAGGACTTTGGGGGCAGGACTTGGTGCCCGCACAGACTGGACTGGAAAACACTGCTAAGGGCCAACAAACAGTCCGTGAACTAACTACGAGCTTTCCTTTCTTGATGAGTTGTGTTTTCTTTTATGGTCATTGGATTTTGGCTGTTTTCTTTCTTTTGGTGCTTGCTTTTGCTCTGTCTTGTGTTTGTGCATGTTATTACCTCTACTGTATATCTAAAAAGAGATGCTGGATGCACAATCTGCAGGAGAGAAGAAGGGGACCAACGCTTCGGGGGAGGGCCACGGGAAAGAGGGAGTTGGGGGGAAAGGGAGTGATGTTAAGAAACCCAGAGACAAGGGAACAACAAGTGGATGCAAATCCGTGGTGAGGGCGATGTAGGAATCCTGGTAGGGCGTGATCAAGGGTGAAGGAACCAAGAGGATTTACTGAAACTCAAATGAAGACTGAGCATGGCAGTGGGCACAAGAGGGAAATGAAAGGGAATAGCAGAGCGACCTAGGAAGCACGGGCCAGTTATAGAGGTCTAAAGAAAGGCACGCACAGATGTAAATATATTTATCTGTGAGCATGGGGAAATACACCTATGTCCATATCTTTATAGGCTTCCTATTAAGGTAGCAGAAGGCCTTTGGGCCTCCACTCAAGGACTCTCTCATTGCAAGAATACCTTGTTCTATTACATTAGCATTCTATGATGCGCACCTTCCCGACACGTTCCCTGAAGTCTAAGCGGTTGCATAAGCAAATGTGGTCAAGAAGCTGATGGTGCCCTGCTATCAAAAGATATGGCGTCTGAGGTCTTAAAGGCCTGAAGGGTAAGCAAGCGGACACGTAGCTCAGAAACAACAGAGCCCACATGGAATAAGCATACCAGCCTGTGCGATCACGAGGTATCAAAGGGATCAGGCATCATCAGCACAAAAAAATCTCATTGCCAATGAGCAGGGAATGCTGGGTAGAGAGCCAAAGCCCATTTGCAGTACACTGGACATTCCCTTAAGTAAGGTCTTGGGGAAGAGACATGCCTACACAGGGTACTAGACAGCAACAGTGAAACACAACTTTCCTTTAGCTCCTCAATGCTTCCTCTCCCCTCACTATCAAGATCCCAATTATAACTTACAAATCTGACTAGACCAGAGAATGTACACTGGGACAGATAGGAACTAGAAACACAGGGAATTCAAGGTGGATGAGCCCTTTAGGACCAGTGTTATGAGTGGGGATGCTGGGAGGGTGGAGGGAGGGTAGGCTGGCACCAGGGAACCGATGACAAGGATCTACATAAAACCTCAAAAGAAAAGGGGGTGAAGGAGGACATCAGACAGTGCAAGATATGACAAAATAATAATTAGTAAATGATGAAGGATTTATGAGGAGGGGTAGTGAGAATGGGGGCGGGGGGAATGAGGAGCTGAGACCAGGGGCTTGGGTGAAGAGAAGATATTTTGAGAATAATGAGGGCAATGAATGTACAAATGTGCCTTATATCAGTGATGTTTGCACGTATTGTGGTTATTGTTGTATGAGCCCCTATAAAAGGAGAGGAAAAAAAGACCCTGGCAGAGGGCTGATGCTAGGATGATCTCAGGCTGGATTAGACCAGCAAAAGCAGGTGCTGCAGTCGCCTCACCCTGTGTCTATTCCTGTGTGAGGCATGAAGCTTAGGGTCCACAGCTGGACTGTGAGAGAGGCGGGGCTCTGAAGTCATTCCACAGGGGGAATGGCCCTCCGGTTCCTGCAGGGCCCACCCTCCTGGGTAGTCCTGCTGTCTGGGGCACCTTTTTCACGGAGCCCACACCAGGGGAGCTCTTCAACTCATGGGGGATTGGCAGGAAGCCTCTGCTCATGCACACACACCACCACCTAGCTGGGGGACCTCGGTGAACAAAGCCTGAGGCAGACAACAAGCCCACTAACTGATCCTGTGAGAGTTATTATCAGGATCCTGAAACCAGCAACTGGGAGTAAGGGGCAGCATACCTGGGTCCCAGACCCTCCCACTGCCCTCTGCAAGGAGTGACATTCCAAAGCACAGTGTTTTCCAAAGGCACTGTCAGGACTTTGGATTGGGCAGCTCATTTGTGGACATGGATACTATGTGATCCAGACATACTACCTCCTCAGATCCTGTCAGCTGAGACTAAAAACCCTTCCAAGCAGAAAGCCATGCATCTGAACAGTATCCACCAGCCACTCACGTCCACTCCTGCTGCCTCCAAAGAGCTTTCCTGGGTTGGTCAGATCTCTCTGGGGACAGATATCCCTCGGTCCTTGGTTCTGCGTGAGAAAGGATTCACGCCAAAGCCTGGTTTGTGATCCAAGTGAGGTTTAGGAGAGTTAGGGAGGTGTGGTGGGCAACCCTGGTCGATCCTAGTGGCTGAATTGAATATACTTGACCTAGGTGGGTCGATGCAGGTGCAGCGCCCACCCAGGTGGACCTGCCCTTCCTGGCCGGAAACCTGGACCTCTGAGCACGCACAGTGTGCCACTCCTTCCTGGGCCGCTAACTGGGCCCTCTGAGCATGTGTAATGGACACCCCAGTCCCTATGCTAGCTACCTAACATTTCCACCCTGAAGAGATATGGACCCAAATTTTTGGGGTACTGGGCGACGACATCTCTAGCTACTTCCTGCAGGCAAAAGGGGCGAAGTGGGGCTTTGGGTCCACACCCTTCCTGCTCTGCTGGGAGGGGTTGTCCATTCAGCGCTAGGATGGATAAGGTTGAAGTGGTGCAGGAGATGGTGGTCCCGGAGCTGGCACACTTGGATTAGGGGCTTTGGTAACTTGAGAACGTCTGGAAAAACCAACAAACGCACAAAAGGGTGAACAGTTTAACTGAGACAAGGCTAGGATTGTGAGGTGGGAGTGCCCTTGAAAGTAGGTGAGTATCACAGGAAGTAAGTAAAAATCTTAGGATTATCAGGCATGTGTGTTTGTTCATTCTAAGTACCGGCACGGGGGTAAAAGCATTCACAATTTCCCCTAGGGGGGTCCAGGGTTTGGGCACTACTGGGTGCAGTGGGATCACCGCTTCACTTATGATCCTAAGGCATTGGCCCCTCTGATAAGAACCATCCTTCTTTTTAACCCTACAACGCCTCACTTTTAAATTTTTGGGCAAAAAAAAATTTCGTTTTGATTCATTACTTTCATAGTTATCAATATATATACATTTATATTCATTTCATTAAATGTTAGGGAAAGTTCATGCTCGGCGTTATAGGGTTAAATTGTAATATTGGGATGCTACAGGCGGAGTCAACAGGGATCAAAAGTAGAGTAACTGCCTGTGTCATTTTTAATTTTCTCGGGTTCCATTTGAGTAAAAGGCTTGTAAGTTACTCGGGGACCAAATGCCCCTGGTGCCTCTACTAGGGGTAGAATGTTCAGGGAGGGTTCAGGGCTGGGAGAATAGTGACCTGAAGTCCAGGATCCCTTAGGGCAGGGGTCCTCAAATTGTTTACACAGGGGGCCAGTTCATTGTCTCTCCGACCGTTGGAGGGCCAGCCTATGATTTTCAAAAAACCTATGAACAAATTTCTATGCACACTGCACGAGTCGGCTGCTAAGCAGGACAGGCAGTGGCAGCAAAAACACCCCGAGGGTGGGATAAATGGCATCGCGCCACATGTGCCCCATGGACCACAGTTTGAGGACGCCTGCCTTAGGGGTTCCTGGGTGCACTGGGGATGAAGGTCTCCTACTGCTCCTCGAGAGGAGAAATGCTCTAAGTTCTGGCATCTCCGCCCACTTTCCCGGCACTCTACCGAACTGTTCCCGGCGAATCACGGTTGGAAGGGAAAGCGTACCATTCTCTGCCCACCATTCTCCTTTCTCAAAACGATACTGTGGCCAAATAGAGTTGCAAAGTGAATCTATCAGCTTTTGTTTGCTCAGCCTCTCTGTATCAACTCTATCCCAATTGGACAGGATTCATGCAAGGGGGCAATTCCTGAGCATCAAGCTGCTAAATCCCATCTAGAAAGCACAAAACAAGGAGGCGATTGACAGCTTGCTGCCTCCAGGTCAATAACCCCCACTTGAGAGCGCACCCCTGGGTTGCCCTGAATCTCATGCCTCAGCCCGAGGGAAGGGGTCAAGGACCAGTCGCCGAGGGCGACCTTTAGGTCCAACCATTTTTCTGGACAACAGGCTAGGAGGACCACTGCTTGGGATGGCCCCAAGGCCCTCCAAGACGCCTGCTGGCGGGGCTGATGCTCAAATCTCTGAAGGGAAGGGACACGTGGCAGCTCAGGGAACCTTAAGGGAAATTGGAATTTCTGGCTGGAATATCATGGCAGAGGAGCTGTGTATTAAGTAAGAGCTGTCCCCAAAAGTGCCTGAAGCAGCATCGCTGAAAGCCTAAAGGTAACAGTGACTCCGCCTAGGCTTCCGAACGCCATTGGCCTAAGCGTGGGCCATGGAAAACCAGCCTGTAACAAGGAACAAACCAAATCTGGAAGAACACTAGCCCTATAACGCCTCAAGTTTTAAATTTAGGAAATATTTTTTGGGGTTTTATTCTTTACTTTCATAGTTATCAATATATATGGCATTCAAAATATATTTTAAAAGCATAAAATTTTCAGTGTTTTTGAAATGTGACCAAATTGTCACATTTATAATTTGGGTACCAGATACGTTTTCATTAAGAATTATGACAATTTTGTGCTTGGCATTATAGGGCTAGAGCAGCTTGTTTGAAAAACCAGGAGAAAGGCAAAGGGAATGGAGGGGAAAAGGGAAACTTTTGGCTCCCGGGACCAGGCAGGGCTAACTCCCAGGCCTCTTCACCCAGCTCCCTAGGCAGCGCCCTTCCACATGTTTGGACTGGTGGGTGCCATCTTGGCCATGGTCACAGCCCCTGTTACCTCTCGGCTACAATGGTGACTGTGTAGGATCTCTGGGGAAAGCTGAAACAGCTTTGACAAGAGTGAAGCCATTTGGGGCTGACAGAAGCCACCATGAAAAGAAAATAAAGTAGCTAGGAAGTGTACATCAACTAGCTGATATTGGGGAGGTAGGCTGTGCAGACGTCGCCCAAGGGAATGTCACAAAGGAAATGGATGTTCAGAAGGCTTGCGAGAACGACCAGAGCTATTTTGGTTCAACTAAGAATGGCAAACCCTAATACCCCGCTTCTCACTTGCCTAGTCCTGAGGAAGTATCCATGTACCTACTATACAAAACAGTGACATTGGAAAAATCAGTGCCTTGAAAACCCCAGGAGAGGTGGACGAGCCAGCACTAGAGAGAACGGGCCTAGTCCTCGCCTAGAAAAATCGAAGCTACAGACAATAATGCTTGAAGCTGAATAAAGGTGTCCAGGCTCGGTTTCACTTGACCCCAAAGAGCCCATGCTCACTCTCCATGAAGGGAGCCAGCCAGTAAATTTCTAGGTGGACAAAGGGGTCACCTTCTTGGTTTCAGAAAAGACTACAGGTGCCTTGTCAAAAGGAAAGGCTTTCATTACAGGGGCCCCAGGGCAGACCGAAGCACACCCACGGACAACGGCCAGAATAACAGATTTAGCACAAGAGACAGTTACACGCTCCTTCCTGGTAATGCCTCAATGCCCCTTTCCCCTAATTGATCGTGACTTATTATGAAAAATGACAGCCACAATTACTTTCTCATCTGCTACAACCACCTTAACCCTTGAACTTGAAAAGCCAAAAGTTTTGCTCACCGCTCCAATGTCAGAGTGATATGTGTTTTATCAAGGAGCAGAAGAAACCTCCTCAAAGGAACTTCTTGATAAATCGCTAAAAGATATTCCTTTTGATTGGGCAGAGAACAACCTGCCAGACCTTTCTGAACTTCAGGTGCCTGGGGTCGTACAACTTCTGAGCTCAGCTACACTGGTGTGTCAAGCTAACCCTACTCCCTGGATAGCAAAGGTGGGTATTTCTGTTCCCATTTGCAGACTAAAGAGGACAGGCATTTTGGTCCTCTGCAAGTCCACATAGAATGCTCCCCTGCTGCCCATGCAGAAGCCGGGAACTGAGGACTTCCAACCGGTGCAGGATCTCAGAGAGGTAAATGAGAGGATAGAAACTGGCCACCCCACGTACAAAACCCCGAGACCCTCCTGAGTACTATCCTGTCAAACTGAATTTGTTATACTGTTTTGGACTTAAAGGATGCTTTGTTCTCCATACCCGTGTCCCCTGCACATCAACCCAGTGAAGACTTACAGGAACACAAGGAGGAACACCCCCAAACCACCTTGCTCCAGTATGCAGATGACCTCCTCCTGGCCTCCGAAACCCTGGAGGAATGCCAACGGGCTACCAAGGACCTGATAATAGTCCTTGGCCCATTGGGGTACAGGGTATCTGCAAGAAAGGCTCAACTGTGTGTCCATAAAGCTGTACACCTAGGCTACCAACTGGAGGAGGGAAAACGGACCTTGTCCCCCAGCCGCACTGAGGCGATCCCCAAAATCCCAGTCCCTGAGACTAAGAGGCAGGTGCAAGAGTTTCTAGGAGCTGTGGGGTACTGTCCATTGTGGAATTTGGGATTTGCAAAAATAACGAAACCCCTATATGCAAGTACTGGGGAAAGGAAAAAGAACTTAAATGGACTGAAGTAGAACAACAAGCGTTTGAATCCTTTAAAAAGTCGCTCATATGGGCAACGTCTCTTGCCCTACTAGACATAGTAAAGCCCTTCCAATTGTCTATGTGAGGCCAGAGGCACAGCAAAAGAAGTGCTAACTGAGAACTTGCAGCCATGGAAGAGACCTGTGGCCTATCTTTCAAAGAAACTGGACTCTGTAGCTGCAGGATGGCCGAGCTGCATGCGAGCTGAGGCTGCCACGGCCATCCTAGTCATAGAAGCTAGGAAGCTTACACTGGGACAGGATATTGCTGTGGTAGGGGGACCTATGGTTGAACCACTCCTAACCAGTCCCCCGGACCAGTGGATCTCGAATGCCAGGACGATACCACAAATCCCCAAGGTAGTGGCTGTGACCATGCCATCCCCAGTGTTACAGCCACAACCTACATACTCAGAAAATGATCTAAAGATAAGCCCAGAGCTGGCCTGCCAAAAAGACTGGGAGCATTCAGGGTGGCTGCTCCATCCTGATGGAAGAAGATTCATGCCAGAAGCTCTGGGAGAGATCTGATTCAAGGACTACAGGAAGGTATGCATTTGGGATTCTCTCTAAACTGTCTCAGTTGCTTCTCAGACACTTTTACATACCCAGGCTTGGACGCTAGGTGGCAGATGTCACCCACCGTTGATTGCACTGTGCTCGGGTAAACAAGCCCAGAAAGAAAAGGAGCAACCCCAACCATGAGCTCGAGGTAGTAGTCCTGGAGAATTCTGGGAGGTGGACTTTATGGATATCAAACTTAGAAAGTATGGCTACCGATATTTGCTGGTGTTCATAGACGCCTATTCTGGATGGGTGGAAGCCTTCCCAACAAAGAAGGAAACTGCTGCCACTGTGTGTAAATTATTAGTAACTAAAATTGTCCCTAGATTTGGCCTTCCCACCACCTTGGGGTCCAACAATGGCCCAACATTTATTGTTCAAATTACTAAAGTCTTAGCAATGCTTCTAAATATTAACTTGAAGCTCTACTGGGCTTAAAGGCCCCAAAGTTCAGGGCAAGTAGAAAAAAATAAACAGAACCCTAAAGGAATTGTTCGTTAAGTTGCATTTAGGACCTGGCGAGAACTGGGTTGATCCTTACTTTACCTTTTGCCCTATTTCAAGTCCGATGCACTCCCTATGTGAAAAGCATGACCCCATTTGAATTTATGTTTGGCAGACCTTCCCCAAATCCTCCCAAGATTGAAGGAAGTAGAAATAATGGAAGTCACTAATCGTTCCCTCATCGAGTGCCTGCAGGCTGTGCAACAGGTGAGAGACAAATCATCTGCTCTGGCACCTTCATTTTGGGCCTAACCAAGGGAAAGGGAACAGGCAGCCAACAACGTGCAACCAGGAAACTGGACATGGGTAAAGAAGCACCAACCTGACACCTTAGAACCTAGGTGGACTGGCCCATACCAGGTGATACTTCCAACACCAACTGCTGTTAAAATAGTGGGGAGGGGGCCGTGGATTCATCAGTCATAAGTTTAAAAAAAAAGCCCTCCCTGAGCATATCCTGAAAAGATGGACACCCAGAAAGACGGAAAATCCCTCAAAATTAAGGCTTTACAGAACTTAATTGTTTTTCTCCGAGTATTGCTGACAGCACCCACTGTTTCCCCCAAGCACAAACACATCTGTGGACTGCTATTCTAACCTCCAGCAGTGAATATGTAACCTCTTATACTGGGTATGACCCCCTGTTTTCATTTTGATTTGTTTGATTTGCTAGGAAAGAATTGGCATTCTGGATCCTTTAAAGGTAAAGGGCACAATGGGACCTCTACTGGAAGCCCGTCCTATGGTTGCGGAATACCCTCTATAGAAAGAAGGCTCCAAACAAACCATTTCTATATATGCCCGGCTCATGGACTCCCTAACTGCCAAGGGGAGGGACATTACCATTGTGCAGTTTGGGGTTGTGAAACTATCATTTTCAGGGTGGAAACTTGTTAAAGACGACCCTATTATTTTTACAAGAATGAGACTCAAGTCGGAAGGGTTTGATCCCACCACGTGTATGGTTTCCAAATGCAACCCAATAACAATTGGATTCAAGCGTTATTGGGTTCACTGGGAAAACATGGGGAATTCAACATTATGTAAATGATAAAGATCCCGGGACAACCTTTTCTATCCAGCAAAGTAAAATATGGCAACCTGCCATCCGTACAAAGACCCAAACCTCGGGATAAATCCTGAAGAGCCACAGCTGGGTGTCATTAAGATTCCTTTGCCGCACCCTCCAGACTCTCCAGTAACTTTCCCGTTCACTGCCAGCCCAACTCACAGGGCCCTTCTCATTCAGGAGCCACCTCAAGGTTCTGTGTTTGATTCTCGGGATGCTGTGTTCCAATGTATGAACTCAAATCCTCACCTCACAGCTGATTGTTGGCTTTGTCTGAATCCTGCTTCCCCTTACTATGTAGGTACAGGTACAAATAGCACTATTGGTACAGAGTGTAATCCAATTAGAAATGTTAGTAAAAAGGATTACACGAAGCAGCAGTCTATAGGTGATGTTAGTATGGACTCAAGTCTAAGCTCACTTTAAAAGATTTGCAAGGGCAAGGACTGTGTTTTTATTCATCTAATTATCCCTTTAATATATCAAGATATCGAGATTTTTGCCTTCAAGCTGTTCCCATTGAACCAAATGTTGATCCTAATTTGTTATCTGCTCCAATGAGTACTTGCTTTACTTGTTCCACAGGACGAACACCCTGTCTCTTTTCCCCAGTATTAGTAGCGGACCCGGGTATTTGTGTGCTAGTGCATGTTAGTCCTCAAGTGTACCTGTGTTCTGGTGAAGGAGGTGTAGGGATAACTTTGGAATTTCCGGATGAGTTAAAAGAGCCCCAGTATTGGTCCCACTGGTAACAGGGCTTGGGATTATGGGATTAGCTGCAGCCGGGTCAGTTGCTTTAATACAAGGAAACTTAAACTATCAGACTTAGTCAGCAAATTGCTTTAGATCTACAGGGATTTTTAAAAAAAAGGTTTTTTTTCTCCCATTTAGAAAGATCCCTAGACTCCCTTGTAGCAGTTGTGTTGCAAAACCGCCGAGGGCTTGACTTGCTCTTTTGGAAACAAGGAATGCTGTGCACAGCATTGGGAGAAACTAATTCTATGCAAAGCATTCGGGAATCAATAAAGATAGATGAGCCCTGGTTAGGAAAAGATTAGAACAAAGAGTCAAGAAAAGAAATGGAGGAACCAATTGGTTTGAAAAGCTACTTAATTGGTCAGCCTGGCTAACTACCCTATGAACAGCCCTAGCCGGACCCTAATCCTCCTCCTGCTAAGCCTCACATTTGGCCCAGTAATAACCAATAAGCTAGTGGCATTCCTTACACACAAAGTACAAGCCACAAAACTCTTAGTGCTGAGCCCACCATACACTGGGCTGGCTACCGCAGATTCAATGATTTGAACTTGGCTAAGAACAGGAGGGAATGTAGCAGCTCTGGGCAAAGCTTAAATAGCCTTGACAAGAGAAGTCATTTTGAGCTGACAGAAGCCATTATGAACGGTAAATAAACTAGCTATGAACTGCCAATGAACTAGCTGATACTGGGGAGTTAGGCTGTGCAGACGTAGCCCAAGGGAACGTACAGAAGGAAATGGATGTTCAGAAGGCTTGCGAGAATGACCAGAGCAGTTTTGGTTCAACTAAGAATGGCTAACCACAATACCCCGCTTCTGAGCTCTGCCTGCTTGCACACCTGCACATTGCAAAAGTATAAAAACCTTTGGAAAATTAGACTGGGGGGCCGCTCAGTCTCCCCTCAAGAGAGCTGATGTTCCCTGCGCAGGAAATGAAACTTATTCTGCAGAACTTTCCAGCAGTCGGGGCGGTTTGCTGTCTGGGAATGGAGTGTAGCTACAACAGACACAGGTGGCGCCATTCTGCCTGAGAGTGGAGTCATGTGGCTGGAAAAATGGAGGCTGCAGGTTGCGGCCTAGCCGAAAGCCAGCCTGGGGCCGGCCACCCAGCCAGAGTCCTGCCCAAACCAACAGGGTGGATGCAGGCGCCCCCAGGCCTGCTGCTTGCCGGAGCCGCGGCACAACACTGTGTCCCAGTCTTGGCACAACAGACTCCATTTTGAGTCCTGCACCTCCATCTTAGCTCTCAAGGCTGACCCCTAACCAACCTCCCCTCCCCTGCTCAATCCCAAATTCCTGGAAACAACTCGTCCCAAAGCCAGAATGTTTTCTGAAGATATGGTCACTCCATCCTTCCTTGACATATAGATAAGATTAACGACCTTCTCCCTTCTGAAGCACCTGTGTGTGCAGATCCTCCCCAGCTATGATCCTCCCCAGCTGTGCCTGCCAACAGTGGGCATAAAAACGCCGCCAGGATTCTTTCCCCCGGCGCAGCTTCAATAGCTCAATATCCTGAGTTGCTGAACCCGCCCGCAAGCTTCTCAATAAAGCCTGCTTCTAAAACTTCGTTAATTGGGTCTTTCATTCTGTTTTCACATCCAAATAGACCTTGTATTTTGGTGCCAAAAACCCGGGATAGGTGTGTGGTTCCCCCCTTCTTTTGGGGTCCCCTAAGAGCCACCCATCTTCCCCAAATCTCCAGGACCTTTAGGCGCGGCGCTTGCCTACGTTCAAAACCAGTCTACGGCTGCCCTGATGAGTCTCACCCTCTCACTCAGACCTTGTGAAAGAAAAGACTTGTTTTTCTCTCCCAAGTTGCCTGGCCCCAGTCCCAGCTTAACAACCATGCACATTGGCTTCCGACGAGCATTTTTGATTTCAACGTTCTACAGGACCTGGACAATTTCTGCAGGAGGACTGGTAAGGATTCTGAAGTCCCCTATGTGCAGGCTTTTTGGGACTTGCGTTCCCACCCTGACCTCTGTAGCCATTGTTCCGCCCGCCAAATACAGTTAGCTCTATCTCCTCAGCAGAAAGAACCTGCCATTCAAACCCCAGAAGAGCCAGCCAAGCTCCTCAGCGCGCCTCTCGCGCTGCCCTATCAGTCTCCCCCGCCCACTGCGCCACCCCATCGCTCTCTCCTGTCCTCACCGCTTGCCTCTCATACCCGCTCCCACAACCCTCCATCTGCCCTTTGTCCATTAAGAGAGGTTGCAGGTGTATAGGGACTCATTCAAGTCCACGTCCCTTTTTCCTTAAAGGACCTGTCGCAGATAGAGACCCACCTGGGCTCTTTCTCAGCAGACCCCTCTAAGTTTATTAAAGAATTTACCTACATTTCCCAAACGTATGATTTAACCTGACATGACATCCAAGTGATCCTTGCTTCTACCCTTACTGCCGAGGAACGTACACAGACAAAAACCACGCTATCGACCCAAATGTCCCCTTGGGGGCGCATGCCATCCCAATAGAGGACCCCAGTTGGAGTTACCAGCCCGGTCGGGAGTCTGATCTTCCTTATAGAAAACTCATTCTCAGGTACCTCATTAGAGGTCAGGAAACAGTCTCCAACAAGGTTGTCAACTATGACAAACTGAGAGAAGTTACTGCTCTTTTTCTTAACCGCCTCCAGGAGGCACTCACAAAGTACACTCGTTTAGACCCAGGGTCTAAAAAGTGGGGCCTCTATTTTGGCCTCTCACTTCACCTTCCAGTCAGCCCCTGACTGCAGAAAAAAAGCTAAAGAAGGCTGAGGAGGGCCCTGAAACCCCTATATAGGATCTGGTAAAAATGGCATTTAAAGTTTTCAACGCTTGGGAGGAGTCGGCTGAGGCCACTTGCCAGGTGAGGGTCCAACAGATGGTTAGCCTCCATTCCCAAGCCCTGGTAGCAGCCCTAAGGCCGGCAGGCAATCCCGTCCATCGCCACGCTCCCGAGGGGAGCCGGCACCTACCGCCAGGAGCCTGCTTCAAATGTGGCCGGGTCGGCCACTGGGCAAAAGTTTGCCCCAATCCCAAGCCCTGCCTGCAGTGCAAAGAGCCAGGCCACTGGAAGTCGAACTGCCTGACCCTGGCTCTGCCACCGACTCTGCAAAGCCGAGGTGCCGAGATCCTGGAAACTCCAGACACATAGCTGCAAGGTATGGAGCTGCTGGGCTTCATGGACTGAAGAGGCCCTGGCTCCTCGACTCCGGTAACCTTCGCCGAGCCCAGGGTTGTGCTCCAGGTAGCGGACTACCTTCTCCATTTCGCCCTCTCACTCAGGCCCTACTTCCCCTTCCCTGGTCTCGGTTATGGGAATAGACAGGCCCCCCTCCCACTCTGCAGATCCTGTTACTGACTTAGCCCAACAACTTTCCCGCTCCTAGCTCAGTATGCTTTTTACCTCCCACTTACACTCCAACTTACACTGATCAGGAAAACACCCAGTATTGCTCTCTTCCTCAACAAAAATGGTGGGTACACAAATAGAACTTACTCATTCTCCCAAAGTTACAAGAGGAAACAATCATCACCAAGATTCACAATTCTCCACACATCGGGCCAAAAGCTCTCTACATGTTTCTAACCCCATATTTCACCCCACTGGACTATGGAGTACTATCAACACAGTACATGCAAAATGCAACATCGGTGCCCTCTCCAATAGCCCGAAAGCTCAACACCCTCGTAAACAGCTCCACCAGATGTAAGGGCACCTACCGGGACAGGACTGGCAGATAAACGTTACCCACATGCCAAAGCATAAGCGGTTTAAATACCTCCTCACTATGGTTCACACATTTTCAGGATGGATCAAAGCCTTTCCCACCTCCTCTGAGAGGGCAAGCATAGTCGCCACTCACCTTCTTCAAGACATCATTCCTCGTTTTGGCCAGCCTGCTTCAATTCAGTCGGACAACGGTCCAGACTTCATATCTAAGGTGCAGCAGGCAGTTAGCGCCTCACTGGGCATCTGCTGGAAACTCCACGCAGCCTACCACACCCAGTCTTCTGGTAACGTTGAACGAGCTAACGGTCTCATAAAACAACAGCTCACCAAACTCTCTCTAGAACTGCAACTTTCTTGGCCTCAGCCATTACCCTTTGCTCTTATACTCGCCTTGGCGCAGCCCCTCAGGAGCCATCCGGCCTCAGTCCTTTCAAAATACTCTACAGACAACCTTTCCTTTTCTCGCCTCTTCCTGCAACCGATTGCCCTCTGCTAGCTTTGTACCTTCCATACTTGTGCTTGCTCCGCAACCTTCTTAGACAACACGCCAACTCTGCCATCCCTGAACCCTCTCCGACCTCTGCTGATCACCAAAAACCAGTGCATCCTGGAGATGCTGTGTTAATTAAATCCCTTGCACCCAAACCCTTAGCACCCCGGTGGAAAGGCCCTTACACTGTCGCTTACCACTCCCTCAGCAATCAAGGTTCTTAGACTAGATTCCTGGGTACATTTGTCCCGAGTCCAGATGGCAGTAAACTCTGACCATGGCTCCCAGTGGTCTGCTCAGTCTACTGGTCCTATGTCTCTCTGCCTCACTCACCTCACCAAGCCAGACAGCTAAACCTAGTATAATTTCCCCTTTTGCCTGGCGACATTACTTGACTGAAAACTATACCAATTACGCCTGCACTAAGTGTTATGATTATTTGCTGGCCACCGCTAACTGCCCACCCACAGGGGGCAGAGCACCCATATACTTAAATTTCACTGATTTTAAAACGCTTCCTGTATGACCAGAAGGCAACTACCCAATGTGCAAAAAAGTGAACACAGAAAAATGTAGGGTGTCCTTGGTCTTCCTGCCAGATACATTACCTTTCCCTTCGTCCCCAAGGATGATTCTACTACCATCAATCTAAATACACTCTCACAATCCCAGACCCCTGGGATAGCCGGTGGACATCTCCGGTTCTAGGAGCCTAGTGCACCACTCACCAAGAGAAATTTCTGGATGCCAAACTGTATGTATGGAGGTCGCTACTCCAGGTCAAATCCACCATCCACCGTAATATTCAGATCCAAGACCTTCAACTCACTAACTAAATTTCTAAACCTTCTGAGTCTCCCTTCTCCTGGCTCACCCTGCTACAGCAGGAACTGGCCATCGCCACTTTGCTGGACTAGGCATCCTCTCCACCTGCTTCATGTGTGTGGCCCTAGAACGCCCTCCTCTGGTAGCAGTACCAGGTCCTGCCCTGTCATTTTCATCCAATGTAAAGACCACAAAAGCCATAACCATCCCCAACGTCCCTCTGTACATCCAACCAGAAAACACTCAAGTGCCCTTTTGCTACTCCAATCCATCGACACAGACATGTAATGTCACCCAAATCCCCTCCAAACCACTAACAGGGCCAGAAAAAATTTTCTTTTGGTGCAACCATACACTCACTAAGCATATAAACATCAGTTCTACCTCTACCCGTCACTCTGGTTCTGCAGCTCACTATATACACTCCGGCTGAGTTCCAGGACAAATACATCCAAGTATACAGTCATCAAACTAAAAGAGCAGTTTTTCTATCAATAGCAGTGAGAATCTCCTTCGCCTCAGCAGCAATTGCAGTAGGACTCAGCGGCGGAGCCCTTGGACACTATCATCACAGCAGACAAGTTAACCGCATGCTTCCAGCTGGCAGTTGATGCCTCTGCCAAGTCTCTAGCCTCCCTGCAAAGACAAATAACCTCTGTTGCCCAAGTTGCCTTGCAGAACCACCGCGCTTTACACTTCATCACGGCTGAAAAAGGAGGAACCTGCCTCTTCCTCCAGGAGGAAGGCTGTTATTATATCAATAAACTGGGGATTGTGGAAACTAGAGTCCAGACCCTCAACAAGCTAAACCGTGAGCTGCAAAACAACAGATTCAGAACAGATGGATCTTCCTCCTGGTGGAACTCTTCTCTGTACTCCTTCCTAGGCCCCATACTAGGACCCATAATTTTAGTTATAATTTTGCTCTTAATTGCTCCTTGTCTCATCCAGCTCCGGCAAAGTCGACTCCGCAAAATTACCCGTATAGCAGTTCACCAGCAATACCAACCTCTCCACCCTGTGCTAGGCCGCAACTCTCAGTACTCTGCCTGGAAAAGCCCCTCCCCTTGCTCTTTACCCAAAACCCACAGGTTGCAGTTACAGAAACGGACTAACCTCATCCCTTTTCCCTATAGGGCACAGTCTAAAATGTCCGGTCTTGGCACAACAGACTCCATTTTGAGCCCTGCACCTCCATCTTAGCTCTCAAGGCTGACCCCTAACCGACCTCCCCTCCCCTGCTCAACCCCAAATTCCTGGAAACAGCTCGTCCCAAAGCCAGAATGTTTTCTGAAGATATGGTCACTCCACGTGTCCCTGACATATAGGTAAGATTAACAACCTCCCTTCTGAAGCACCTGTGTGCGCAGATCCTCCCCAGCTTTGATCCTCCCCAGCTGTGCCTGCCAACAGTGGGCATAAAAACCCCGCCAGGATTTTTTCCCCTGCGCAGCTTCAATAGCTCAATATCCTGAGTTGCTGAACCCGCCCGCAAGCTTCTCAATAAAGCCTGCTTCTAAAACTTCGTTAATTGCATCTTTGATTCTGTTTTCGCGTCCAAATAAACCTTATACACTGAGCCTCGAGAAGGCTTTGGGAGTCAAAATCCTCCCAGCCTCCAGGCAGCAGCGTCCCAGCCCCCTCACAAATGCAGCCCGGGAAGGCAGGCGAGTTCCCGGGAAAGCAGGCACGTCAAGTCCCGCACACCAGCACGAAACAGCGCAAAGACGGACACCAGCAAGAAACGGCGCAAAGACGGACACCAGCAAGAAATGGCGCAAAGACGGACACCGTGAATTCAACCCAACAATTCTCCCGAGGGTGGTGAGGTAAAAGGAGCCCAGAGGGGCCCCAAATCCGTGAGACCAACATGGGAGGGCCCACTCCTGGGGCCGGCTTACCTCATAGCTCCGAATCACACAGCACCGCTTCTGTTCGACCTCTCTGGGGACAGGTGTGCCTCGGTCGTTGGCTCCACCCGAGAAACAGCTCACGCCGAGGCCTGGTTTGGGATCCCCGTGAGTTTTATGAGCGGTTAGGGAGGCGTGGTCGATGACGTAGGTCGACCCCATTGGCTGAATTGTTGAATTGAATTCACCTGGCCTAGGTGAGCCAATGCAGATACAGCGCCCACCCAGGCATAGCTCCCCCTCCTGGCTGGAAACCTGAACTTCTGAGCATGCAGTGAGCCACTGCTTCATGAGCCGGTAGCTCGGACCTCTGAGCATGTGTAATAGGCCTGCCAGTCCCTATGCTAGCTCCCTAACAGGTTTTCCAGCCAAAGGTCTGCCTTCTGGAGCTGTTCTACAGAAAGCACTTAGTTCCTGACCCCTACGCATTCGGGGTAATGGATGCCCTCGCTTCCGTGCTTGCTTCTATGTCATTCTGGAATGGTCCTTGTTTCACAAGGTCGGCGAGGTCAGGAATTCTGGGCTGGTTGGCTACCAAGCACAAAATAAATAGCCAACAGATTGAAATCTCAACCCCTATATTGGTTTATTATCGACCACACAAACTTGTCTTCTGGAACTTACCTCCTAAATTTCTGAACCCTTGAACTCCTTGACACATGTACTTGGAAAGCAAGGATTCCAAACTCTGATCACCATATCTGACTGCTCCCCCAGTCCCTCTGCACTGTCAACCAGCAAAGTCGGGCCTCTCCATTTCTCAGAAGCTGCAGATTGTTACGTGACATCACCCCGTGTTTAAATGTTAGTGATTATGCCATTTAAAAAACAAATATGTGAGCCAGCTGGGGGCAAACAAGACTCGTTTCCAACAACAGCTCTGTCTCCTCTAAGGGCCTGTGTACAACTGCGACAACACAATAGTGGGTCCTGCTGGGTCCCCATTAGCATCTGGGAGGAAGGTTATTTATTACAGGGAATCCTACCTTTGTCCCTTGGTGTTAATTGCAGACTCACTGGGTGACAGATTGTATCTGACACGCACCACATTTCCCGCAGCAAACACCAACACTTTGTCAAACTCCGTTTGGTATTGCTCCATCCCTCCATTATTCTCCCTAATGACAAAATAATTAACACATTCATATAAAAGCACAGGATGAGGATAGCTTTAATTTATGCATCTAGTTCAGGGTCATCCCTCTTATCAATATATGACAATCTAATGAGGCTTAATTAAAAAGTAGCAGTGAAGCAATTCAGGAAACTGAGGGATTGTCACGAGTCCTGGTTGTGACAGCATGTTTTGTGCACCATGGAAGATAACAGATTTGTCTTCTGTGGTATCTCATATCCATCACCCCCAAACTACCTGCTCTTAGGGGTAGAGAGAGCGAGCTTGTCTTTGAAAAAAAGTGCCTGGGTTTCGTAGCTGCTCACAGGATGGCAGGTGTAATGTATTATGAGAACTTAACAATGCTCTGAGAAGATGGCTATTGGAAGGTCTGGCTGGAGGGCAAGGTCATGGCCCTGAAGGATTTAGGATCCAGAAGTCAAGTCAGAACTGGATGCCAGAGACTTTCTCAATCCAGCCCTCTTTGCCCCTCCCCTAAGGCCAATACATTTCTAAGGGTTATGGATTCTACTTCAGAATCTTTCTCAAACCCAGGGCCCTCTTCACCATTATTGTCTAGACCTGGTCACCTCTTGCCTTATAAATAAAAATATGGGTTTATTGTAAGTCTGGGTCTGTTAGGTTTCTCGGGTGGGAAATGTCTCGGTCCTTGGCTACACACTGGAAAGAAATTCACACCAAAGCCTGGTTGGTAATCTGAGTGGGTTTATATACATGAGAGAAGAAGGTTCCGGCGTTACACTAAACTGAACACGGGCACCCTCATGACACTGTACACCAAGCCCTGCGAGTGGAAGGCAGAGAAGCAGCTGAAGGGAAGGGGCGGTGGTCTCCAGATTCCAGCCTTTTAAGGGCTTTCAGCTGGGAGGCGTCAATTAAGCTCTCCTGGCTTGGGCTTAGCCCGCATTGGCTTCCAACCTCCCGGAGGGGGCCCCCTAAGCATGGAGAGGAACAACCCCTTGTCTTGCTACCTAACCGGTCTACATTCCTGCATGGCTACATTGAGATGGAACTAGCCCCTTTAGACAGCCTGTGTGGTTCACCAGGAGACACGAGCCCCAGTGTTCCCTGTGACCACCTTAAACCTTAAACTACTGTTGGAGTTTATATTACCTGTGTGGGTCTGTGGGCATGGGACGTTTCCATGCCAGAGACCTGAAGTTACACAAATAGGCATCCAGAACAGAACTCATACAGGCTCTAATAAGATGCTCAGATGCTTCTCGCTAGGATGAGAATTCAACGAAGTGTGTGAGCAGTTCAGATCTTGTAAGGGAGAACAGGTCAGTAGGGTATCCAGAGAAGAGAGCAAAGGTCAGGGGAAAGGGAGGGGGCCCACAGACATCTGTGCTCTGTGTTTGGCCACAAGACAAGAAACCGGGTCTCCTTGCAAAAGAAAGCAGAACAGCAAGTCCCTCAGAACTACGACATTTTTAAACATGACCTATACAACACTCGGCTCTGGGAGGCGCCTTGGAAAACCATAAAAGCCCTAAAAGAGGGGCAAGGAGGAAGCCCAAGTCTTTGATTTTCCCTGCTGTGCTTTCAGTGTTGAAATGTCTGTGCACGGAGCCTTTGAAATTTCAGAATCAGAGAGTGGATTCACAAGCCAAGCTCCTGCTTTATTCTTCAATGCATTTTGTCCCAGCTTCTCCTTGGTGAGACATGTAACAGAAATTCTGGACTTAGGAGCCACTTGGTCCTTGGACGCTAGGAGATTTCAGTGGAATCTGAAACAGGGCTCTAACCACCAGCTGGACTGGCCTAGGAAGCCCAAGTATTCAGTCTCCCAAACACCAACCTCCCGTTGCTCTTCATCTGCCTCCACCTTGTTCAGCTTTAGTTGTCCGTGGAAGCGTTTGGCACCCATCTGATGCTTCGGAACCCAGAAAGGAGGAAAGGTAAAACTGGGATTCAAATGAAACAGACTTAAGCAGGACCATAGCCAAGATGTGCCCAGGGCTCCTCGCAGCATTTGTCACCTTCATTTCCCTCTTCGGACTCAGACGTGGCAAGGTTCAGAAACAAGCTTTACCAGAAAGAACAGCTGTGAACCCAGCCTGCTTCCAAGTGAGAAAAAGCCCTTTACACAAGAGTTCCTGAGGTCAGCCCAGCCCTGTGCGTCTCCCACCCCTCCCAGAGTCCCCGGCTCTCTGGCGAAGCATTAAAGCAAGTGGAAGCAGAGATTTGCTCAGAATAAAAAATCATTTTTCACAATAGCACGGCACGTTCTGGATGGCAATCACGGCTGCACAAACCATATCCGTCCTCCAGCCATATTGTTGGCGCCTCAGTGACCACGCACATACATTGTGTGGTGAGACTCAGAGCCTATTCCATTTGTGGTCAATTGTTTCCTCCCTCTCCATACTTTGCACTTAGGAGACATGCTCTCTGGAGGTGGTTGAGGCTTGTCTTGTCACCAATAATCATCTCCTACGCCTTCCTTTACAGTCACTAATTTGATGTGTTCACTCAAAGAAATGCCAATAATATGAGGTTTCAGAGGAGAGCTCCTAGAGCTCCCCCAGACAACAAGGAGGCCGAGTGTCACCGTCATTATCCTGAGCTGGGAGGGGGCACTAGTGTTCCGGAAGCTGGGAATCCGTCACTGCCTGCCCACCGCACAGACAGAGCAGGTGCTGGTTATAATTGCTTCTAGACGTCCTGACATGCTGAGTTGAAAGTCAAACCCGTAAACGCTGCCCGACTACAATAAAACTGGAGTACACAGACATTTCTGCATCATTGCTGGGTGAAAATATACTGATTGGAGTTGGATGAGATGGCAGCAAGTGCCTAAGGAGGGGATGCTGTAGGAATACCAACAAGATGACTGTCAGTCGCCGTTTCCTCCTCTCGTCTGCTTTTCCCCCCCTTTCTTTCAGGACCAAAAGACATGACAAATATGTAAGGAAACAAATTTGTTCATTTTTAGAGGAGTCTCCCACCCCACCCCACCCCCATCCACCTCTGGCCTCCTTTGAGCAAGTCAGTAGAGCTTTTTTTTTTTTTTTTTAAACCTGGCTTCTACTATGGCAATTTCCGGAGTTGCTATGTGGCTGTGTTTAAAAGTCGCCTTTGGGATCCAGAGCACAATCCTTGTCACAAAGGCATTCTCCCAGTCCCAAATAGCAATGCGACCTCATTTCAGAAGGTTGTTCTTGTTTCTGTAGACCCAGAAAGGAGTTCAAGCTGTTGATCTTGACCGTGGTTGTCGAGTCAGCCTCTCATGGGCACCTCATGGGAAGCGGAGCAAACTATGCCACTCTGTGCTATCACCAGGGCTGGGAGGGGAAGCCAACCGTGGCGGGCCATAGGTCGATGTGTGGATGGAGATGATCAGGTCTTTCGTCCTTATTCTATTTCAGTCTGGAAACATCACTGAATCCTGCTCAGTGTCATAGCAACACACAAACCTTCACTGACAGTCTGGGGCACATTGGCTGCAAATCGAACCCAGGTTTTCCCGGTGAAAGACGATGAGAGATCTACCACTTAGGCACCGTGGCCCTCACCTCAAACCAGGGCAGTCATTTCCCACAGATCTACCAGAGTTCAAACCAGACCACAATGCAGGATGACTGAGATTGCCACCAGAATCTGATACTGATGCAGAAAAAAACCTAACTACCATTTTATTGACTCCCACTCATACCGGCCCAATAGGACAAAGAACTGCCCCTTTGGGGTTATGAGACTTTAAATCCTTACAGTAGCAGTTCTCAACCTGTGGGTCGCGACCCCTCTGGGGATCAAATAACCCTTTCACAGGGGTCAACCAATTCATAACAATAGCAAAATTACAGCTATGAAGTAGCAATGAAAATAATTTTATGGTTGCAGGTGAGCACAACATGAACTGTATTAAAGGGTGGGGGCATTATGAAGGTTGAGAACCACTGCCTTACAGAAATAGACAACCTCATATTTCTCCCACGGACGGGCTAGTCAGTTCAAACCCCCGACCTTTCGATTAGCAGCTTAATGCACAGTCCACTACACCACCTGGGCTCCTAATGCTATAATAAGAGATACTATTGTTAGATCTCTCCTGGGAGAGATATACCTCAGGCCTTGGCTTCGCGTGAGAAAGAATTCACTTCGAAGCCTGGATTGTGATCCAAGTGAGTTTTTTGAGAGAAGAAGTTTCAGGTTTACACAGGCACCTCAGGGCCCCTAACGGGGCACAGCCTACCTAGAAGCTGCTGGAGAGAAAGTCACTCAGTGGGCTCCGGGATCCTGCCTTTTTTCTTTTTAAAAAAATCGTTTTATTAGGGGCTCATACAACTCTTATCACAATCCATATATACATCAATTGTGTAAAGCACATTTGTACATTCATTGCCCTCATTATTCTCAAAACATTTGCTCTCCACATAAGCCCCTGGCATCAAGTCCTCATTTTTCCCCTCCCTCCCCGCTCCCCCATCCCTCAAGAAACCTTGATAATTTGTGAGTGGTGATACTGAGAGGGTTTTGGGAGGGTGGATTGGAAAGAGCAAACTGATTACAAGTATCTACATGTGACCTCCTCCCTGGGGGACGGACAACAGAAAAGTGGGTGAAGAGAGACATCGGAGTGGTCAAGATCCTGCCTTTTCAATTCCTCCATAGGGAGGCATGGTTGACGGTCATGGTCAACCCCAATGGCTGGATTGAATTCACCTGGCCCAGATGGGCCAATCCAGGTGTAATGCCCACCTAGGTGTACCACCCCTTCCTGGCCGGAAGTTTGAACCTGAGCATATGTAATGGATGACCCAGTCCCTATGCTAAACCACCTAATAGTATTTGCAAGATGCCAAGCACCATTCTAAGCTTTTTGTGTATAATAATTCAATTATTCCACTTAACAAGCCTATGTGTGGACTCTATTCTGGCCTCATTTTACAGATGAAAAAACAGTGGCACAGGATGATAAAGTCATGAGCCTAGGACCACACAGTGAGGAAGTGGGAAGGAGAGATTTGGACCCAGGCTGCAGAGCCCATGCCTTGGGTGCCTACAGCTGCCATGTAGGACACAGAAAAGCATGGAGCAGACTCGGTGTAAGACTTTAGGGAGTTGGGAGGACTGTAGCATGAATGTCTGTGCTATGACTTCATGAGAGTAGCTAGCTGCTACTCAGATCCAGAAGAGAATACAAGCCTTTTGCAAAAATTATTTTTTCCAAGAGAGGGTGGAAAACTGCATCTTGTGTGAAATCCCCCCAACCTGCACATGTGCATAGCTATTTCAGAAGGTTCCAAACAATGTGTGCTGTGCGGCAAACCAAACTGAGCTCAGGGGGAGCTGGTCTGTGGGTTATGTTAGCCAGAAAGTGAGCAGTTTGAACTCACCAGCCACCACTCCAAGGGAGAAAGAGGAGGCTTTCTGCTCCCATGGACTTACAGTCTTCGAAGTGGCAGGGAGCATTTCCATGCGTCCTATGATTAGGATCTCGGAGGGTGAGGGTGGAGTTGGTTGAGACCTGTCATTAGGGCATTTCCCAGAAGGGCTTCCTGCAGTGGCTCTGCCTTCAGGAATGTCTGATGACCTTGAGGGCAGCAAAGTCCTAAACACACTCGGGCAGTGGTTCTCAACCTTCCTAATACAGGTCCTCTTGTTGTGGTGATGCCCCCCTCCCCCAACCATTAAATGATTTTCTTGCTACTTCATCACTGTAATTTTGCTACAGTTATGAATTGGGTGAGCCCTGTGAAAGGGTCATATGACTCCCAAAGGGGTCGCAACCCACAGATTGAGAACCACTGCACTAAGGGTTCCCCTCCCAGGCAGCCCTACCAGTGTCTGGTGTGCATAGTTCTGTGAGGTGAGAGAAATGGATTTAGTGTCTGCTTCTGGTGACAGTTGATGTGGGTGGGCTTTCTCCCTATGTCAAATCCCTCTCAAGCCATCTGTGACCACAACAGAGGGAGCCATGCACAAAAAAGCAAGAAGAGGATGCAGCACAGCAGGACAGCAAGCAGAACAAAGATTGAATAAGCACAATTCACTTCAATCATGAATCGGGTGCCCTTGAGATGTGAGGAAGACCCCAGTCTAGTGACATTAGATCAGGTTTAGGGATTGAGTGAAGCGATCCCTCTTGGCTCCCCTCAGCCCCTATTTTGCTTTCCCATTGACCCTGACCCTTGCATCGTGATTGGTCCTTATTCCAGCATGATGGTTGGTTTCATAACCACGGCATATGGGAATGTGTTAGTCGATAGGTTATACAGGCACAGCCTCTGGAATGGGTAAGTGAGGGGGCGATTTGGGCTCGCTCATGCAGACCTCTAGTTGTCCTTGACATGACTGGTAGAATGGATCATGTGAAGTGATTTGAGATCGGCGTTGAGATCTGATAGGTCATGCAGACTTCTAGCTGATCCTGGCAGTACCCTATTTTAAGGAAACAGAATGTTTGGCGTTTAAGTCGTATTTGAGCTTAAATTTTGAGCAATAGGCTGTGGCTCACAGTGAGAGTCTATGTGGAGACCCTACATCCATTTTGAGGGGCCACAGATTCAGCCGCCATTGAGTTCTTTCCTACTGCTGACTGGCAGTGGAAAGCTTGTCCCTCAGGCAGTGTGCTTGCGTCCATTCCCCGGGCCAGACTCAACGATATACGGTAGTGTGCACATCCCAATGAAGGTCCCGCTCATGCTCTCACAGGCCCTCCTGAAACTCCATGAATTGATCTGTCTTCAGTCACAATTTTGTGACAAAGTTGTTTGTTTTCTATGTCTTATTTAAGTTTTCAGGAGCCCAGCTGGTAATGCTGGATAGTGTTGGACTATTAAGAGCAAGGTCGCTGGTTCAAAGCCACTAGTCATTCCACAGGAGAAAGATGAGGTTATTGCTTCCTGTAAAGGTAGCAACCTCAGGATCCCTACACAGAGTCACTATGAGTCAGAGTCAGCAGGACAGAATGGGTGTCATTTTATTTAAGTCACTGTGGTTGTGGGTCCTTCCGACACCATTGTGGCCTCATGCGGATACTCTCCTTCATCCAGAACAGCAGTTTGTGCCTTTTTCTTGTGTAAAACTTAGCAAAGGAGTTCCTAATAAAATATAGTTGAATTGGGAGTCTTTTCCCCCTAAAAACTAAGTAAATACATAAATAGAAACGAGACTATGGTGCTAATAACCAGTTGGAGAGTTGAGAGAGCTGAACTCTCAATTCTGATAGAAACCCATTGTGACTGAGCACCTGCTCAAGGTCATCCACAGCCTATGAGGTTGAGCCTATGTGTTGGGGAGTAATTGTGTACATAAAGTTAACAATTTATCTTTCTAAAGAATCTGTCTAAAACTTACTTTAAATAATAAGTTTTCCCCTGGGCTAGGTAAAGTTCAGGGAGTTTAACCCCCTAGTATCCACCCCCTCTCAGCATTCATCATGTTAGGCCAGAGGAGGCAAATCACACCCACTACCCAGGGAGCACTGCTTCCAAAAGCACATTGCCTGTGCCGGGGCAGAGGGGAGGTACCCGGACCAGAAATGCTGACAGAGTGGAACCAGAGAGCTCAGCCCCCAGCTTCCCAAGGGAGCAGCTGTGATGGTTCACTTCTGGATGAATATGTTTAAGCAAAGGCAAAGGGCATGACTTGGGGAGCACGAAAAGCAGATGTGCAGAGGTTGTTCACTGCATTCCAGAAGTTCACACACTCTCCGGAGGCTCCTTGGCTCAATGGCAGGAAGTCATTGGTGGCTTCCACCTTCAATCCCAAAAGGTCACTGCCGTCCAGTGGATTCCAAACACAGTGACCCTATATGGAGTTTTCAAGACTGTAAATCTTCATGGGAGCCAGCAGTCTCATTGTCCCCCTTGGGACAGGGAGCTAGCAGCCCGTTTTGCCACCAGGGCTCCTTCCTCTCTAATTCTGAATCCAGTCCCTCCGAATATCCTGCCCTGCCCTTGTCTAGGCTTCTTAAATGCGTTCCACGCTGCTTATGTTAGTCTGGGTGCATTCGAGAAACAAATCCACAGAAACATGTATATATAAGAGAGTTGCATGTAAAGGGTGAGTGCACATCAAGAAAACATGCTCGCATGTGCTTATGCACCCGCTTTGTCTTCAGCGATCATGTCGCGGTAGGCTGGTGTGCTTTTTCCATGTGGGCTTTGTTGTTTCTTAGCTAGATGGCCCCCTGTTTATCTTCCAGTCATTAAGACCCCAGACGCTATATCCTTTGATAGCCGGGCACCATGGTGCTTAACTACTACACCACCAGGGTTCATTAGCATGTGACTTATCTCCTGTCATTCACACTAGATGCTCAAAATAGCAGGAGACCAGGTTTCTCCTTTGTGGCCACACCAGGTACTGACAGAACCAAGAACAGAGACACAGTTATATATCTTGACTATCATTTGCATATTATATGCCAGGAATCCCTAGGAAGTGTCTTGGAATTGTTCTACTCTGGTTCAAATTTCACACACCCTCCCAGTTTCCATACTGACTCTGCCAAACCCCTAGTAACTGATTTGCACCTCCTATCAACTTGGCTAAAACACCCTATGCCAGATATAGAAGTGGACATACTTGGTACCCAGAAAACCTGTTCAGTGTTTTGAGGGCGGCTCAGCAAACACCCTATGTCAGACATATAAGTGGACATACTTGGTACCCAGAAAACCTGTTCAGTGTTTTGAGGGCGGCTCAGCAAACAAAATGGGCACAGTGATTAAGCATTCAGCTGCTAACACAACGCTCAACTCTGTAGTGGTTCTGCAAGAGAAGGATATGGTAGTTGACCCCCCAAAAGAGTTACAAACTTGGAAACCCTACGGGTATTTGTATAGGGTCGCTATGTGTTCCAATTGAGATGATTGTCATAGGTTGGGTTTGGTTTAGCCCGTCTTACTGAGGAGACTCCTTCTTTACACGCGATCAGTTACTTTAGAGGAAAAAGACATGCCTGTCCCAGAACAATCCAAGGACTGGTAAAGGCAACACCCACAAAGACACTCCCTCTGCCTGCCTAACTCTAAAATGCTGCCCATAAAACACTCTGCCTGGTAATATCTGGGCAGCACACTGGGGAGGTGCAGCAAATGTGTGTTGAATGTATGAGGCCATTTCATAGTTTGGTTGCACGATCAGGATGTCTGTCATAAAGCCCATCTCTTGGACTCCACCTCTCAGCAGATATGAACACAAGCTTCCCGTTTTTTTCTCGGCAATGTCCTTGTCAAATAAAAGTTCCTTGTAGATCAATAACTTGCCACAGAGCAAAAGATATGGGAAGAGGCTCATCTTTCTCCTGGCTATGAAATAGAATGGCAAGCCCTTCCCTTCAACACACACACACACACGCACGCACGCACGCATGCACACGCACGCGCACACACACACCCCTGCCTTACAACTACATTCGGTTGATTAGCAAACAAAGCTCTACAACCCAACTATGTGTTTTTCTTCTCCAGAGGAATGATGGATTTATATACCCTGCATTGTCTTTTTTAATGGAATTTCCCCAGTTCTCCTCACCTTTCCTCAGATAGTGCAGTGAACAGGTATTGAAAATTAGTATTGATTTCCAGTTTGTGTCACCTTTGGCTTTGAGCACCCTCCACTTCTCTAGTAAGCTTTCCATTGCTTTGGGGAAATTTTCTCTCTCTGAATTTATTATGTGAGGGGGGTAGTGTAATAATCAATGTGCCTATGGAGGACTATCCTTCATGACCTAAACTCATTAAGGGGCAGTGCCTGATGGAGCATCAGGTTGGAGGAAGGCTTATTAACAACCTGCATTATACAGATGACACAATTTTGCTGAAAATGAGAAGGACTTGATTCACTTGCTGATGAAGATGAAGGATTAAAGCCTTCAGTTTGGATTACAACTCAATGTAAAGAAAGCCCAGACCCTCACAACTGAACCTATTGATAACATCATGATAAATGGAGGAAAGATCGAAATTGTCAAGGATTTTGTCTTGCTTGAATCCACAATCAATTCTCATGGAAGCAGCAGAGAAGAGAACAAATGACACATTTCACTAGTCAAATCTGCTACACGAGACCTCTTTAAAGTGTTGAAAAGCAAGAGATTACTTTGGGGACTGGGGCGGGTTGACCCAGGCCATGGTATTTTCAACTGTCTCATATTCATGTGAAAGTTGAACACTGGATAAGGAAGACCAAAGAAGAATAGATATATTTGATTAGTAGTGATGTAAAAGAGTAATGAATGTACCATGGACTGCCAAAAGAACAAACCCATCTAACTTGGATGAAGTACAGCCAGAATGTTCCTCAGAGCAAGGATAATGAGACTTCGCCTTAACTTTGACATGTTGTCCGGAGAGATCAGTCCCTGGAGCAGGACATCGTGTTCTGGAAAGTAGAGGAGCAATGAAAAAGAGGAAGGCCCTCAACAAATGGGATTGACACAGTGGCTGCAACAATGGGCTCAAACTTAAGAAAAACTTCGAGAATGGTACAGGACTGGGCAGTGTATGATTATGTTGTATGTATGGTCACAATGAATCCAAACCCTCCCTATGACACTGAACAACAACAACAACAACAACAACAACAACAACCTGACTGAATCCTCTGGGAGGACTCTTGAATGTGAGAAAAATGGAACGAAGCCAGAGGAAAGATTGGAGGATGTCTTAAGTTCTTGTCTTAATCTCCTTAACCAAAAATTATCCAACAAGTCAGTAGCCTTAAAACACTTTTCCCCCTGCTTTGGAGCTTACAGGTTCAAATTTGGGGTGCGACTCTAGGTCAGGGTCCTTCTTTGTGGATACCAGAAAGTTCCTTGGCATTCCTCGCTATCTTTCTCCCCGTACTGTGTGTTACTGGGTCCATCCTGGCCTTTAACTCAGAAGTGTTTAGGTTTAGGCTCAAGCCTATTCTCATATGGCCTCATTTTTTTTTACCATTTTATTAGGGACTCATACAACTCTTATCACAATCCATACATATACATACATCAATTGTATAAAGCACATCTGTACATTCTTTGCCCTAATCATTTTCTTTTTTTTACATTTTATTAGGGGCTCATACAACTCTTATCACAATCCATACATATACATACATCAATTGTATAAAGCACATCCGCACATTCCCTGCCCCAATCATTCTCAAAGCATTTGCTCTCCACTTATCCCTTTGCATCAGGTCCTCTTTTTTTTCCTCTCGCTCCCCACTCCCCCCTCCCTCATGTACCCTTGGTAATGTCTACATTGTTATTTTGTCATATCTTGCCCTATCCCGAGTCTCCCTTCCCCCGCTTCTCTGCTGTCCATCTCCCAGGGAGGAGGTCACATGTGGATCCTCGTAATCAGTTCCCCCTTTCCAACCCACTCACCCTCCACTCTCCCAGCATCGCCCCTCACACCTTTGGTCCTGAAGGTATCATCCACCCTGGATTCCCTGTGCCTCCAGCCCCCATATGCACCAGTGTACAACCTCTGCCCTATCCAGCCCTGCAAGGTAGAATTTGGATCATGGTGGTTGGGGGGAGGAAGCATCCAGGATCTGGGGGAAAGCTGTGTTCTTCATCGGTACTACCTCGCACCCTGACTGACCCATCTCCTCTTCTAAACCCCTCAATGAGGGGATCTCCAGTGGCCATACGGCCTCATTTATATTACAAAAGAACTCCCTTCTTTTCAAACAGCATCATGTCCACCAAGGTTCAAATTTCTCACATATTTTGAGGGGGCTACAGATCAATCCTTATGGTTCTTTTGGGTAGCTGTAACAAATGGCTACCAATCGAGTGACTTAAACAGCAGGCATTTGTTCTCTCACTTTTCTGAAGGGTAAAGGGTTAAAATTAAGGTGTGGGCAAGATTCATTCCTTCTGAGAGCTCTGAAGGAGAATCAAAGTAGCCTCTCTCTGCTTCTGGTCACTGCTGCTAATCCTTGATATTTCTTGGCTTATAGATGCACTGATCCAATCTCTGCCAGTGTCTTCACACGGGGTCTCTGTGTGCCCACTCCTCTTCTTATAAGAACACACCAATCAGTGCATGTAGCATCCATCTGAAATCTAAACCCAGAAAGATGGAGCTCTTGACATCCTTAACTAAGCACATTTGCCAAGACCTCCTCTCCAAGTAAGGCCATAGCCTCAGGTTCCATGTGAACATGAATGGGTGTGTGTGAATGTGATTTAATGTACTACAGAGAACACGCTTTGGCCTCAGGAGGAGTGTTTCGCCAGTACCTGCTTCACAGCCCTGAGATTGCCCAGGCATTTGCCACATTTTCTTGTCTTCCCACCATTTATCCACCATTAGGCCTTTTTCCCTAAGTTAGTCAAGCGTCAGTTTCTGTCACTTGTGATCATGACCCTCCCTCCCGCCCAGGTCACAAATTTAAACTGATACAGGCGGTTTCTTTAATGGGCACTATGTTATCCTGACTAGCAAGCATTGCTAAGGAGGGAGGATGAATCAGGGAGAACCCGCTTGCTTCATCTAGCTTCGGGGCAGTCCACAGAGGATTGATCCCTGAGCCACTAACGAATTTTGCAACTGTCACAGAACAATGCAAATAAGTAAGATCCACATCTGCTGAACACCATCATGAGGTCAAACTGTGTGTAAATAAATGCCTGTTTCAAAGAGTGAGTAAATCCTAAGGTAAGGGGTGACAGGGCTTTGTTGGCATAAACCCAGCAAGGCATTATGGGTCGGATATTAATGAACTCATGCTCCTGGGCCTCACAGAGCCCCAGCTCAACTGCTTCAGCTTGTTGACAAACTGAACTCAGGGTACCCGGAGAGAGCACTACAATTTTGATGAACAGCGTTTGTTGGGGATGATGCTTCCTAACTTGCATTTTAATATAAATTTGATGCTTCATCTGAGCAATGTGGAAAGAGCATTCAGATAAAAGAGAGGGACAAACATCAAGTGACCAGAGGATGAAACTTCTATCTAATCTGTGCCCACTGGAATTGCTTCATGGGAAGGTATTTTTGGGGGGTGTGGGGTTGTTCCCCTACCCTGCTCCAAGCCTTCCTCCTCATGCCCACCCCCACCCCAGCATACATCCTACTGGGAGAATGTCTCTGAATAATGAAGTTTTAATAAATGAAGCTTTGATGAGCCTGATAGTCTGCCTAAGACCCCTTCAAACTGTAGTCTTTCATTTGTATTCTTCCATCCTTTTTGAAGAAATGAACCTGATGGCAGGTAGTATGTTTCCTTTCCAGGATGAGCTGATAGAGCCTCTCGCTGCTGCAGTGGGAGGTGAAACATTAAAAGGACCTCTGTGGCCATGAGACATGCCCACTCTCCAAGAGACACTGGGCAGGTTTGCTGAAGCTCCTCAGAATTGACTAGTGGCCTGGTCCACCCATCTCAACCAACCCAGTCTTCATTTGCACTGCATGCCCTCTCTGAGCTCCAACTGCATGCTTCATTTGAGGATGACAAAGCCTCTATTGTCTGAGAAGATGCGCAGACATATGAACTAATCAATGCTCCCCCTGTCCCCGGGGAGTGTGAAATTCTCCCATCATGACCCACCAGCTTCCATGGAAATTCCTGTCTTAACTCAGGCACTTAATATCAATGGTGTCTCTGCTTCCTTCCTTCTTGCACACCCCCCCCCCAGCCATTAACTGTCATCCTTCCTCTCCCTAAAATATACTTTGAATCTATTCACTTCATGCCATCCCTACTGCCCCAAGGTGTGTCTTGCATTGACTATGAAACTAGATTCTGTATCCATTTTCCAGGGCTCTCAAAACAAAGCATCTTAAATCAGGTGGCTTTTAAGAACAGTCCACCACCTGTCTATCAGTTCGTGGTGCAGTGGTAGCTAGAGTGTTGCTGTGAAATTGAAAGCCGTGCCACCGATATGACAAACCCCAGAAGGGTCAGCAATGATGGGCAGGCTTCAGTGGAACCTCGAGCCCTGTGGTGCTCAACCTTCCTTTAATACAATTCCTCATGTTGTGGGACCCCCAACCATAAAATAATTTTCCTTGCTACTTCATAACTGTAATTTTGCTACTGCCATGAATCGGGTGACTCATGTTAAAAGGTCGCTGGACCCCAAAAGGGGTCACAACCCACAGATTGAGAACCACTGCTCTAGCCTAAGGCAGACTAGGAAGAAAGACCTGGTGATCTACTTCCAAATATTAACAAATGAAAGCCTTATGGGTCACAACAAAATATGGTCCTATAGAGTGCTGGAAGATGAGCCACTGACCTGCACACAACAGCTACAAAAATAGACTCAAACACACCAACAAAGGCCTGCTGAACTCCAAAGCCCTAACAAACCCACTGCCCTCAAGTCCATGCCAACTCATAGCGGCCCTATAGGACAGGGGCGAACTGTGTATTAGTCTGGGTATGCTAGAGGAAAATCGAGGGAGACTCATGTGTATGCGAGAGAGTTCGTGGTTTTTAAAAATCATTTCCCTATTATTTAATCATTATATTAGGGATTCATACAACTCTTATCACAATCCATCCATCCATCCATTATAAAGCACATTTATACATTCATTGCCCTCATCATTGTCAAAACATTTGCTCTCCACATAAGCCCCTGGCACCTGCTCCTCATTTTTCTCCTCCCTCCCCACTCCCCAATTCTTATGAACCCTTGATAATTTTATTGGGGGCTCATACAACTCTTATCACAGTCATTCCATCCATCCATCCATCCATCCACCCATTGTATGTCAAGTATATTTGTACATGTGTTGCCCTCATCCTTCTCAAAACATTTGCTTTCTACTTGATCCCTTGGTATCAGCTCCTCATTTCCCCACTTCCATCCTCCTCCCCCTCCCTCATAAATCCTTGATAATATATAAATTATTTTGTCATATCTTACACGTCAAACATCTCACTTCCCCCACTTTTCTGTTGTCTGTCCCCCAGGGCAGAGGTTTTATGTAGATCCTTGTAATCGGTTCACTCTTTCTACCCCACCTTCCCTCCACCCTCCTGGTATTGCCACTCTCACCACTGGTCCTGAAGGGATCATCTGTCGTGGATTCCCTGTGTTTCCACCTCCTGTCTGTACCAGAGTACATGTTCTGGTCTAATTCTACCTTATAAATCCAGAGAGAGAGTTTTATATCAAACAGTAATTGTACATTAAGCAAACGTCCCAGCCCAGTGCAGATCAAATCCATAAGTCTGATATTAACCCATATGTCTGATACCAATCTATAAATTCCTTTTCAGACCCATAAAACATGTGCAGTGATGCTGAATGCAGGATAATCACAGGCCAATGGGTGGAAAGTCTTGTGGATCCAGTGGCATTGTAAGCATCTCAGTGCTGGCAGCGATCTCTCTGAGGCTTCTTTGGCTTCAGAGGTCTGGTCGCATCCATTTGGCTTGCCTTCTGCAATGTCTCCCAAGGAGTAGCAGAGAGAGAGAGAGAGAGAGAGAGAGGTGTCTTCCACCTCCAAGGAGGAAGTACCAGATTTCTCAGAGTTCTCAGGAGAAGGCTATGCCCACATAAAAATCTCACTGACTATCTCCAGATTGGCAGCCTAGACTCCATGCCTACACTCCTAATCCTTAACTTGACACAAGATTAGGTGACTACCACAGGCTCCTAATCCATAACAAGCCCATTTATTTTTTCCCTGCATACCGACACCAATCCAATACCCAAAGCTTTACCCAATGGGTGGAGATCTACTTCTAAAACATGAATATAGAAAAATCGCTTTTGCTTGAAGGCTCTCAAGGAAATGCTCACTGAAACCTCCATTCCTATGATCTCACCTCCCCCAAATTAGTCTTCTCCTGGGCTTTCACTCACACCAAGATCTCTCCTGCCCCAAGGCCTTTACATGCACTGTCACCTCTTCCAAGCCCTGAAGTGCCAAGTTCAAAGTTCCAGTTAATCTCCCTGATCCTGAATTTTAAGAACTGTGTGTGTGGGAGGGAAGGGGTTGGGCTGTTTGTTGAACTGCTGGGTTTTGGAGCCATTTGTTATGCAACCTCATTTTGTCAATGACTGGTTAATTAATGCAGCATTCATTTGCCCTTCTTCCACGCACAGAACATGGCTTGTATCTTTGGGATCACTCTTCCACCATGCTCCATCTCCATGCTTCTGCTGGCATTGACCCAATCTGCCAGCTCCAGGCCTGGCTAGTCAGGGCATGACTTTCCTCTGTCCAAAGGAACTGGGTCAGACTCAGTATGTGACTCATGCTAGGTTAATGATATCTAACCCTAAAAAATGCCCCAGAAACAATTACCCCATTGCCAATGAGTCCATTTTGAATCATAGAAGGCCCCTGTGGGGTTTCTCAGACTGTAAATATTTATGTGAGCAGAAAATTCCATCTTTTTCCCTATGAGGTAGCTGGTAGGGTAGCACTGCCAACCTTGCAGTTAGCAATCCAATGCTTACCTGATAGTACCACCAATGATTAGAAAGGAAAAGAGCCTCTCTCTAATAGAATTCCTGAGCTTCTAGATAAAACTACAGCTGTCATCAGGAAGCCTGCGTGAAACTCAAAAGGAAACAGCACTGAAAGGAAAAGGTTCAAACTCTGATGGTATCAACTGAGTGCCAGAACCCAGCTATTCCTGATGCTCTGTCCCCAGACCTACAAATTCCATAAACCTACCCATTAATTCCTTCTCCTGTTCCTTCCCTTCTCATGCCCCAAGGTACTTTGACTTAGCTTTGAAGGCACTCACAACTTCACGGGTTCTGCCTTGCACAGGTGTCTGCTTGCTTCCAGTTCAGTCCTGACATTGTCCCTATCTTTAGCCATGTTAGGCTTGCGTCCTAGAGCTTTCCTTTGCTTGTCTCCCTATTGGTCTTGTCCTATGAAATCTGTGGCTTTATCTTTAAGTCTAAGTCCTGCCCTTTCACTTTCGTAGAAATCTGTCTCTGTATCTTGGCTCGTGGCAGGTTGTGTCCTTCAAAGATGACTGTACTAATGTTTCACATCGCACATTCTCTTGTTACAAGATGAGTTTGTGTTCATTTTTCCAGAAACAGGGCCTGCTTTCCCTCTTCCTTGCATCTTGGCAGGCCTTTGACTATGGCAGAAGTGTTGCTCTGTGACTTCCACCTGGTCGTATTGGGTTGTTCACCATAGGGACCCTGTCAGGATATTGCAAGGAAGACCAAGCCAAATGAAAATGTCACATATAGGGTTCTTCTTGAGCTCCAACCAAAAGAAGTATCAGTCGTGTGAGGGAGTGAGTCTTAAGAGAGCTGCAGCCTCTGTCCTTTGAGCTACCCCAGCTAATGCTTGATGAAGCCAAAACTAGTGTCCTCACTGAGCTCTGCCCAGATTGCAGATTTGTGAGCAAAATTGATATTATCATTACTTTAAGATGTTATTTGTGGGGATACTTTCGGTTAGCAGCAGATCATCAGAATACTGCCTAATCAGAATGCATTGCCAATTTTACTCTCTCTCTCTCTCTCTCTCTCTCTCTCTCTCTATATATATATATATATATATATATATATATATATATATATATATAGAGAGAGAGAGAGAGAGAGAGAGAGAGAGAGATAGGTAGATAGATATATAGGTAGATAGATTTATAGGTATATAGATTAATAGGTATATAGGTGTATAGGTGTATAGGTGCATAGGTGCATAGGTGCATAGGTGCATAGGTGCATAAGTGCATAGGTGCATAGGTGCATAGGTGCATAAGTGCATAGATGCATAGATGCATAGATGTATAGATGTATAGATATATAGATATAGATATCCTCCACTCATCTGTCAGTTGGTTGTACTATAATGGTTTCTGTATTGTTATGATGCTGGAAGCTCTGTTCCAAGAATTTCAAATACCAGCAGGATTGCCCATGGTGGACAGGTTTCAGTGAAGCTTCTAGACTAAGACAGACAAGGAAGAGGGGCCTGCCAGTCCACTTCCAAAAATTACTGAAAGAAAACCTTATGGATCACAAGAGAACACTGACTGACTAATGTGTTTTGGACACACTATCAGTGGACAATTGCTAGAGGAAGACATCATATTTGATGAAATAGAGGGACAGGGAAGATCCTTGTTGAGGCAGATTGACCTATTCGCTGCAACAATGGACTTCAACATTCAGGAATGTGTGACAATGGTGCAAGATCAGACAGCACTCCATTCCATTTCATATAAGGTCTCCATGGATCACAGTAGACTTGATGGCACTCTCTATCTGTTTGTCTTCAGTGACTTCCCATAGGGCTGCTCTGCCTGGCAGCCTCTATTCTTCATGCTTCCAAATGGGGAGCACAACAGGTCCATAGTCACTGATATTCCCCTCAATCCCCAGGTAAAGTAAGGAGGCATGAAGCTAACTAGGTTGTTCTCTTTGTCTTGTCTCTCTTCCTTTTCCCCTCCTCCAACAGGGCTAGAGGGGGTAAATACTTACCTTGCAGTCTAGAAGAGAATTTCTTCCACACCAAAATCTTCTCCTTCCTCAAAAGGCACATACATGCTTTCTCCTTGTTTTGAATTAAAATGGCAGATGGGATGGTAGGAAAGAAAATGAACTAGTCTAACAGAATGGCCAAACAGATTTACCTTCCACATAAGGATGCAAATAACTCCTCAATCTTGTTATAGAGTCATGATATGATGAACTCCATCAAAGCAGAGTAGAACACCACGGAGGTCAGACCAGAAAGACCATATTGAGTTGATTTTGTATGAGAGATTCTAGTTGCTAATTATACTTTTCATAACAGACAGATGGCAGGTATAGAAGCCCAGACTTAAAATGTCTTTATCTAATTGCCTGCCTAAACATACATTTGCAATATGGTCTTCAAAGGGAATACTTTCTTCACCTTAAATTCCATTTCTTTTTCTGCTCTTTTATGTAATTTTATGTAAGTATCATTGATGTACAATAAACCATAGTGTGTTTTGCTCTTTGAGGTTTTTAAAAAGAATCATTTTATTGGGGGCTCCTACAACTCTTATCACAATCTATACATACATCCACTGTGTACATTTGTTGCCATCATCATTCTCAAAACATTTGCTTTCTACTTGAGCCCTTGGTATTAGCTCCTCATTTCCCCTCCTACCCCCTCCCCCTCCCTCATGGACCCTTGATAATTTATAAATTATTATTCTGTCCTATCTTACACTGTCCGACATCTACCTTCACCCACGTTTTTTTGTCCCTCCCTCATGGAGGAGGTTATATGTAGATCCTTGTAATCAGATCCCTCTTTCTACCCCACCTTTCCTCCACCCTCCTGTTATTGCTACTCTCAGCACTGGTCCTGAAGGGGTCATCTGTCCTGGTTTCCCTGTGTTTCCAGTTCCTATATGGACCAGTGTATATTCTCTGGTCTAGCCAGGTTTGTAAGGTAGAATTGGGATCATGATAGTGGGCGCGGTAGCATTTAGGAACGAGAGGAAAGTTATATGTTTCATCGTTGCTACACTGCATCCTGACTGGCTCATCTCCTCCCAGCGACCCTTCTGTAAGGGGTTGTCCAGTTGCCTCCAGATAGATCTTGGATCTCCTAACTGTACCGCCCCCCCTCATTCACAATGATATGATTTTTTTGTTCTTTGATGCCTGATACCTGATCCCTTCTACATCTTGTGATCACACAGGCTGGTGTGCTTCTTTCATGTGCGCTTTATTGCTTCTGAGTTAGATGGCCACTTGTGAACCTTCTCGTCTTTAAAACCCTAGACTCTTTATCTTTTGATAGCTAGGCTCCATAAGATTTCTTCACCTCATTTGTTTATACACCCACTTTTTGTCTTGAGTGATTGTGTCTGGAAGGTGACCATCATGGAATACCAGTTCCTTAAATTCCATATCTATAGGCTTAAGTCTTACCCACAGGAAGCCTATTTTTATTTTATCCCTGGAACAAAATCTTGCAATAATTTTCTCTTTTTGGGTAAGTCCATCCTGAATCACTTATCCTTTAACATTTACAAGAATTTATCTGTAACCAACCCCATTTATATAGTCTCATTCATGCTATTTCCACAATAATTGCTAATAACCCTATTTTTTAGAATCGGCAGAAAGCATCAGCATCAATATCCCATTGCCACTGAGTTGATTTCAACTCATGGGTACCCTATAGGACAGAATAGTATTGCCTCATAGGTTTCCAAGGCTGAAAAAAATCTCTTTATTGTGAGTTGGGTGAAGGTTTACAGAATACATCCGTTTTCCATTTGACAGTTCACACATATTTTTTGTCATGATATTGACTGCAGTCTGCTCAACGTAATATCACTTATCGCACTTCCTCCTTGTATTTCCTGTTTCCATTCCCCCTTCTTTCCTGACCCTTCTGAACATTATCTTTGAATAAATTATATCCTTTTGATTCAAATAGTTGATTAGTGTTACTTTTTACCTTATAGATCTACCTATTGTTTGGCTGAAGATTGAGCCAAGGGAGGGAGTTCAGTTCCATATCTGAAGGTGCCTAAGGACAACAGTCTTGTGGGTTCCAAGAATCTCTCTCTGAGCAATACCCCTGAACTTTTAAAATAAGTTTAAACTTTGTTGCACATATTTCTCCTATTCTATCCCAAAATTCCAAAGCAAACTCATTATCATTGTGTTGAAGCTGACTCATAGAAACCCTACAAGATAGAATAGAACTTCACCCTTTGATTTTCCAAGGCTTAAATCTTTACCAGAGCAGAGAAAATCATATTTCTCACATGGACCAACTGATAGGTTAGAACCACTTACTTTGTGGTTAGGAGCTCAATGAGGAGTCCACTCTGCCATTAGAGCTCGTTAAGAATGCTATCCAGGATTCCCTAATGCTATCCCTCTCAGATCAGTTAGTAGTGGTAACAAATGTAAATCTTAAGGGGGTCAGACTGCCACATCATAACTCTTCCTTGGGGAAGATGGTGGGTTTGAACTGCTGATTGATTAGCCCTTAAGTGCTTAATTACTGCCTCACCAGGGTTCTCCTTAACATCAGAACAGTGGACACTTATTGGTTTATCTTGCTGGGCTCTGTTCCCTAAAGATTGCACTTCATCCACAGGGTTTTCTTCCACAACACACAGCTGCTAGTGTTTTTGTTGTTTGTTTTTTCCCACATGACTTCACCTTCCTGGTCAAAGCTGATTTGTCCAGTGCTAAACACACAATGAAAACATAGCCATATTTGCACACTACAAAATTTGAAGTGAGACAGCAAGCTATTTGTTGAGTTTTTTGAATGACAGAAGTCTAAAAGGAAGTGTTGTGATACAGGAAACAGTGAGTTTTGATGTCCAGGATCTATGCTGGGGACCCAGTTGGCACTCCGAATGACTATTCAAAGTGATGGTATGAATTCTCCTCTTCCATGACCTACACATATAATAGATATAACCACTAAGTCCATGATTTGACAAATGTCTTGTGTGATTGAGTTTGGGTTCCCCATAGGATTAGATCCTGAGACAAAGGTTTTAATTAAGCCATTTTGGGGGGAGATATCAATAAGGAAATGGGAAATAGAAAAGGGAAAGAAGGCAGCCAAAGGTGAAAAAATAGCTTTCGTGAATGTTGCTTTGAAATACAAATGGCATTGTCCTAAGAAATTTAAATGATTTAATTTTTTAAAATCATTTTATTAGGGGCACATACAACTCTTATCACAATCCATACATACATCAGTTGTGTAAAGCACATCCGTACATTCATTGCCCTCATCATTCTCAAAACATTTGCTCTCCACTTAAGGCCCTGGCATCATGTCCTCATTTTTCTCCGCCCTCCCTGTTCCCCCCTCACTCATGAACCCTTGATAATTTGTCAGATCTTACATATTTTGTCTCCCTTCACCCACTTTTCTGTTGTCCATCCCCCAGGGAGGAAGTTATATGTAGATCCTTGTAACTGAGGTCTCAGAGCAGCTGGGTGTGATGCAGGGGAGGCTCTGGAAGCAGCTGCAGACACTGCGGGAGTTGGCAGCGCAGCAGTGAGGGTCACTGCATCCGTGGGTACCAGGAAACTGGCTGGGGTTGCTTATTCCCCTAGATGCTACCCCTGCCTTGAAGAGAACCGTGACGGAGGCCTGTAGACATGTGTCAGGAAAAGATGAGGCCTTCACTGTTTCCTCTTCCCACAAACCTTTGAGGAGAGCCTGCAGGGCAGGGGCTCGGCTCCCTGGCTCCAGTCACCTGCCCTTCCCCACAGCCACACCCTCGCCAGCCCCAACTCCCCCTGGCCTAGGTTTGCTTCTTGAATCCAGAGGAGCAGCCTGGGCAAAGACCATGAAGAACCTTGTCCTTCAGTCAGCACCTTTGATTGGGTCCCTTGTCCTGCAGAGTGTGGACACATGCACACTAACTGTTGGGGTACTCAGGCTGTCACCCCAGGGTACAGGATCTGAAGAGGATGCTGGCACTGCAGGGCTTCCTGAGGGAAGCAGAGGACTTGCAGAGCTGGCTGAGCAGCCAGCAGCAGGTCGCCAGAGGAGAGAGGACTATGAGCACACCCTAGTAAGGAAGGGGCTAGGGGCAAGGAAGGTGCCCTGGAGCCGAATGAAGACGGGTGGAGGAGGGGGGGCTGCATGCACAAGGGGCTGATGGGGAACATCAGTCTGGACTGAGGACAGCTGCGGCTTCCTAGTCCCCTCTCTGCGTAGAGGGACAAGTTCTGTGGCTGTCCAGTCCTGCCCTGCCCAGTCACTCACTGAGGTGTCTCACAGCCCACCAGCCAGGGCCCCCTGTGACCCCTCTCCTCTTTTCTCAGCTCCTCTTAACCAAGTTTGCAATGTTTCCGCCCCAAGTGAAGATGGGTGGCCACCAGGGGGCAGCCTGCCCCACTAGCGGAGAGCCTGCTGGAGTGGCGGCCCAGCACTGCCCCCAGGGCCCAGCAGTGGTGACAGGAACTACAGTGAGTACCAGCAGCCTGGAGCAGGGGTGAGTTTGGGGGAGGTGCTGGGCATGGGGTGGAGGGGCTTCCAGGGAGACCCTTGCTGTGCTGCGGCTTTGCCAAACCCCTGAGAGGTGAACTGGCTTTCTGTGTGCCACATTGGGGACACGGGACACGTGTTCCAGGGAGCAACTTGTGCAGCCTGGAGCTTGGGACCCCTTACTTAAGCTGAGAGGCCATGTTGGACGACCTTCAGCAAAGCTCAGCCTTTGAGTTCTGGGCTTCTGGCTTCAGGGCACGGTGAGGGCAGCTGCTGGTTCTGTCCCAGCTGCAAGCAGCCTAGCTGTACCTTGCCCTTCTGGGTACTCCAGATAGCACTGGGGAAACTGGGTGCACCGAGAGGCTGGGTTACTTGCTAGAGACCACAGCTAATTGGCAGTGGAGTTGAGACCCGATATGGCCCTCACCATAAAAAGGAAGTGTTTTCTGCCCTGGTGACCCTTGGCCTTCCCTGAGGTAAAGGGTGACCATAGCAACCACATGAAGAGTGTCAGAAGCAGGGCACAGTGACTGCCTCAACCTCCCCACTCTCCCCCCGGCGGGGCTCTTCCAGTCTTGGCCTAGTGCCTCTATTGCTGGGGAGCAGGCTGGAGAGTCCCCCACCCCTGCAGGGCCCACAACCTTCCTAGCAGTGCCAGCGGATCTGAGAAGGCACAGCCTGGCAGTGTGTGGCCAGGCTCCCTGGAATTGGTTCCATTGAAGATCTGGAGAGCAGACCGATTGTTTTACTTTGATTGTGTTACAGACACCTTACAGGAGAGAAGGACGTTTCTAGATCACTGTCTGCAGTTTCTGACCTTCAAAGCACTCAAATCATTGCCATCGAGTCGATTTCTATCATCGAGGCCCTGTAGGACAGCACAGGATGGCCCCTGCGGCTCTCTGAGGCTGTCACTACGGGAGCAGACAGCCAAGCCGCGTCTTTCTCATGGGTTTCAGACCACTGACCTTGCCACGAGCAGCAGCCCGGGGCAAGTCTTTTTCTGACCTTGGGTTTGACTAATATATATATATACACACATATAATGCACATATATATATGAATTTTAATATAGAGGGTTTTTGTTTTAAGTGAAAACATGCAGAGCAGTTTAACAATTTCTACACATTTTGTTTGCAGCCCTCATAATATAACACAGCACTCTTCTTGCCTCCTACCTAGCCCCTCCCTCCCTCCTGGATTATTAGGGCAAATGCTCCTGTTTGCTCTGGGAAGCACTTGCCTCACAGGTGCCATGCGTTCACTTTATCAGCTCGACTGTTGCTTGGGCAGGGGTGATTCCCGGAGCTGGGCTCTGTTTTGGATTTGAAGGGCCCTGGTCTCGGGGTTCCAGCAGTCCCTGTCAAACTTGTAATGCCCTCTCTTCATGAAGTCAACTTCCATTGGCTTTCAAGCTGTGCACAAGTTGCCAGTGTGAGCTCAACCAGAGCAGTTTGAGGCGGTGGCTGGGCACCATCTACCTCTCCTGGTCTCCAGGACAAGGATGGAGGGCTGTGGTGTTGGTGGTCCGTTAGTCCTGTGGACTGCTTTGCTTCAGTTTTTTATTTTCTTCACTCGTCAACTCCAGATGGGGAGAGAGGGGATCCTAGTTGCTAGAGGTGGCTTTGCAATGGAGACAAACATTGTATACTAAAGTGAGATTCTTACGTGACATTTGCGTGACTGCAGCAGCCCCGGCTCATCTTCCTCCGTGCTCACCCTAGCTGACCACCTTCCTGCCTCAGAGGATGGGGCACTCCCTCTGCCCGTCCACCCTCAGGTCCTCACTTTCAGTCCCACAGGAGCCTGTGGTATCAAACACCCCCCCGCTATCAGCCCCACCCCCAGCCTACACAAGGATTACAAACCCTCGCTCCACTCAGATTCTCTATAGCTAGTGTCACCTCCCCTGTGTTCCTCAGAGTGTGCTCTGCACCCATGAGATTATTGATTGGTTTCCACCCATAGTGACCCTCTGTGTCCCACAGGGCTTGCTCTGGGGGCAGCTCTCAGAGGGGGAAACCAGGAGGAGGAGGGGAGAGAGCAGTTGGGCAGAAGAAGCTGTGATGGACCCCACAGGGCCTGACTGCCCATGGAGGACAGGACCCTGTGGCTGTTTCCCCGAAGGGGTGCCCCTCAGGACAGATCAATGCTCTGGAGACCCCACCGCAGGTGGAGGCCCCTCGACCCCTCCTCAGTCCCACCCTCCACACTCTCACCTACATTTGGAGCTGGGTGAGCTTCTCCTCCTGGGCCGCCAGCTGCCTTTCCAAGTCCTGGTGCCAGGCATGTGGCCCTCTAAGGGGCGGATCCCTGCTCAGCCCACAGTCAGGGTCTAGCAGGAGGTCCTCTCAGGAGGCCAGCCAGACCTCGGCCTGACCCAGCATTCCCCGCAGCTCCTCCTGGTCCTGGCTCACCTGGCCGTGCTCCTGGTGAAGGGCCCAGGCCGTCCGGAGCTCCTGCAGCTGCCTGTCCAGCTCCCGGAGACACTGTGACCTGGGGGGCAGAGGGCTGTTGGGAGGGGCACAGGGTGTTGCCTGGGTGGGGCAGGGCTGGGTTACCGTGGAGCAGGGAGAAGCAGGAAAGGGAGCTCTGGCCACGCACAACCCTGGCCCTAGCCCTCAGCGCGCACATCTGTGGGGCCATGACGTGGCTGGTGTCCAGCAGCTGCTACCCCGCCGGCCACTCTGCCTGGGCTCTCAGGCAGCGCTCCTGCCCCAGTGTCGCCTTGGCCCCAGCTGGCCTTTCTGAGGATATAGACTAGCGACTGCTTCTCTTGAGCCCGAGTGCTGGGTGGGGGACAGGGCTTGGGAACAGGTCTCAGGGCCAGAGGGCAGAACAGGGAGGAGGCAGGGAAGAGCTGGGTGCCCCCACCCGCATGGAACAGAGCGAGCCCCCATCCAGGTGGAGTGGCACATACAGCATTTCCTAGCAGTGCCTGAGGAGGGCGTGGCCATGGGCTACCCGTTCCAGCTGTTGGCCCTGCTCCCAGGCCTTCATGTCCAGGTGGCCCAGGCCACCTGAGAGCGCAGGCAGAGCGGCCGGCGGGGAAGCAGCTGCTTCTCCCTGCTCCAGGCCTGGGGATATCTAATCCTAGAGTCTGGGGCGCCGCGGGCCTGGGTCACCCTAAGCCTAAGGGCTGGGGCGCCCCAGGCCTGGGGCTCCCTAAGCCTCAGGGCTGGGGCGCACGAGGCCTGGGGTTCCCTAAGCCTAAGGGCTGGGGCGACCCAGGCCTGGGGATCCCTAAGACTCAGGGCTCTATCGCTTCAGGCCTGGGGTTCCCAAAGCCTCAAGGTTGGGGCGCCCCAGGCCTGGGGCCCCCTAAGCCTCAGTACTGGGGCGCCCCAGGCCTGGGGCACCCTAAGCCTAAGGGCTGGGGCTCCCCTGGCTCGGGGTCCCTAAGCCTAGGGCTACACAGGCCTAGGGCTCCCTAAGCCTAAGGCTCCCCAGGCCTGGGTCTCCCTAAGCCTACGGGATCGGGCTCCCCAGGCCTGGGACTCCCTAAACCTAAGGGCTGTGGCTCCCCAGGCCTGGGGCTCCCGAAGCTTAAGGGCTGGGTCTCGCCAGGCCTGGGACTCTCTAAACCTAAGGGCTGTGGCTCCCCAGGCCTGGGGCTCCCTAAGCCTAATGTCTGGGTCTCCCCAGACGTGGGGATCCCTAAGCCTAGTGCTCCCCAGGACTCGGGCTCCCTAAGCCTTGGTCTCCCCAGGACTTGGGCTCCCTAAGCCTAAGGAGTAGGGCTCCCCAGGACTGGGGCTCCCTAAGCCTAAGGGCTGGAGCACCTCAGGCCTGGGGCTCCCTAAGCCTAAGTGCTGGGGCGCCCTTAGCTTCAGGGCTGGGGCGCCCCAGGCCTGGGGATACCTAAGCCTCAGGGCTGGGACGCCCCAGGCCTGAGGCTCCATAAGCCTATGTATGGGGGGCCCCAGGCCTGGCTCTCCCTAAGCCTATGGCCGGGGGCTCCCCAGGCCTGTGGCTCCCTAAGACTAAGGGCTGGGGCGCCACAGGCCTCGGTATACCTAAGCCTAAGGGCTGGGGCGCCCCAGGCCTGGGCCTCCCTAAGCCTAAGGGCAGGGGCGCCCGAGGCCTAGGACTCCCTAAGCCTAAGGCCGGGGGCTCCCCAGGCCTGGGGCTCCCTAAGCTTAAGGGCTGGGGCACCCCAGGCCTCGGGATCATTAAGCCTAAGGGCTGGGGCACCCCTGGCCTGAGGCTCCCTAAGCCTAAGAGTTGTGGCTCCCCAGGCCTGGGGATCATTAAGCCTAAGGGCTGGGGCACCCCTGGCCTGAGGCTCCCTAAGCCTAAGAGTTGTGGCTCTCCAGGCCTGGGGATACCTAAGCCTAGTGCTCCCCAGGCCTAGGGCTCCCTAAACCTAAGGGCTGGGTCTCCCCAGGTCTGGGGATCCCTAAGCCTAAGGGTTGGGGTTCTCAGGCCTGGGGCTACCTAAGCCTAAGGGCTGGAGCACCCCCTGCCTGGGGCTCCCTAAGCCTTAGGGATGGAGCACCCTAAGCCTAAGGGCTAGGGCGCCCAAGCATGGGGCTCCCTAAGCCTAAGGGCTGGGGCTCCCCAGGCCTGGGGCTCTCTAAGCCAAGGGCTCGCAAGGTCTGGGGCTCCCTAAGCCTAGAACTACCCAGGCCAGGGGATCCCTAAGCTTATGTCTCCCCAGGCTTGGGGCTCCCTAATCCTAAGGGCTGGGGCGCCCCAGGCCAGGGCCTCCCTAAGCCTCAGGGCTAGGGCGCCCCAGACCGGGGGCTCCCTAAGACTCAGGGCTGGGGCGCCCCAGACCGGGGGCTCCCTAAGACTCAGGGCTGGGGCACCTCAGGCCTGGGGCTCCCTAAGCATAAGGGCTGGGGCGCCCCAGGCCTGGGGCTCCCAAAGTCTAAGGGCTGGGGCGCCCCAGGCCTGGGGCTACCTAAGCCTCAAGGTTGGGGCGCCCCAGCCTGGCGCTCTCTAAGTCTCAGTACTGGGGTTCCCCCGGCCTCGTGCTCCCTAAGCCTCAGGGCTGGGGCGCCCCAGGCCTGGGGCTCCCTAAGCCTAAGGGCTGGGGTGCCCCAGGCGTGGGGCTCCCTAAGCTTAAGGGCTGGGGCACCCTTGCCCTGGGGCTCCCTAAGCCTAAGCGCTGGGGCGCACCAGGCCTGTGGTTCCCTAAGCCTAAGGGCTGGGGCGCCCCAGGCCGGGTGCTCCCTAAACCTAAGGTCTGGGGAGCCCCAGGACTAGGGCTCCCTAAGACTAAGGCCTGGGGTGCCACAGGCCTGGGGCTCCCTAAGCCTCAAGGTGGGGACCCCAGTCTGGCGCTCTCTAAGTCTCAGTACTGGGGTTCCCCCGGCCTCGTGCTCCCTAAGCCTCAGGGCTGGGGCGCCCCAGGCCTGGGGCTCCCTAAGCGTAAGGGCTGGGGTGCCCCAGGCCTGGGGCTCCCTAAGCTTAAGGGCTGGGGCACCCCTGCCCTGGGGATCCCTAAGCCTAAGCGCTGGGGCGCACCAGGCCTGTGGTTCCCTAAGCCTAAGGGCTGGGGCGACCCAGGCCTGGGGCTCCCTAAACCTAAGGTCTGGGGAGCCCCAGGACTAGGGATCCCTAAGACTAAGGCCTGGGGTGCCACAGGCCTGGGGCTCCCGAAGCCTAAGGGCTGGGTCTCCCCAGGCCAGGGACTCCCTAAGCCTAAGGGCTCTGGCTCCCCAGGCCTGGTGCTCCCTAAGCCTAATGTCTGGGGCTCCCCAGGCCTGGGGATCCCTAAGCCTAGGGCTCCCCTGGATTCGGGCTCCTTAAGCCTAGGGCTCCCCAGAACTAGGGCTCCCTAAGCCTAAGGACTAGGGCTCCCCAGGCCTGGGGATCCCTAAGCCTAAGGGTTGGGATTCTCAGGCCTGGGGCTACCTAAGCCTAAGGGCTGGGGCTCCCCAGGCCTAGGGCTCCCTAAGCCTAAGGGCTATGGCACCCCAGACCTGGGGCTCCCTAAGCCTAGGGCTACCCAGGACAAGGGCTCCCTAAGCCTAAGGACTAGGGCTCCCCAGGCCTGGGGCTCCCTAAGCCTAAAGGCTGTAGAACCCCAGGCCTGGGGCTCCCTAAGTCTAAGGGCTGGGGCGCCCTTAGCCTCAGGGCTGGGGCGTCCCAAGCCTGGGGATCCCTAAGCCTCAGGGCAGGGGCGCCCCAGACCTGGGGCTCCATAAGCCTAAGGGCTGCGGAGCCCCAGGCATGGGCCTCCCTAAACCTATGGGCTGGGGCGCTCCAGCCCTGTGGCTCCCCTAAGCCTAAGGGCTGGGGCGAGCCAGGCCTGAGGATACCTAAACCTAGGGGCAGGGGAGCCCCAGGCCTGGGGCACCCTAAGCCTCAGGGCTATGACGCCCCAGGCCTGGGGCTCCCTAAGCCTAAGGACTGGGGCTCTCCAGGCCTCGTGCTCTCTAAGCCTCGGTACTGGGCCGCCCCAGGCCTGGTGCTCCCTAAGCCTAAGGACTGGGGCTCTCCAGGCCTCGTGCTCCCTATGCCTCAGGGCTGTGGCGCCCTAGGCCTTGGGCTCCCTAAGCCTAAGGGCTGGGGCACCCCAGGCCTGGGACTCCCTAAGCTTAAGGGCTGGGGCGCCCCAGGCCTGGGGATCCCTAAGCCTAAGGGCTAAGGCACCCCTGGCCTGGGGCTCCCTAAGCCTAAGAGCTGTGGCTCCACAGGCCTGGGGCTCCCTAAGCCTAAGGGATGGGGCTCCCCAGGCCTGGGGATCCCTAAGCCTAAGGGTTGGGATTCTCAGGCCTGGGGCTACCTAAGCCTAAGGGCTGGGGCTACCCAGACCTGGGGCTCCTTAAGCCTAAGCGCTGGGGCGCAACAGGCCTGGGGCTCCCTAAGCCTAAGGCTGAGGGGCCCCAGGCCTGGGGCTCCCTAAACCTAAGGGCTGGGCGCCCCAGGACTAGGGCTCCCGAAGCCTAAAGGCTGGGGTGCCCCAGGCCTGGGCCACCCTAAGCCTCCGGGCTGGGGCGCCCCAGGCCTGGGACTCCCTAAGACTCAGGGCTGGGGCGCCTCAGGCCTGGTGCTCCCTAAGCCTAAGGGCTGGTGCGCCCCAGGCCTGGGGCTCCCTAAGCTTAAAGGCTGGGGCGCCCCAGTCCTCGGGCTCCCAAAGTCTAAGGGCTGGGGCACCCCTGGCCTGGGGTTCCCTAAGCCTAAGGGCTGGGCTCCCCAGACCTGGGAATACCTAAGCCTAAGCGCTGGGGCGCACCAGGCCTGGGGCTCCCTAAGACTAAAGGATGGGGCGCCCCAGGCCTGGTGCTCCCTAAACCTAAGGTCTGGGGCGCCCCAGGCCTAGGGCTCCCAAAGCCTAAGGGCTGGGTCTCCCCAGGCCTGGGGATCCCTAAGTCTTGTGCTCCCCATGCCTCGTGCTCCCTAAGCCTAGGGCTCCCCAGGATTGTTGCTCCCTAAGCCTAAGGACTAGGGCTCCCCAGGCCTGGGGCTCCCTAAGCCTAAGGGCTGGGCACCCCAGGACTAGGGCTCCCGAAGCCTAAAGGCTGGGGCGCCCCAGGCCTGGGCCACCCTAAGCCTCAGGGCAGGGGCGCCCCAGGCCTGGGGCTCCCTAAGCCTCAGGGCTGGGGCGCCTCAGGCCTGGTGCTCCCTAAGCCTAAGGGCTGGGGCGCCCCAGGCCTGGGCTCCCTAAGCGTAAGGGCTGGTGCGCCCCAGGCCTGGGGCTCCCTAAGCTTAAAGGCTGGGGCGCCCCAGTCCTCGGGCTCCCAAAGTCTAAGGGCTGGGGCACCCCTGGCCTGGGGTTCCCTAGGCCTAAGGGCTGGGCTCCCCAGACCTGGGGATACCTAAGCCTAAGCGCTGGGGCGCACCAGGCCTGGGGCTCCCTAAGACTAAAGGATGGGGCGCCCCAGGCCTGGCGCTCCCTAAACCTAAGGTCTGGGGCGCCCCAGGCCTGGGGCTCCCAAAGCCTAAGGGCTGGGTCTCCCCATGCCTAATGTCTGGGGCTCCCCAGGCCTAGGGATCCCTAAGGCTTGTGCTCCCCATGCCTCGTGCTCCCTAAGCCTAGGGCTCCCCAGGACTGTCGCTCCCTAAGCCTAAGGACTAGGGCTCCCCAGGCCTGGGGCTCCCTAAGCCTAAAGGCTACGGCACTCCAGATCTGGGGCTCCCTAAGCCAAAACTTGGGGCACCCCAGGACTGGGGTTCCCTAAGCCTAAGGGCTGGAGCACCCCAGGCCTGGGGCTCCCTAAGCCTAAGGGCTGGGGCGCCCCAGGCCTGGGGCTCCATAAGCCTAAGGGCTGGGACGCCCCAGGCCTGAGCCACCGTAAGCCTATGGGCTGGGGCGCCCCAGGCATGTGTCACCCTAAGCCTAAGGGCTGGGGCGCCCCAGTCCTCGGGCTCCCAAAGTCTAAGGGCTGGGGCGCCCCAGGTCTGGGGCTCCCTAATTCTAAGGCCTGGGGCACCCTAAGTCTAAGGGCTGGGGCGCCCCAGGCCTGGGGCTCCCTAAGCCTAAGGGCTGGGGCTCCACAGGACTGGGCCTCCCGAAGCCTAAGGGCACGGGCGCCCCAGGCCTAGGGCTCCCTAAGTCTAAGGGCTGGGGCGCCCAAGACTTGGGGCTCCCTAAGGCTCAGGGCTAGGCTGCCCCAGGCCTGGGGCTCCCTAAGCCTAAGGGCTTGGGTGCCCCAGGCCTCGTGCTCCATAAGCCTCAGGCAGGGGGCTCCCTAATCCTAAGGACTGGGGTGCCCCAGGCCTGGGGCTCCCTAAGCCTTAGTGCTGGGGCGCCCCAGGCTTTGGGCTCCCTAAGCCTAAGGGCTGGGACGCCGCAGGCCTGGTGCACCCTAGCATAAGGTCTGGGGCTCCACAGGCCTGGGGCTCCCTAAGCCTAATGGCTCGAGCACCCGAGGCCTGGGGCTGCCTATGCCTAAGGGCTAGGGCACCCCAGGCCTGTGGCTCCCCTAAGCCTAAGGGCTGGGGCGAGCCAGGCCTGAGGATACCTAAACCTAGGGGCAGGGGAGCCCCAGGCCTGGGGCACCCTAAGCCTCAGGGCTATGACGCCCCAGGCCTGGGGCTCCCTAAGCCTAAGGACTGGGGCTCTCCAGGCCTCGTGCTCTCTAAGCCTCGGTACTGGGCCGCCCCAGGCCTGGTGCTCCCTAAGCCTAAGGACTGGGGCTCTCCAGGCCTCGTGCTCCCTATGCCTCAGGGCTGTGGCGCCCTAGGCCTTGGGCTCCCTAAGCCTAAGGGCTGGGGCACCCCAGGCCTGGGACTCCCTAAGCTTAAGGGCTGGGGCGCCCCAGGCCTGGGGATCCCTAAGCCTAAGGGCTAAGGCACCCCTGGCCTGGGGCTCCCTAAGCCTAAGAGCTGTGGCTCCACAGGCCTGGGGCTCCCTAAGCCTAAGGGATGGGGCTCCCCAGGCCTGGGGATCCCTAAGCCTAAGGGTTGGGATTCTCAGGCCTGGGGCTACCTAAGCCTAAGGGCTGGGGCTACCCAGACCTGGGGCTCCTTAAGCCTAAGCGCTGGGGCGCAACAGGCCTGGGGCTCCCTAAGCCTAAGGCTGAGGGGCCCCAGGCCTGGGGCTCCCTAAACCTAAGGGCTGGGCGCCCCAGGACTAGGGCTCCCGAAGCCTAAAGGCTGGGGTGCCCCAGGCCTGGGCCACCCTAAGCCTCCGGGCTGGGGCGCCCCAGGCCTGGGACTCCCTAAGACTCAGGGCTGGGGCGCCTCAGGCCTGGTGCTCCCTAAGCCTAAGGGCTGGTGCGCCCCAGGCCTGGGGCTCCCTAAGCTTAAAGGCTGGGGCGCCCCAGTCCTCGGGCTCCCAAAGTCTAAGGGCTGGGGCACCCCTGGCCTGGGGTTCCCTAAGCCTAAGGGCTGGGCTCCCCAGACCTGGGGATACCTAAGCCTAAGCGCTGGGGCACACCAGGCCTGGGGCTCCCTAAGACTAAAGGATGGGGCGCCCCAGGCCTGGTGCTCCCTAAACCTAAGGTCTGGGGCGCCCCAGGCCTAGGGCTCCCAAAGCCTAAGGGCTGGGTCTCCCCAGGCCTGGGGATCCCTAAGTCTTGTGCTCCCCATGCCTCGTGCTCCCTAAGCCTAGGGCTCCCCAGGATTGTTGCTCCCTAAGCCTAAGGACTAGGGCTCCCCAGGCCTGGGGCTCCCTAAGCCTAAGGGCTGGGCACCCCAGGACTAGGGCTCCCGAAGCCTAAAGGCTGGGGCGCCCCAGGCCTGGGCCACCCTAAGCCTCAGGGCAGGGGCGCCCCAGGCCTGGGGCTCCCTAAGCCTCAGGGCTGGGGCGCCTCAGGCCTGGTGCTCCCTAAGCCTAAGGGCTGGGGCGCCCCAGGCCTGGGCTCCCTAAGCGTAAGGGCTGGTGCGCCCCAGGCCTGGGGCTCCCTAAGCTTAAAGGCTGGGGCGCCCCAGTCCTCGGGCTCCCAAAGTCTAAGGGCTGGGGCACCCCTGGCCTGGGGTTCCCTAGGCCTAAGGGCTGGGCTCCCCAGACCTGGGGATACCTAAGCCTAAGCGCTGGGGCGCACCAGGCCTGGGGCTCCCTAAGACTAAAGGATGGGGCGCCCCAGGCCTGGCGCTCCCTAAACCTAAGGTCTGGGGCGCCCCAGGCCTGGGGCTCCCAAAGCCTAAGGGCTGGGTCTCCCCATGCCTAATGTCTGGGGCTCCCCAGGCCTAGGGATCCCTAAGGCTTGTGCTCCCCATGCCTCGTGCTCCCTAAGCCTAGGGCTCCCCAGGACTGTCGCTCCCTAAGCCTAAGGACTAGGGCTCCCCAGGCCTGGGGCTCCCTAAGCCTAAAGGCTACGGCACTCCAGATCTGGGGCTCCCTAAGCCAAAACTTGGGGCACCCCAGGACTGGGGTTCCCTAAGCCTAAGGGCTGGAGCACCCCAGGCCTGGGGCTCCCTAAGCCTAAGGGCTGGGGCGCCCCAGGCCTGGGGCTCCATAAGCCTAAGGGCTGGGACGCCCCAGGCCTGAGCCACCGTAAGCCTATGGGCTGGGGCGCCCCAGGCATGTGTCACCCTAAGCCTAAGGGCTGGGGCGCCCCAGTCCTCGGGCTCCCAAAGTCTAAGGGCTGGGGCGCCCCAGGTCTGGGGCTCCCTAATTCTAAGGCCTGGGGCACCCTAAGTCTAAGGGCTGGGGCGCCCCAGGCCTGGGGCTCCCTAAGCCTAAGGGCTGGGGCTCCACAGGACTGGGCCTCCCGAAGCCTAAGGGCACGGGCGCCCCAGGCCTAGGGCTCCCTAAGTCTAAGGGCTGGGGCGCCCAAGACTTGGGGCTCCCTAAGGCTCAGGGCTAGGCTGCCCCAGGCCTGGGGCTCCCTAAGCCTAAGGGCTTGGGTGCCCCAGGCCTCGTGCTCCATAAGCCTCAGGCAGGGGGCTCCCTAATCCTAAGGACTGGGGTGCCCCAGGCCTGGGGCTCCCTAAGCCTTAGTGCTGGGGCGCCCCAGGCTTTGGGCTCCCTAAGCCTAAGGGCTGGGACGCCGCAGGCCTGGTGCACCCTAGCATAAGGTCTGGGGCTCCACAGGCCTGGGGCTCCCTAAGCCTAATGGCTCGAGCACCCGAGGCCTGGGGCTGCCTATGCCTAAGGGCTAGGGCACCCCAGGCCTGTGGCTCCCCTAAGCCTAAGGGCTGGGGCGAGCCAGGCCTGAGGATACCTAAACCTAGGGGCAGGGGAGCCCCAGGCCTGGGGCACCCTAAGCCTCAGGGCTATGACGCCCCAGGCCTGGGGCTCCCTAAGCCTAAGGACTGGGGCTCTCCAGGCCTCGTGCTCTCTAAGCCTCGGTACTGGGCCGCCCCAGGCCTGGTGCTCCCTAAGCCTAAGGACTGGGGCTCTCCAGGCCTCGTGCTCCCTATGCCTCAGGGCTGTGGCGCCCTAGGCCTTGGGCTCCCTAAGCCTAAGGGCTGGGGCACCCCAGGCCTGGGACTCCCTAAGCTTAAGGGCTGGGGCGCCCCAGGCCTGGGGATCCCTAAGCCTAAGGGCTAAGGCACCCCTGGCCTGGGGCTCCCTAAGCCTAAGAGCTGTGGCTCCACAGGCCTGGGGCTCCCTAAGCCTAAGGGATGGGGCTCCCCAGGCCTGGGGATCCCTAAGCCTAAGGGTTGGGATTCTCAGGCCTGGGGCTACCTAAGCCTAAGGGCTGGGGCTACCCAGACCTGGGGCTCCTTAAGCCTAAGCGCTGGGGCGCAACAGGCCTGGGGCTCCCTAAGCCTAAGGCTGAGGGGCCCCAGGCCTGGGGCTCCCTAAACCTAAGGGCTGGGCGCCCCAGGACTAGGGCTCCCGAAGCCTAAAGGCTGGGGTGCCCCAGGCCTGGGCCACCCTAAGCCTCCGGGCTGGGGCGCCCCAGGCCTGGGACTCCCTAAGACTCAGGGCTGGGGCGCCTCAGGCCTGGTGCTCCCTAAGCCTAAGGGCTGGTGCGCCCCAGGCCTGGGGCTCCCTAAGCTTAAAGGCTGGGGCGCCCCAGTCCTCGGGCTCCCAAAGTCTAAGGGCTGGGGCACCCCTGGCCTGGGGTTCCCTAAGCCTAAGGGCTGGGCTCCCCAGACCTGGGGATACCTAAGCCTAAGCGCTGGGGCACACCAGGCCTGGGGCTCCCTAAGACTAAAGGATGGGGCGCCCCAGGCCTGGTGCTCCCTAAACCTAAGGTCTGGGGCGCCCCAGGCCTAGGGCTCCCAAAGCCTAAGGGCTGGGTCTCCCCAGGCCTGGGGATCCCTAAGTCTTGTGCTCCCCATGCCTCGTGCTCCCTAAGCCTAGGGCTCCCCAGGATTGTTGCTCCCTAAGCCTAAGGACTAGGGCTCCCCAGGCCTGGGGCTCCCTAAGCCTAAGGGCTGGGCACCCCAGGACTAGGGCTCCCGAAGCCTAAAGGCTGGGGCGCCCCAGGCCTGGGCCACCCTAAGCCTCAGGGCAGGGGCGCCCCAGGCCTGGGGCTCCCTAAGCCTCAGGGCTGGGGCGCCTCAGGCCTGGTGCTCCCTAAGCCTAAGGGCTGGGGCGCCCCAGGCCTGGGCTCCCTAAGCGTAAGGGCTGGTGCGCCCCAGGCCTGGGGCTCCCTAAGCTTAAAGGCTGGGGCGCCCCAGTCCTCGGGCTCCCAAAGTCTAAGGGCTGGGGCACCCCTGGCCTGGGGTTCCCTAGGCCTAAGGGCTGGGCTCCCCAGACCTGGGGATACCTAAGCCTAAGCGCTGGGGCGCACCAGGCCTGGGGCTCCCTAAGACTAAAGGATGGGGCGCCCCAGGCCTGGCGCTCCCTAAACCTAAGGTCTGGGGCGCCCCAGGCCTGGGGCTCCCAAAGCCTAAGGGCTGGGTCTCCCCATGCCTAATGTCTGGGGCTCCCCAGGCCTAGGGATCCCTAAGGCTTGTGCTCCCCATGCCTCGTGCTCCCTAAGCCTAGGGCTCCCCAGGACTGTCGCTCCCTAAGCCTAAGGACTAGGGCTCCCCAGGCCTGGGGCTCCCTAAGCCTAAAGGCTACGGCACTCCAGATCTGGGGCTCCCTAAGCCAAAACTTGGGGCACCCCAGGACTGGGGTTCCCTAAGCCTAAGGGCTGGAGCACCCCAGGCCTGGGGCTCCCTAAGCCTAAGGGCTGGGGCGCCCCAGGCCTGGGGCTCCATAAGCCTAAGGGCTGGGACGCCCCAGGCCTGAGCCACCGTAAGCCTATGGGCTGGGGCGCCCCAGGCATGTGTCACCCTAAGCCTAAGGGCTGGGGCGCCCCAGTCCTCGGGCTCCCAAAGTCTAAGGGCTGGGGCGCCCCAGGTCTGGGGCTCCCTAATTCTAAGGCCTGGGGCACCCTAAGTCTAAGGGCTGGGGCGCCCCAGGCCTGGGGCTCCCTAAGCCTAAGGGCTGGGGCTCCACAGGACTGGGCCTCCCGAAGCCTAAGGGCACGGGCGCCCCAGGCCTAGGGCTCCCTAAGTCTAAGGGCTGGGGCGCCCAAGACTTGGGGCTCCCTAAGGCTCAGGGCTAGGCTGCCCCAGGCCTGGGGCTCCCTAAGCCTAAGGGCTTGGGTGCCCCAGGCCTCGTGCTCCATAAGCCTCAGGCAGGGGGCTCCCTAATCCTAAGGACTGGGGTGCCCCAGGCCTGGGGCTCCCTAAGCCTTAGTGCTGGGGCGCCCCAGGCTTTGGGCTCCCTAAGCCTAAGGGCTGGGACGCCGCAGGCCTGGTGCACCCTAGCATAAGGTCTGGGGCTCCACAGGCCTGGGGCTCCCTAAGCCTAATGGCTCGAGCACCCGAGGCCTGGGGCTGCCTATGCCTAAGGGCTAGGGCACCCCAGGCCTGTGGCTCCCCTAAGCCTAAGGGCTGGGGCGAGCCAGGCCTGAGGATACCTAAACCTAGGGGCAGGGGAGCCCCAGGCCTGGGGCACCCTAAGCCTCAGGGCTATGACGCCCCAGGCCTGGGGCTCCCTAAGCCTAAGGACTGGGGCTCTCCAGGCCTCGTGCTCTCTAAGCCTCGGTACTGGGCCGCCCCAGGCCTGGTGCTCCCTAAGCCTAAGGACTGGGGCTCTCCAGGCCTCGTGCTCCCTATGCCTCAGGGCTGTGGCGCCCTAGGCCTTGGGCTCCCTAAGCCTAAGGGCTGGGGCACCCCAGGCCTGGGACTCCCTAAGCTTAAGGGCTGGGGCGCCCCAGGCCTGGGGATCCCTAAGCCTAAGGGCTAAGGCACCCCTGGCCTGGGGCTCCCTAAGCCTAAGAGCTGTGGCTCCACAGGCCTGGGGCTCCCTAAGCCTAAGGGATGGGGCTCCCCAGGCCTGGGGATCCCTAAGCCTAAGGGTTGGGATTCTCAGGCCTGGGGCTACCTAAGCCTAAGGGCTGGGGCTACCCAGACCTGGGGCTCCTTAAGCCTAAGCGCTGGGGCGCAACAGGCCTGGGGCTCCCTAAGCCTAAGGCTGAGGGGCCCCAGGCCTGGGGCTCCCTAAACCTAAGGGCTGGGCGCCCCAGGACTAGGGCTCCCGAAGCCTAAAGGCTGGGGTGCCCCAGGCCTGGGCCACCCTAAGCCTCCGGGCTGGGGCGCCCCAGGCCTGGGACTCCCTAAGACTCAGGGCTGGGGCGCCTCAGGCCTGGTGCTCCCTAAGCCTAAGGGCTGGTGCGCCCCAGGCCTGGGGCTCCCTAAGCTTAAAGGCTGGGGCGCCCCAGTCCTCGGGCTCCCAAAGTCTAAGGGCTGGGGCACCCCTGGCCTGGGGTTCCCTAAGCCTAAGGGCTGGGCTCCCCAGACCTGGGGATACCTAAGCCTAAGCGCTGGGGCGCACCAGGCCTGGGGCTCCCTAAGACTAAAGGATGGGGCGCCCCAGGCCTGGTGCTCCCTAAACCTAAGGTCTGGGGCGCCCCAGGCCTAGGGCTCCCAAAGCCTAAGGGCTGGGTCTCCCCAGGCCTGGGGATCCCTAAGTCTTGTGCTCCCCATGCCTCGTGCTCCCTAAGCCTAGGGCTCCCCAGGATTGTTGCTCCCTAAGCCTAAGGACTAGGGCTCCCCAGGCCTGGGGCTCCCTAAGCCTAAGGGCTGGGCACCCCAGGACTAGGGCTCCCGAAGCCTAAAGGCTGGGGCGCCCCAGGCCTGGGCCACCCTAAGCCTCAGGGCAGGGGCGCCCCAGGCCTGGGGCTCCCTAAGCCTCAGGGCTGGGGCGCCTCAGGCCTGGTGCTCCCTAAGCCTAAGGGCTGGGGCGCCCCAGGCCTGGGCTCCCTAAGCGTAAGGGCTGGTGCGCCCCAGGCCTGGGGCTCCCTAAGCTTAAAGGCTGGGGCGCCCCAGTCCTCGGGCTCCCAAAGTCTAAGGGCTGGGGCACCCCTGGCCTGGGGTTCCCTAGGCCTAAGGGCTGGGCTCCCCAGACCTGGGGATACCTAAGCCTAAGCGCTGGGGCGCACCAGGCCTGGGGCTCCCTAAGACTAAAGGATGGGGCGCCCCAGGCCTGGCGCTCCCTAAACCTAAGGTCTGGGGCGCCCCAGGCCTGGGGCTCCCAAAGCCTAAGGGCTGGGTCTCCCCATGCCTAATGTCTGGGGCTCCCCAGGCCTAGGGATCCCTAAGGCTTGTGCTCCCCATGCCTCGTGCTCCCTAAGCCTAGGGCTCCCCAGGACTGTCGCTCCCTAAGCCTAAGGACTAGGGCTCCCCAGGCCTGGGGCTCCCTAAGCCTAAAGGCTACGGCACTCCAGATCTGGGGCTCCCTAAGCCAAAACTTGGGGCACCCCAGGACTGGGGTTCCCTAAGCCTAAGGGCTGGAGCACCCCAGGCCTGGGGCTCCCTAAGCCTAAGGGCTGGGGCGCCCCAGGCCTGGGGCTCCATAAGCCTAAGGGCTGGGACGCCCCAGGCCTGAGCCACCGTAAGCCTATGGGCTGGGGCGCCCCAGGCATGTGTCACCCTAAGCCTAAGGGCTGGGGCGCCCCAGTCCTCGGGCTCCCAAAGTCTAAGGGCTGGGGCGCCCCAGGTCTGGGGCTCCCTAATTCTAAGGCCTGGGGCACCCTAAGTCTAAGGGCTGGGGCGCCCCAGGCCTGGGGCTCCCTAAGCCTAAGGGCTGGGGCTCCACAGGACTGGGCCTCCCGAAGCCTAAGGGCACGGGCGCCCCAGGCCTAGGGCTCCCTAAGTCTAAGGGCTGGGGCGCCCAAGACTTGGGGCTCCCTAAGGCTCAGGGCTAGGCTGCCCCAGGCCTGGGGCTCCCTAAGCCTAAGGGCTTGGGTGCCCCAGGCCTCGTGCTCCATAAGCCTCAGGCAGGGGGCTCCCTAATCCTAAGGACTGGGGTGCCCCAGGCCTGGGGCTCCCTAAGCCTTAGTGCTGGGGCGCCCCAGGCTTTGGGCTCCCTAAGCCTAAGGGCTGGGACGCCGCAGGCCTGGTGCACCCTAGCATAAGGTCTGGGGCTCCACAGGCCTGGGGCTCCCTAAGCCTAATGGCTCGAGCACCCGAGGCCTGGGGCTGCCTATGCCTAAGGGCTAGGGCACCCCAGGCCTGTGGCTCCCCTAAGCCTAAGGGCTGGGGCGAGCCAGGCCTGAGGATACCTAAACCTAGGGGCAGGGGAGCCCCAGGCCTGGGGCACCCTAAGCCTCAGGGCTATGACGCCCCAGGCCTGGGGCTCCCTAAGCCTAAGGACTGGGGCTCTCCAGGCCTCGTGCTCTCTAAGCCTCGGTACTGGGCCGCCCCAGGCCTGGTGCTCCCTAAGCCTAAGGACTGGGGCTCTCCAGGCCTCGTGCTCCCTATGCCTCAGGGCTGTGGCGCCCTAGGCCTTGGGCTCCCTAAGCCTAAGGGCTGGGGCACCCCAGGCCTGGGACTCCCTAAGCTTAAGGGCTGGGGCGCCCCAGGCCTGGGGATCCCTAAGCCTAAGGGCTAAGGCACCCCTGGCCTGGGGCTCCCTAAGCCTAAGAGCTGTGGCTCCACAGGCCTGGGGCTCCCTAAGCCTAAGGGATGGGGCTCCCCAGGCCTGGGGATCCCTAAGCCTAAGGGTTGGGATTCTCAGGCCTGGGGCTACCTAAGCCTAAGGGCTGGGGCTACCCAGACCTGGGGCTCCTTAAGCCTAAGCGCTGGGGCGCAACAGGCCTGGGGCTCCCTAAGCCTAAGGCTGAGGGGCCCCAGGCCTGGGGCTCCCTAAACCTAAGGGCTGGGCGCCCCAGGACTAGGGCTCCCGAAGCCTAAAGGCTGGGGTGCCCCAGGCCTGGGCCACCCTAAGCCTCCGGGCTGGGGCGCCCCAGGCCTGGGACTCCCTAAGACTCAGGGCTGGGGCGCCTCAGGCCTGGTGCTCCCTAAGCCTAAGGGCTGGTGCGCCCCAGGCCTGGGGCTCCCTAAGCTTAAAGGCTGGGGCGCCCCAGTCCTCGGGCTCCCAAAGTCTAAGGGCTGGGGCACCCCTGGCCTGGGGTTCCCTAAGCCTAAGGGCTGGGCTCCCCAGACCTGGGGATACCTAAGCCTAAGCGCTGGGGCGCACCAGGCCTGGGGCTCCCTAAGACTAAAGGATGGGGCGCCCCAGGCCTGGTGCTCCCTAAACCTAAGGTCTGGGGCGCCCCAGGCCTAGGGCTCCCAAAGCCTAAGGGCTGGGTCTCCCCAGGCCTGGGGATCCCTAAGTCTTGTGCTCCCCATGCCTCGTGCTCCCTAAGCCTAGGGCTCCCCAGGATTGTTGCTCCCTAAGCCTAAGGACTAGGGCTCCCCAGGCCTGGGGCTCCCTAAGCCTAAGGGCTGGGCACCCCAGGACTAGGGCTCCCGAAGCCTAAAGGCTGGGGCGCCCCAGGCCTGGGCCACCCTAAGCCTCAGGGCAGGGGCGCCCCAGGCCTGGGGCTCCCTAAGCCTCAGGGCTGGGGCGCCTCAGGCCTGGTGCTCCCTAAGCCTAAGGGCTGGGGCGCCCCAGGCCTGGGGCTCCCTAAGCTTAAAGGCTGGGGCGCCCCAGTCCTCGGGCTCCCAAAGTCTAAGGGCTGGGGCACCCCTGGCCTGGGGTTCCCTAGGCCTAAGGGCTGGGCTCCCCAGACCTGGGGATACCTAAGCCTAAGCGCTGGGGCGCACCAGGCCTGGGGCTCCCTAAGACTAAAGGATGGGGCGCCCCAGGCCTGGCGCTCCCTAAACCTAAGGTCTGGGGCGCCCCAGGCCTGGGGCTCCCAAAGCCTAAGGGCTGGGTCTCCCCATGCCTAATGTCTGGGGCTCCCCAGGCCTAGGGATCCCTAAGGCTTGTGCTCCCCATGCCTCGTGCTCCCTAAGCCTAGGGCTCCCCAGGACTGTCGCTCCCTAAGCCTAAGGACTAGGGCTCCCCAGGCCTGGGGCTCCCTAAGCCTAAAGGCTACGGCACTCCAGATCTGGGGCTCCCTAAGCCAAAACTTGGGGCACCCCAGGACTGGGGTTCCCTAAGCCTAAGGGCTGGAGCACCCCAGGCCTGGGGCTCCCTAAGCCTAAGGGCTGGGGCGCCCCAGGCCTGGGGCTCCATAAGCCTAAGGGCTGGGACGCCCCAGGCCTGAGCCACCGTAAGCCTATGGGCTGGGGCGCCCCAGGCATGTGTCACCCTAAGCCTAAGGGCTGGGGCGCCCCAGTCCTCGGGCTCCCAAAGTCTAAGGGCTGGGGCGCCCCAGGTCTGGGGCTCCCTAATTCTAAGGCCTGGGGCACCCTAAGTCTAAGGGCTGGGGCGCCCCAGGCCTGGGGCTCCCTAAGCCTAAGGGCTGGGCTCCACAGGACTGGGCCTCCCGAAGCCTAAGGGCACGGGCGCCCCAGGCCTAGGGCTCCCTAAGTCTAAGGGCTGGGGCGCCCAAGACTTGGGGCTCCCTAAGGCTCAGGGCTAGGCTGCCCCAGGCCTGGGGCTCCCTAAGCCTAAGGGCTTGGGTGCCCCAGGCCTCGTGCTCCATAAGCCTCAGGCAGGGGGCTCCCTAATCCTAAGGACTGGGGTGCCCCAGGCCTGGGGCTCCCTAAGCCTTAGTGCTGGGGCGCCCCAGGCTTTGGGCTCCCTAAGCCTAAGGGCTGGGACGCCGCAGGCCTGGTGCACCCTAGCATAAGGTCTGGGGCTCCACAGGCCTGGGGCTCCCTAAGCCTAATGGCTCGAGCACCCGAGGCCTGGGGCTGCCTATGCCTAAGGGCTAGGGCACCCCAGGCCTGTGGCTCCCCTAAGCCTAAGGGCTGGGGCGAGCCAGGCCTGAGGACACCTAAACCTAGGGGCAGGGGAGCCCCAGGCCTGGGGCACCCTAAGCCTCAGGGCTATGACGCCCCAGGCCTGGGGCTCCCTAAGCCTAAGGACTGGGGCTCTCCAGGCCTCGTGCTCTCTAAGCCTCGGTACTGGGCCGCCCCAGGCCTGGTGCTCCCTAAGCCTAAGGACTGGGGCTCTCCAGGCCTCGTGCTCCCTATGCCTCAGGGCTGTGGCGCCCTAGGCCTTGGGCTCCCTAAGCCTAAGGGCTGGGGCACCCCAGGCCTGGGACTCCCTAAGCTTAAGGGCTGGGGCGCCCCAGGCCTGGGGATCCCTAAGCCTAAGGGCTAAGGCACCCCTGGCCTGGGGCTCCCTAAGCCTAAGAGCTGTGGCTCCACAGGCCTGGGGCTCCCTAAGCCTAAGGGATGGGGCTCCCCAGGCCTGGGGATCCCTAAGCCTAAGGGTTGGGATTCTCAGGCCTGGGGCTACCTAAGCCTAAGGGCTGGGGCTACCCAGACCTAGGGCTCCTTAAGCCTAAGCGCTGGGGCGCAACAGGCCTGGGGCTCCCTAAGCCTAAGGCTGAGGGGCCCCAGGCCTGGGGCTCCCTAAACCTAAGGGCTGGGCGCCCCAGGACTAGGGCTCCCGAAGCCTAAAGGCTGGGGTGCCCCAGGCCTGGGCCACCCTAAGCCTCCGGGCTGGGGCGCCCCAGGCCTGGGACTCCCTAAGACTCAGGGGTTGGGCGCCTCAGGCCTGGTGCTCCCTAAGCCTAAGGGCTGGTGCGCCCCAGGCCTGGGGCTCCCTAAGCTTAAAGGCTGGGGCGCCCCAGTCCTCGGGCTCCCAAAGTCTAAGGGCTGGGGCACCCCTGGCCTGGGGTTCCCTAAGCCTAAGGGCTGGGCTCCCCAGACCTGGGGATACCTAAGCCTAAGCGCTGGGGCGCACCAGGCCTGGGACTCCCTAAGACTAAAGGATGGGGCGCCCCAGGCCTGGTGCTCCCTAAACCTAAGGTCTGGGGCGCCCCAGGCCTAGGGCTCCCAAAGCCTAAGGGCTGGGTCTCCCCAGGCCTGGGGATCCCTAAGTCTTGTGCTCCCCATGCCTCGTGCTCCCTAAGCCTAGGGCTCCCCAGGATTGTTGCTCCCTAAGCCTAAGGACTAGGGCTCCCCAGGCCTGGGGCTCCCTAAGCCTAAGGGCTGGGCACCCCAGGACTAGGGCTCCCGAAGCCTAAAGGCTGGGGCGCCCCAGGCCTGGGCCACCCTAAGCCTCAGGGCAGGGGCGCCCCAGGCCTGGGGCTCCCTAAGCCTCAGGGCTGGGGCGCCTCAGGCCTGGTGCTCCCTAAGCCTAAGGGCTGGGGCGCCCCAGGCCTGGGCTCCCTAAGCGTTAGGGCTGGTGCGCCCCAGGCCTGGGGCTCCCTAAGCTTAAAGGCTGGGGCGCCCCAGTCCTCGGGCTCCCAAAGTCTAAGGGCTGGGGCACCCCTGGCCTGGGGTTCCCTAGGCCTAAGGGCTGGGCTCCCCAGACCTGGGGATACCTAAGCCTAAGCGCTGGGGCGCACCAGGCCTGGGGCTCCCTAAGACTAAAGGATGGGGCGCCCCAGGCCTGGCGCTCCCTAAACCTAAGGTCTGGGGCGCCCCAGGCCTGGGGCTCCCTAAGCCTAAAGGCTACGGCACTCCAGATCTGGGGCTCCCTAAGCCAAAACTTGGGGCACCCCAGGACTGGGGTTCCCTAAGCCTAAGGGCTGGAGCACCCCAGGCCTGGGGCTCCCTAAGCCTAAGGGCTGGGGCGCCCCAGGCCTGGGGCTCCATAAGCCTAAGGGCTGGGACGCCCCAGGCCTGAGCCACCGTAAGCCTATGGGCTGGGGCGCCCCAGGCATGTGTCACCCTAAGCCTAAGGGCTGGGGCGCCCCAGTCCTCGGGCTCCCAAAGTCTAAGGGCTGGGGCGCCCCAGGTCTGGGGCTCCCTAATTCTAAGGCCTGGGGCACCCTAAGTCTAAGGGCTTGGGCGCCCCAGGCCTGGGGCTCCCTAAGCCTAAGGTCTGGGGCTCCACAGGACTGGGCCTCCCGAAGCCTAAGGGCACGGGCGCCCCAGGCCTAGGGCTCCCTAAGTCTAAGGGCTGGGGCGCCCAAGACTTGGGGCTCCCTAAGGCTCAGGGCTAGGCTGCCCCAGGCCTGGGGCTCCCTAAGCCTAAGGGCTTGGGTGCCCCAGGCCTCGTGCTCCATAAGCCTCAGGCAGGGGGCTCCCTAATCCTAAGGACTGGGGTGCCCCAGGCCTGGGGCTCCCTAAGCCTTAGTGCTGGGGCGCCCCAGGCTTTGGGCTCCCTAAGCCTAAGGGCTGGGACGCCGCAGGCCTGGTGCACCCTAGCATAAGGTCTGGGGCTCCACAGGCCTGGGGCTCCCTAAGCCTAATGGCTCGAGCACCCGAGGCCTGGGGCTGCCTATGCCTAAGGGCTAGGGCACCCCAGGCCTGGGGCTCCCTAAGCCTAAGGGCTGGAGTGCCCCAGGCCTGGGGCTCCCTAAGCCTAAGGGCAGGAACGCCCTAAGCCTAAGGCCTGGGGCGCCCCAGGTCTGGGGCTCCGTAAGCCTAAGTGCTGGGGCGCCCCAGGCCTGGGGCTCCCTAAGCCTAAGGGCTGGGATGCCACAGGCCTGGGGCTCCCTAGCATAAGGGCTGGGGCTCCACTGGTCTGGGGCTCCCTAAGTCTAAGGGCTCGGGCTCCCCAGGCCTGGGCCTCCCTAAGCCTAAGGGCTTTGGCTCCCCAGGCCTGTGGCTCCCTAAGCCTAAAGTTAGTAGCTCCCCAGGCCTGGGGCTCCCTAAGCCTTAGGGATGGAGCACCCTAAGCCTAAGGGCTAGGGCGCCCAAGCATGGGGCTCCCTAAGCCTAAGGGCTGGGGCTCCCCAGGCCTGGGGCACTCTAAGCCTAGGGCTCCCAAGGTCTGGGGCTCCCTAAGCCTAGGGCTCCCCAGGTCAGGGTCTCCCTAAGCTTCTGGCTCCCCAGGCCTGGGGCTCCCTAATCCTAAGGTCTGGGGCGCACAGGCCTGGGCCTACCTAAGCCTCAGGGCTGGGGCGCTCCAGGCCGGGGGCTCCCTAAGACACAGGGCTTGGGCGCCTCAGGCCTGGGGCTCCCTAAGCCTAAGGCTGGGGCGCCCCAAGCCTGGGGCTCCCTAAGCCTAAGGGCTGGGGCGCCCCAGGCCTGGGGCTCCCTAAGCCTCAAGGTTTGGGGGGCCCAGCCTGGCGCTCTCTAAGTCTCAGTACTGGGGTTCCCCCGGCCTCGTGCTCCCTAAGCCTCAGGGCTGGGGCACCCCAGGCCTGGGGCTCCCTAAGCCTAAGGGATGGGGTGCCCCAGGCCTGGGGCTCCCTAAGCTTAAGGGCTGGGGCCCCCCAGGCCTGGGGATCCCTAAGCCTAAGGGCTGGGGCACCCCTGGCCTGGGGCTCCCTAAGCCAAAGCACTGGGGCGCACCAGGCCTGTGGCACCCTAAGCCTAAGGGCTGGGGCGCCCCAGGCCTGGGGCTCCCTAAACCTAAGGGCTGGGGAGCCCCATGACTAGTGCTCCCTAAGACTAAGGCCTGGGGCGCCCCAGGCCTGGGGCTCCCGAAGCCTAAGGCCTGGGGCGCCGCAGGCCTGGGGCTCCCGAAGCCTAAGGGCTGGGTCTCCCCAGGCGTGGGACTCCCTAATCCTAAGGGCTGGGGCTCTCCAGGCCTGGTGCTCCCTAAACCTAAGGGCTGTGGCTCCCCAGGCCTGGGGCTCCCTAAGCCTAATGTCTGGGGCTCCCCAGGACTGGGACTCCTTAAGCCTAAGGGCTGGGGCTCCCCAGGCCTGGTGCTCCCTAAGCCTAAGGGCTGTGGCTCCCCAGGCCTGGTGCTCCCTAAGCCTAATGTCTGGGGCTCCCCAGGCCTGGGGATCCCTAAGCCTAGGGCTCCCCAGGATTCGAGCTCCATAAGCCTAGGGCTCCCCAGGACTAGGGCTCCCTAAGCCTAAGGACTAGGGCTCCCCAGGCCTGGGGCTCCCTAGGCCTAAGGACTGGGGCTCCCCAAGCCTGGGGATCCCTAAGCCTAAGGGTTGGGATTCTCAGGCCTGGGGCTACCTAAGCCTAAGGGCTGGGGCTCGCCAGGCGGGGGCTCCCTAAGCCTAAAGGCTGGAGCACCCCAGGCCTGGGGGTCCCTAAGCCTAAGGGCTGGGGCCCCCTTAGCCTCAGGGCTGGGGCGCCCCAAGCCTGGGGATCCCTAAGACTCAGGGCAGGGGCGCCCCAGGCCTGGGGCTCCATAAGCCTAAGGGCTGCGGGGCCCCAGGCCTGGGCCTCCCTAAGCCTATGGGCTGGGGCGCCCCAGGCCTGTGGCTCCCTAAGCCTAAGGGCTGCTGCGCCCCAGGTCTGGGGATACCTAAACCTAGGGGCAGGGGAGCCCCAGGCCTGGGGCACCCTAAGCCTCAGGGCTATGACGCCCCAGGCCTGGGGCTCCCTAAGCCTAAGGACTGGGGCTCTCCAAGCCTCGTGCTCCCTAAGCCTCAGTACTGGGGCGCCCCAGGCCTGGGGCTCCCTAAGCCTAAGGACTGGGGCTCTCCAGGCCTCGTGCTCCCTAAGCCTCAGGGCTGTGGCGCCCTAGGCCTCGGGCTCCCTAAGCCTAAGGGCTGGGGTACCCCAGACCTGGGGCTCCCTAAGCTTAAGGGCTGGGGCGCCCCAGGCCTGGGGATCCCTAAGCCTAAGGGCTGAGGCACACATGGCCTGGGGCTCCCTAAGCCTAAGAGCTGGGGCTCGACTGTCCTAGGGCTCCCTAAGCCAAAGGGCTCGGGCTCCCCAGACCTGGGGCTCCCTAAGCCTGAGCTCTGGGGCGCATCAGGACTAGGGGCTCCCTAAGACTAAGGGCTGGGTCGCCCCAGGCCTGGGGCTCCCGAAGCCTAAGGGCTGGGTCTCCCCCAGGCCTGGGGCTACCTAAGCCTAAGGGCTGCGGCTCCCAAGGCATCGGGCTCCCTAAGCCTAGTGTTCCCCAGGCCTGGGGCTCCCTAAGCCTAAGGGCTGGGGCTCCCCAGGCCTGGGGATCCCTAAGCCTAAGGGTTGGGGTTCTCAGGCCTGCGGCTACCTAAGCCTAAGGGCTGGGGCTTCCCAGGCCTAAGGCTCCCAACGCCAAAGGCCTATGGCACCCCAGACCTGGGGCTCCCTAAGCCTAAGGGCTGGGGCGCCTTTAGGCTCAGGGCTGTTGCGCCGCAGGCCTTGGGATCCCTAAGCCTCAGGGCTGGGGCGCCCCAGGCCTGTGTCTCCCTAAGCCTAAGGACTGGGGGGCCCCAGGCCTGAGGATACCTAAGCCTAGGGGCTTGGGAGCCCCAGGCCTGGGGAACCCTAAGCCTAAGGGCGTGGGCTCCCCAGTCTTGTGGCTCCCTAAGTCTAAGGACTGGGGCGCCCCAGGCCTGGGGCTCCCTAAGTCTAAGGGCTGGGGCGCCCAAGACTTGGGGCTCCCTAAGGCTCAGGGCTAGGCTGCCCCAGGCCTGGGGCTCCCTAAGCCTAAGGGCTTGGGTGCCCCAGGCCTCGTGCTCCATAAGCCTCAGGCAGGGGGCTCCCTAATCCTAAGGACTGGGGTGCCCCAGGCCTGGGGCTCCCTAAGCCTTAGTGCTGGGGCGCCCCAGGCTTTGGGCTCCCTAAGCCTAAGGGCTGGGACGCCGCAGGCCTGGTGCACCCTAGCATAAGGTCTGGGGCTCCACAGGCCTGGGGCTCCCTAAGCCTAATGGCTCGAGCACCCGAGGCCTGGGGCTGCCTATGCCTAAGGGCTAGGGCACCCCAGGCCTGGGGCTCCCTAAGCCTAAGGGCTGGAGTGCCCCAGGCCTGGGGCTCCCTAAGCCTAAGGGCAGGAACGCCCTAAGCCTAAGGCCTGGGGCGCCCCAGGTCTGGGGCTCCGTAAGCCTAAGTGCTGGGGCGCCCCAGGCCTGGGGCTCCCTAAGCCTAAGGGCTGGGATGCCACAGGCCTGGGGCTCCCTAGCATAAGGGCTGGGGCTCCACTGGTCTGGGGCTCCCTAAGTCTAAGGGCTCGGGCTCCCCAGGCCTGGGCCTCCCTAAGCCTAAGGGCTTTGGCTCCCCAGGCCTGTGGCTCCCTAAGCCTAAAGTTAGTAGCTCCCCAGGCCTGGGGCTCCCTAAGCCTTAGGGATGGAGCACCCTAAGCCTAAGGGCTAGGGCGCCCAAGCATGGGGCTCCCTAAGCCTAAGGGCTGGGGCTCCCCAGGCCTGGGGCACTCTAAGCCTAGGGCTCCCAAGGTCTGGGGCTCCCTAAGCCTAGGGCTCCCCAGGTCAGGGTCTCCCTAAGCTTCTGGCTCCCCAGGCCTGGGGCTCCCTAATCCTAAGGTCTGGGGCGCACAGGCCTGGGCCTACCTAAGCCTCAGGGCTGGGGCGCTCCAGGCCGGGGGCTCCCTAAGACACAGGGCTTGGGCGCCTCAGGCCTGGGGCTCCCTAAGCCTAAGGCTGGGGCGCCCCAAGCCTGGGGCTCCCTAAGCCTAAGGGCTGGGGCGCCCCAGGCCTGGGGCTCCCTAAGCCTCAAGGTTTGGGGGGCCCAGCCTGGCGCTCTCTAAGTCTCAGTACTGGGGTTCCCCCGGCCTCGTGCTCCCTAAGCCTCAGGGCTGGGGCACCCCAGGCCTGGGGCTCCCTAAGCCTAAGGGATGGGGTGCCCCAGGCCTGGGGCTCCCTAAGCTTAAGGGCTGGGGCCCCCCAGGCCTGGGGATCCCTAAGCCTAAGGGCTGGGGCACCCCTGGCCTGGGGCTCCCTAAGCCAAAGCACTGGGGCGCACCAGGCCTGTGGCACCCTAAGCCTAAGGGCTGAGGCACACATGGCCTGGGGCTCCCTAAGCCTAAGAGCTGGGGCTCGACTGTCCTAGGGCTCCCTAAGCCAAAGGGCTCGGGCTCCCCAGACCTGGGGCTCCCTAAGCCTGAGCTCTGGGGCGCATCAGGACTAGGGGCTCCCTAAGACTAAGGGCTGGGTCGCCCCAGGCCTGGGGCTCCCGAAGCCTAAGGGCTGGGTCTCCCCCAGGCCTGGGGCTACCTAAGCCTAAGGGCTGCGGCTCCCAAGGCATCGGGCTCCCTAAGCCTAGTGTGCCCCAGGCCTGGGGCTCCCTAAGCCTAAGGGCTGGGGCTCCCCAGGCCTGGGGATCCCTAAGCCTAAGGGTTGGGGTTCTCAGGCCTGCGGCTACCTAAGCCTAACGGCTGGGGCTTCCCAGGCCTAAGGCTCCCAACGCCAAAGGCCTATGGCACCCCAGACCTGGGGCTCCCTAAGCCTAAGGGCTGGGGCGCCTTTAGGCTCAGGGCTGTTGCGCCGCAGGCCTTGGGATCCCTAAGCCTCAGGGCTGGGGCGCCCCAGGCCTGTGTCTCCCTAAGCCTAAGGACTGGGGGGCCCCAGGCCTGAGGATACCTAAGCCTAGGGGCTTGGGAGCCCCAGGCCTGGGGAACCCTAAGCCTAAGGGCGTGGGCTCCCCAGTCTTGGGGCTCCCTAAGTCTAAGGACTGGGGCGCCCCAGGCCTGGGGCTCCCTAAGTCTAAGGGCTGGGGCACCCTAAGTCTAAGGGCGGGGGCGCCCAAGGCCTGGGGCTCCCTAAGCCTAAGGGCTGGGGCGCCCCAGGACTGTGCCTCCCTAAGCCTAAGGGCAGGTTCTCCCCAGTCCTAGGATTCCCTGAGCCTAAGGCCTAAGGCGCCCCAGGCCTGAGGCTCCCTAATCATCAGGGCTGGGTCGTCCCAGGCTTGGGGCTCCCTAAGCCTCAGGGCTAGGCCGCCCCAGGCATGGGGCTCCATAAGCCTATGGGCTGGGGCGCCCCAGGTCTGGGGCTCCCTAAGCTTAAGGGCTGGGGTGCCCAAGGCCTGGGGATCCCTAAGCCTAAGGGATGGGGCTCCCCAGGCCTGGGGATCCCTAAGCCTAAGGGTTGGGATTCTCAGGCCTGGGGCTACCTAAGCCTAAGGGCTGGGGCTACCCAGACCTGGGGCTCCCTAAGCCTAAGCGCTGGGGCGCAACAGACCTGGGGCTCCCTAAGCCTAAGGCTGCGGCGCCCCAGGCCTGGGGCTCCCTAAACCTAAGGGCTGGGCGCCCCAGGACTAGGGCTCCAAAGCCTAAAGGCTGGGGCGCCCCAGGCCTGGTCCACCCTAAGCCTCAGGGCTGGGGCGCCCCAGGCCTGGGACTCCCTAAGACTCAGGGCTGGGGCGCCTCAGCCTGGGGCTCCCTAAGCTTAAAGGCTGGGGCGCCCCAGTCCTCGGGCTCCCAAAGTCTAAGGGCTGGGGCACCCATGGCCTGGGGTTCCCTAAGCCTAAGGGCTGGGGCTCCCCAGAACTGGGGATACCTAAGCCTAAGCGCTGGGGCGCACCAGGCCTGGAGCTCCCTAAGACTAAAGGATGGGGCGCCCCAGGCCTAATGTCTGGGGCTCCCCAGGCCTGGGGATCCCTAAGTCTTGTGCTCCCCATTCCTCGTGCTCCCTAAGCCTAGGGCTCCCCAGGACTGTCGCTCCCTAAGCCTAAGGACTAGGGCTCCTCAGACCTGGGGCTTCCTAAGCCTAAGGGCTATGGCACCCCAGACCTGGGGCTCCCTAAGCCTAAGGCTTGGGGCACCACAGGACTGGGGTTCAATAAGCCTAAGGGCTGGAGCACCCCAGGCCTGGGGTTCCCTAAGCCTAAGGGCTGGGGCGCCCCAGGCCTGGGGCTCCATAAGCCTAAGGGCTGGGACGCCCCAGGCCTGAGCCACCCTAAGCCTATGTGCTGGGGCGCCCCAGGCATGTGTCACCCTAAGCCTAAGGGCGGGGGCGCCCCAGTCCTCGGGCTCCCAAAGTCTAAGGGCTGGGGCGCCCCAGGTCTGGGGCTCCCTAATTCTAAGGGCTGGGTCACCCTAAGTCTAAGGGCTGGGGCGCCCCAGGCCTGGGGCTCCCTAAGCCTAAGGGCTGGGGCTCCCCAGGCCTGGGCCTCCCGAAGCCTAAGGGCACGGGCGCCCCAGGCCTAGGGCTCCCTAAGTCTAAGGGCTGGGGCGCCCAAGACTTGGGGCTCCCTAAGGCTCAGGGCTAGGCCGCCCCAGGCCTGGGGCTCCCTAAGCCTAAGGGCTTGGGTGCCCCAGGCCTCGTGCTCCCTAAGCCTCAGGCAGGGGGCTCCCTAATCCTAAGGGCTGGGGTGCCCCAGGAGTGGGGTTCCCTAAGCCTAAGGGCTGGAGTGCCCAGGCCTGTGGCTCCCTAAGCCTAATGTTTGGAGCTCCCCAGGCCTGGGGCTCCCTAAGCCTAAGTGCTGGGGCACCCCAGGCTTGGGGCTCCCTAAGCCTAAGGGCTGGGACGCCCCAGGCCTGGTGCACCCTAGCATAAGGTCTGGGGCTCCACAGGCCTGGGGCTCCCTAAGCCTAATGGCTCGAGCACCCGAGGCATGGGGCTGCCTATGCCTAAGGGCTGGGGCACCCCAGGCCTGGGGCTCCCTAAGCCTAAGGGCTGGAGTGCCCCAGGCCTGGGGCTCCCTAAGCCTAAGGGCAGGAACGCCCTAAGCCTAAGTGCTGGGGCGCCCAAGGCCTGGGGCTCCCTAAGCCTAAGGGCTGGGATGCCACAGGCCTGGGGCTCCCTAGCATAAGGGCTGGGGCTGCACTGGTTGGGGCTCCCTAAGCCTAAGGGCTCGGGCTCCCCAGGCCTGGGCTTCCCTAAGCCTAAGGGCTTTGGCTCCACAGGCCTGTGGCTCCCTAAGCCTAAAGTTAGGAGCTCCCCAGGCCTGGGGCTCCCTAAACCTAAGGGCTGCAGTGCCCCATGCCTGGGGCTCCCTAAGCCTAAGGGCAGGGCCGCCCTAAGCCTAAGGGCTGGGGCGCCCCAGGCCTGGGGCTCCCTAAGCCTTAGGGATGGAGCACCCTAAGCCTAAGGGCTAGGGCACCCAAGCATGGGGCTCCCTAAGCCTAACGGCTGGGGCTCCCCAGGCCTGGGGCTCTCTAAGCCTAGGGCTCCCAAGGTGTGGGGCTCCCTAAGCCTAGGGCAGCCCAGGCCAGGGGCTCCCTAAGCTTCTGGCTCCCCAGGCCTGGGGCTCCCTAATCCTAAGGTCTGGGGCGCCCCAGGCCTGGGCCTCCCTAAGCCTCAGGACTGGGGCGCCCCAGGCCGGGTGCTCCCTAAGACACAGGGCTTGGGCGCCTCAGGCCTGGGGCTCCCTAAGCCTAAGCCTGGGGCGCCCCAAGCCTGGGGCTCCCTAAGCCTAAGGGCTGGGGCGCCCCAAGCCTGGGGCTCCCTAAGCCTCAAGGTTGGGGGGCCCCAGCCTGGCGTTCTCTAAGTCTCAGTACTGGGGTTCCCCCGGCCTCGTACTCCCTAAGTCTCAGGGCTGGGGCGCCCCAGGCCTGGGGCTCCCTAAGCCAAAGGGATGGGGTGCCCCCGGCCGGGGCTCCCTAAGCTTAAGGGCTGGGGCCCCCCAGGCCTGGGGATCCCTAAGCCTAAGCACTGGGGCGCACCAGGCCTGTGGCTCCCTAAGCCTAAGGGCTGGGGCGCCCCAGGCCTGGGGCTCCCTAAACCTAAGGTCTAGGGAGCCCCAGGACTAGGGCTCCCTAAGACTAAGGGCTGGGGCGCCCCAGGACTGGGGCTACTGAAGCCTAAGGGCTGGGGCGCCCCAGGCCTGGGACTCCCTAAGCCTAAGGGCTGGGGCTCTCCAGGCCTGGTGCTCCCTAAGCCTAAGGGTTGTGGCTCCCCAGGCCTGGGGATCCCTAAGCCTAATGTCTGGGGCTCCCCAGGCCTGGGACTCCCTAAGCATAAGGGCTGGGGCTCCCCAGGCCTGGTGCTCCCTAAGCCTAATGTCTGGGGCTCCCCAGGCCTGGGGCTCCCTAAGCCTAGGGCTCCCCAGGATTCGAGCTCCCTAAGCCTAGGGCTCCCCAGGACTAGGGCTCCCTAAGCCTAAGGACTAGGGCTCCCCAGGCCTGGGGCTCCCTAAGCCTAAGAACTGTGTCTCCCCAGGCCTGGGGATCCCTAAGCCTAAGGGTTGGGATTCTCAGGCTTGGGGCTACCTAAGCCTATGGGCTGGGGCTCCCCAGGCCTAGGGCTCCCTAAGACTAAGGGCTATGGCACACCAGACCTGGGGCTCCCTAAGCCTAGGGCTCCCCAGGACTAGGGCTCCCTAAGCCTAAGGACTAGGGCTCGCCAGGCGGGGCCTCCCTAAGCCTAAGGGCTGGAGCACCCCAGGCCTGGGGCTCCCTAAGCCTAAGGGCTGGGACCCCTTAGCCTCAGGGCTGGGGCCCCCTTAGCCTCAGGGCTGGGGCGCCCCAAGTCTGGGGATCCCAAAGCCTCAGGGCGGGGGCACCACAGGCCTGGGGCTCCGTAAGCCTAAGGGCTGCGGGGCCCTGGCCTGGGCCTCCCTAAGCCTATGGGCTGCGGCGCCCCAGGCTTGGGGCTCCCTAAGCCTAAGGGTTGGTGCGCCCCAGGCCTGGGGATACCTAAACCTAGGGGCAGGGGAGCCCCAGACCTGGGGCACCCTAAGCCTCAGGGCTATGACGCCACAGGCCTGGGGTTTCCTAAGCCTAAGGACTGGGGCTCTCCAAGCATCGTGCTCCCTAAGCCTCAGTACTGGGGCGCCCCAAGCCTGGGGCTCCCTAAGCCTAAGGACTGGGGCTCTCCAGGCCTCGTGCTCCCTAAGCCTCAGGGTTGTGGCGCCCTAGGCCTGGGGCTCCCTAAGCCTAAGGACTCGGGCTCCCCAGACCTGGGGCTCCCTAAGCCTAAGCTCTGGGGCGCATCAGGACTAGGGGCTCCCTAAGACTAAGGGCTGAGTCGCCCCAGGCCTGGGGCTCCCAAAGCCTAAGGGCTGGGTCTCCCCAGGCCTGGGGCTACCTAAGCCTAAGGGCTGCGGCTCCCCAGGCATCGGGCTCCCTAAGCCTAGTGTTCCCCAGGACTGGGGCTCTCTAAACCTAAGGACTAGGGCTCCCCAGGCCTGGGGCTCCCTAAGCTTAAGGGCTGGGGCTCCCCAGGCCTGTGGCTACCTAAGCCTAAGGGCTGGGGCTTCCCAGGCCTAAGGCTCCCAAAGCCTAAGGGCTATGGCACCCCAGACCTGGGGCTCCCTAAGTCTAAGGCCTGGGGCGCCCCAGGCCTGGGGCTCCCTAAGCCTAAGGGCTGGAGCAACCCAGGCCTGGGGCACCCTAAGCCTAAGGGCTGGGGCGCCTTTAGGCTCAGGGCTGGGGCGCTGCAGGCCTGGGGATCCCTAAGCCTCAGGGCTGGGGCGCCCCAGGCCTGGGGCTCCATAAGACTAAGGGCTGGGTTGCCCCAGGCCTGGGCCTCCCTAAGTCTTATGGGCTGGGGCGCCCCAGGCCTCTGTCTCCCTAAGCCTACGGACTGGGGCGCCCCAGGCCTGGGGATACCTAAGTCTAAGGGCTGGGGCGCCCCAGGCCTGGGGCTCCCTAAGTCTAAGGGCTGGGGCACCCTAAGTCTAAGGGCTGGGGCGCCCAAGGCCTGGGGCTCCCTAAGCCTAAGGGCTGGGGCGCCCCAGGACTGGGCCTCCCTAAGCCTAAGGTCTGGGTCGTCCCAGGCTTGGGGCTCCCTAAGCCTCAGGGCTAGGCTGCCCCAGGGATGGGGCTCCCTAAGACTATGGGCTGGGGCGCCCCAGGTCTGGGGCTGCCTAAGCTTAAGGGCTGGGGTGCCCCAGGCCTGGGGATCCCTAAGCCTAAGGGCTGGCGCACCCCTGGCCTGGGGCTCCCTAAGCCTAATGGCTGGGGCTACCCAGACCTGGGGCTCCCTAAGCCTAAGCGCTGGGGCGCAACAGGCATGGGGCTCCCTAAGCCTAAGGCTGGGCCGCCCCAGGCCTGGGGCTCCCTAAACCTAAGGGCTGGGAGCCCCCGGACTAGGGCTCCCTAAGCCTAAGGGCTGGGTCTCCCCAGGCCTGGGACTCCCTAAGCCTAAGAGCTGTGGCTCCACAGGCCTGGGGCTCCATAAGCCTAATGTCTGGGTCTCCCCAGACCTCGGGATCCCTAAGCCTAGTGCTCCCCAGGCCTCGGCCTCCTTAAGCCTAGGGCTCGCCAGGACTTGGGCTCCCTAAGCCTAAGGACTAGGACTCCCCAGGCCTGGGGCTCCCTAAGCCTAAGGGCTATGGTACCCCAGACCTGTGGTTCCCTAAGCCAAAGGCTTGGGGCGCCCCAGGAGTGGAGCTCCCTAAGCCTAAGGGCTAGAACACCCCAGGCCTGGGGAACCCTAAGCCTAAGGGCTGGGGCGCCCTTAGCCTCAGGGTTGCAGCGCCCCAGGCCTGGGGATACCTAAGCCTCAGGGCTGGGGTGCCCCAGGCCTGAAGCTCAATAAGCCTAATGCTTTGGGGGCCCCAGGCCTGGGCATCCCTAAGCCTATGGACGGGGGCGCCCCCAGCCTGTGGCTCCCTAAGACTAAGGGCTGGCGCGCGCCAGGCCTAAGCCTAAGGACTGGGGCGCCCCAGGCCGGGGCCTCCCTAAGCCTAAGGGCAGGGGCGCCCGAGGGCTAGGACTCCCTAAGCCTGAGGACTAAGGCGTCCCAGGCCTGGGGCTCCCTAATCATCAGGGCTGGGTCGCCCCAGGCTTGGGGCTCCCTAAGCCTCGGGTCTAGGTCGCCCCAGGCCTGGGGCTCCCTAAGCCTAAGGTCTGGGGCGCCCCAGGACTGGGGCTCCCTAAGCTTAAGGGCTGGGGCGCCCCAGGCCTGGGGATCATTAAGCCTAAGGGCTGGGGCACCCCTGGACTGGGGCTCCCTAAGCCTAAGAGCTGTGGCTCCCCAGGACTTGGGCTCCCTAAGCCTAAGGAATAGGACTCCCCAGGCCTGGGGCTCCCTAAGCCTAAGGGCTGGGGCTCCCCAGGTCTGGGGATCCCTAAGCCTAAGGGTTGGGGTTCTCAGGCCTGGGGATACCTAAGCCTAAGGGCTGGAGCACCCCCTGCCTGGGGCTCCCTAAGCCGTAGGGATGGAGCACCCTAAGCCTAAGGGCTAGGGCGCCCAAGCATGGGGCTCCCTAAGCCTAAGGGCTGGGGCTCCCCAGGCCTGGGGCTCTCTAAGCCTAGGGCTCCCAAGGTCTGGGGCTCCCAAAGCCTAGGGTTCCCCAGGCCAGGGGCTCCCTAAGCTTATGGCACCCAGGCCTGGGGCTATCCTAATCCTAAGGGCTGGGGCGCACCAGGCTTGGGCCTCCCTAAGCCTCAGGGCTGGGGCGCCCCAGGCCGGGGCCTCCCTAAGCCTCAGGGCTGGGGCGCCCGAGGCCTGGGGCTCCCCAAGCCTAAGGGCTGGGGTGCCCCAGGCCTGGGGCTCCCTAAGCCTCAAGGTTGGGGCGCCCCTGCCTGGCGCTCTCTAAGTCTCAGTACTGGGCTTCCCCCGGCCTCGTGCTCCCTAAAGCTCAGGGCTGGGGCGCCCCAGGCCTGGTGCTCCCTAAGCCTAAGGGCTGGGGTGCCCCAGGCCTGGGGATCCCTAATCTTAAGGCCTGGGGCCCCCCAGGCCTGGGGATCCCTAAGCCTAAGGGCTGGGGAACCCCTGGCCTGGGGCTCCCTAAGCCTAAGCGCTGGGGCGCACCAGGCCTGGGGCTCCCTAAACCTAAGGTCTGGGGAGCCCCAGGACTAGGGCTCCCTAAGACTAAGGGCTGGGGCGCCCCAGGCCTGGGGCTCCCGAAGCCTAAGGGCAGGGTCTCCCCAGGCCTGGGACTCCCTAAGCCTAAGGGCTAGGCCGCCCCAGGCCTGGTGCTCCCTAAGCCTAAGGGCCGTGCCTTCCGAGGCCTGGGGCTCCCTAAGCCTAATGTCTGGGGCTCCCCAGACCTGGGGATCCCTAAGCCTAGGGCTCCCCAGGTCTGGGGCTCCCTAAGCCTAAGGGCTGGGGCTTCCCAGGGCTGGGGATCCCTAAGCCTAAGGGTTGGGGTTCTCAGGCCTGGGGCTACCTAAGCCTAAGGGCTGGAGCACCCCCTGCCTGGGGCTCCCTAAGCCTTAGGGATGGAGCACCCTAAGCGTAAGGGCAAGGGCGCCCAAGCATGGGGCTCCCTAAGCCTAAGGGCTGGGGCTCCCCAGGCCTGGGGCTCTCTAAGCCTAGGGCTCCCAAGGTCTGGGGCTCCCTAAGCCCAGGGCTCCCCAGGCCAGGGGATCCCTAAGCTTATGGCTCCCCAGGCCTGGGGCTCCCTAATCCTAAGGGCTGGGGGGCCCCAGGCCTGGGCCTCCTTAAGCCTCAGGGCTAGGGCGCCCCAGGCCGGGGGCTCCCTAAGACTCAGGGCTGGGGCGCCCCAGGCCTGGGGCTCCCTAAGCCTAAGGGCTGGGGCACCCCAGGCCTGGTGCTCCCTAAGCCTAAGGGCTGTGCCTCCCCAGGCCTGGGGCTCCCTAACCCTAATGTCTGGGGCTCCCCAGACCTGGGGATCCCTAAGCCTAGGGCTCCCCAGGATTCGGGCTCCCTAAGCCTAGGGATCCCCAGGACTAGGGCTCCCTAAGCCTAAGGACTAGGGCTCCCCAGGCGGGGGCTCCCTAAGCCTAAGGGCTGGGGCTCCCCAGGCCTGGGGATCCCTAAGCCTAAGGGTTGGGATTCTCAGGCCTGGGGCTACCTAAGCCTACGGGCTGGGGCTCCCCAGGCCTAGGGCTCCCTAAGCCTAAGGGCTATGGCACCCCAGACCTGGGGCTCCCTAAGCCTAGGGCTCCCCAGGACTAGGGCTTCCTAAACCTAAGGACTAGGGCTCCCCAGGCCTGGGGCTCCCTAGGCCTAAAGGCTGGAGCACCCCAGGCCTGGGGCTCCCTAAGCCTAACCTCTGGGGCGCCCCAGGACTAGGGCTCCCTAAGACTAAGGGCTGGGTCGCCCCAGGCCTGGGGCTCCCGAAGCCTAAGGGCTGGGTCTCCCCAGGCCTGGGGCTACCTAAGCCTAAGGGCTGCGGCTCCCCAGGCATCGGCCTCCCTAAGCCTAGTGTTCCCCAGGACTGGGGCCCCCTAAGCCTAAGGACTAGGGCTCCCCAGGCCTGGGGCTCCCTAAGCCTAAGGGCTGGGGCTCCCCAGGCCTGGGAATCCCTAAGCCTAAGGGTTGGGGTTCTCAGGCCTGGGGCTACCTAAGCCTAAGGGCTGGGGCTCCCCAGGCCTAGGGCTCCCAAAGCCTAAGGGCTATGGCACCCCAGACCTGGGGCTCCCTAAGGCAAAGGCTTGGGGCGCCCCAGGACTGGGGCTCCCTAAGCCTAAGGACTGGAGCACCCCAGGCCTGGGGCTCCCTAAGCCTAAGGGCTGGGGCGCCTTTAGGCTCAGGCTGGGGCGCCGCAGGCCTGGGGATCCCTAAGCCTCAGGGCTGGGGCGTCCCAAGCTGGGTCTCCATAATTTAAGGGCAGTGGCGCCCCAGGCCTGGGCCTCCCTAAGCCTATGGGCTTGGGCGCCCCAGGCCTGTGTCTCCCTAAGCCAAAGGACTGGGGCGCCCCAGGCCTGGGGATACCTAAGCCTAGGGGCAGGGGAGCCCCAAGCCTTGGGCACCCTAAGCCTAAGGGCTTGGGCTCCCCAGTCCTGGGGCTCCCTAAGTCTAAGGGCTGGGGCGCCCCAGGCCTGGGCCTCCCTAAGTCTAAGAGCTGGGGCACCCTAAGCCTAAGGGCTGGGGCGCCCCAGGACTGGGCCTCCCTCACCCTAAGGGCAGGGTCTCCCCAGGCCTAGGACTCCCTGAGCCTAAGGCCTAAGGCGCCCCAGGCCTGAGGCTCCCTAAGCATAAGGGCTGGGGCTACCCAGACCTGGGGCTCCCTAAGCCTAAGCGCTGGGGCGCAACAGGCCTGGGGCTCCCTAAGCCTAAGGGCTGGGGCGCCCCAGGCCTCGGGCTCCCTAAACTTAAGGGCTGGGACGCACCAGGCCTGGGGATCACTAAGCCTAAGGGCTGGGGCACCCCTGGCCTGGGGCTCCCTAAGCCTAAGGGCTGTGGCTACCCAGGCCTGGGGCTCCCTAAGCCTAAGCGCTGGGGCACAACAGGCCTGGGGCTCCCCAAGCCTAAGGCTGGGCGCCCCAGGCCTGGGTCTCCCTAAACCTAAGAGCTGGGCGCCCCAGGACTAGGTCTCCTAAGACTAAGGGCTGGGGTGCCCCAGGCCTGGGGCTCCCGAAGCCTAATGGCTGGGTCTCCCCATGCCTGGGACTCGCTAAGCATAAGGGCTGTGGCTCCCCAGGCCTGGGGCACCCTAAGCTTAATGTCTGGGTCTCCCCAGACCTGGGGATCCCTAAGCCTAGTGCACCCCAGGCCTTGGGCTCCCAAAGCCTAGGGCACCCCAGGACTTGGGCTCCCTAAGCCTAAGGACTAGGGCTCCCCAGGCCTGGGACTCCCTAAGCCTAAGGGCTATGGTACCCCAGACCTGGGGTTCCCTAAGCCAAAGGCTTGGGGCGCCCCAGGACTGGGGCTCCCTAAGCCTAAGGGCTGGAGCACCCCAGGCCTGGGGCTCCCTAAGCCTAAGGGCTGGGGCGCCCTTAGCCTCAGCGCTGGGGCGCCCCAGGCCTGGGGATACCGAAGCCTCAGGGCTGGGGCACCCCAGGCCTGAGGCTCCATAAGCCTAAGGGATGGGGGGGGGCCAGGCCTGGGCCTCCCTAAGCCCATGTGCGGGGGCGCCCCAGGTCTGTGGCTCCCTAAGAGTAAGGGCTGGGGCACCCTAGGCCTCGGGATACCTAAGCCAAAGGGCTGGGGCGCCCCAAACCTGGGCCTCCCTAAGCCTAAGGGCAGGGGCGCCCGAGGCCTAGGACTCCCTAAGCCTAAGGCCTAAGGCGCCCCAGGCCTGGGGCTCCCTAATCATCAGGGCTGGGTCGCCCCAGGCTTGGGGCTCCCTAAGCCTCAGGGCTAGGCCGCCCCAGGCCTGGGCTCCCTAAGCCTAAGGGCTGGGCGACCCAGGCTTGGGGCTCCCTAAGCTTAAGGGCTGGGGCACCCCAGGCCTGGGACTCCCTAAGCCTAAGGGCTAGGCCGCCCCAGGCCTGGTGCTCCCTAAGCCTAAGAGCTGTGGCTCCCCAGACCTGGGGATCCCTAAGCCTAGTGCTCCCCAGGCCTCGGGCTCCCTAAGCCTCGGGCTCCCGAGGACTTGGGCTCCCTATGCCTAAGGACTAGGGCTCCCCAAGACAGGGGCTCCCTAAGCCTAAGGGCTGGAGCACCTCAGGCCTGGGGCTCCCTAAGCCTAAGGGCTGGGGCGCCCTTAGCTTCTGGGCTGGGGCGCCCCAGGCCTGGGGATACCTAAACCTCAGGGCTGGGACGCCACAGGCCTGAAGCTCCATAAGCCTATGGATGGGACCCCAGGCCTGGGCCTCCCTAAGCCTATGGCCGGGGGCGCCTCAGGCTTGTGGCTCCCTAAGACTAAAGGCTGGGGCGCCCCAGGCCTCGGGATACCTAAGCCTAAGGGCTGGGGCGCCCCAGGCCTGGGCCTCCCTAAGCCTAATGGCAGGGGCGCCCGAGGCCTAGGACTCCCTAAGCCTAAGGCCTAAGGCGCCCCAGGCCTGGGGTTCCCTAATCATCAGGGCTGGGTCGCCCCAGGCTTGGGGCTCCCTAAGCCTCAGGGCTAGGCCGCCCCAGGCCTGGGGCTCCCTAAGCCTCAAGGTTGGGGCCCCCCAGTCTGGCGCTCTCTAAGTCTCAGTACTGGGGTTCCCCCGGCCTGTGCTCCCTAAGCCTCAGGGCTGGGGCGCCCCAGCCCTTAGGCTTAGGTATCCCGAGGCCTGGGAAGCCCCAGCCCTTAGTCTTAGGGAGCCCCAGTCTTGGGGAGCCCTTTTCCTTAGGCATAGGGAGCCCAAGTCCTGGCGAGCCCGAGGCCTGGGGAGCACGAGGCTTAGGGATCCCCAGGTCTGGGGATTCCTAAGCCTAAGGGTTGGGGTTCTCAGGCCTGGGGCTACCTAAGCCTAAGGGCTGGAGCACACCTCCCTGGGGCTCCCTAAGCCTTTGGGATGGAGCACCCTAAGCCTAAGGGCTAGGGCGCCCAAGCATGGGGCTCCCTAAGCCTAAGGGTTGGGGCTACCCAGGCCTGGGGCTCTCTAAGCCTAGGGCTCGCAAGGTCTGGGGCTCCCTAAGCCTAGGGCTCCCCAGGCCAGGGGATCCCTAAGGTTATGTCTCCCCAGGCCTGGGGCTCCCTAAGCCTAAGGACTAGGGCTCCCCAGGCCAGGGGCTCCCTAAGCCTAAGGGCTGGGGCTCCCCAGGCCTGGGGATCCCTAAGCCTAAGGGTTGGGATTCTCAGGCCTGGGGCTACCTAAGCCTAAGGGCTGGGGCTCTCCAGGCCTAGGGCTCCCTAAGCCTAAGGGTTATGGCACCCCAGACCTGGGGCTCCCTAAGCCTAGGCCTATCCAGGACGAGGGCTCCCTAAGCCTAAGGACTAGGGCTCCCCAGGCCTGGGGCTCCCTAAGCCTAAAGGCTAGAGCACCCAAGGCCTTGGGCTCCCTAAACCTAAGGGCTGGGGCACCCTTAGCCTCAGGGATGTGGCGCCCCAAGCCTGGGGATCCCTAAGCCTCAGGGCGGGGGCGCCCCAGGCTTGGGGCTCCCTAAGCTTAAGGGCTGGGGCACCCCAGGCCTGGGGATCATTAAGCCTAAGGGCTGGGGCACCCCTGGCATGGGGCTCACTAAGCCTAAGAGCTGTGGCTCCCCAGACCTGGGGATCCCTAAGCCTAGTGCTCCCCAGGTCTGGGGCTTCCTAAGCCTAAGGGCTGGGGCTTCCCAGGTCTGGGGATCCCTAAGCCTAAGGGTTGGGGTTTTCAGGCCTGGGGCTACCTAAGCCTAAGGGCTGGAGCACCCCTGCCTGGGGCTCCCTAAGCCTTAGGGATGGAGCACCCTAAGCCGAAGGGCTAGGGCGCCCAATATTGGGGCTCCCTAAGCCTAAGGGCTGGGGCTCCCCAGGCCTGGGGCTCTCTAAGCCTAGGGCTCCCAAGGTCTGGGGCTCCCTAAGACCAGGGCTCCCCAGGCCAGGGGATCCCTAAGCTTATGGCTCCCCAGGCCTGGGGCTCCCTAATCCTAAGGGCTGGGGGGCCCCAGGCCTGGGCCTCCTTAAGCCTCAGGGCTGGGGCGCCCCAGGCCTGGGACTCCCCAAGCCTAAGGGCTGGGGCGCCCCAAGCCTTGGGCTCCCTAAGCCTCAAGGTTGGGGCGCCCCAGCCTGGCGCTCTCTAAGTCTCAGTTCTGGGGTTCCCCGGCCTCGTGCTCCCTAAGCCTAGGGCTCTCCAGGACTAGGGCTCCCTAAGCCTAAGGGCTGGAGCACCCCAGGCCTGGGGCTCCCTAAGCCTAAGGGCTGGGGCGCCCTTAGCCTCAGGGTTGGGCGCCCCAAGCCTGGGGATCCCTAAGCCTCAGGGAGGGGGCGCCCCAGGCCTGGGGCTCCATAAGCCTAAGGGCTGCGGGCCCCCAGGCCTGGGCCTCCCTAAGCCTATGGGCTGGGGCGACCCAGGCCTGTGGCTCCCTAAGCCTAAGGGCTGGAGCGCCCCAGGCCTGGGGTTACCTAAACGTAGGGACAGGGGAGCCCCAGGCCTGGGGCACCCTAAGCCTAAAGACAGGGGCTCTCCAGGCCTCGTGCTCCCTAAGCCTCAGTACTGGGGCGCCCCAGGCCTGGGGCTCCCTAAGCCTAAGGGCTGGGGTGCCCCAGTCCTGGGGCTCCCTACGTCTAGGGTCTGGGACGCCGCAGGCCTGGGGTTCCCTAAGTCTAATGGCTGGGGCACCCTAAGTCTAAGGGCTGGGGCACCCAAGGCCTTGGGCTCCCTAAACCTAAGGGGTGGGGCGCCCCAGGACTGGGCCTCCCTAGGCCTAAGGGCAGGGTCTCCCCAGGCCTAGGACTCCCTGAGACTAAGGCCTAAGGCGCCCCAGGCCTGAGGCTCCCTAATCATCAGGGCTGGGTCGCCCCAGGCTTGGGGCTCCCTAAGCCTCAGGGCTAGGCCGCCCCAGGCATGGGGCTCCGTAAGCATATGGGCTGGGGCGCCCCAGGTCTGGGGCTCCGTAAGCTTAAGGACTGGGGCGCCCCAGGCCTGGGGATCCCTAAGCCTAAGGGCTGGGGCACCCCTGGCCTGGGGCTCCCTAAGCCTAATGGCTGGGGCTGTCCAGACCTGGGGCTCCCTAAGCCTTAGGGCTGGGGAGCCCCAAGCCTTGGGCTCCCTAAGCTTTAAGGCTGGGGCGCCCCAGGCCTGGGGATCACTAAGCCTAAGGGCTGGGGCACCCCTGGCCTGGGGCTCCCTAAGCCTAAGGGCTGGGGCTACCCAGACCTGGGGCTCCCTAAGCCTAAGCGCTGGGGCGCAACAGGCCTGGGGCTCCCTAAGCCTAAGGCTGGGGCGCCCCAGGCCTGGGGCTCCCTAAACCTAAGGGCTGGTCGCCCCTGTACTAGGGCTCCCTAAGACTAAGGGCTGGGGCACCCCAATCCTGGGGCTCCCGAAGCTTAAGGGCTGGGTCTCCCCAGGCCTTGGACTCCCTAAAACTAAGGGCTGTGGCTCCCCAGGCCTGGGGCTCCCTAAGCCTAATGTCTGGGTCTCCCCAGACCTGGGGATCCCTAAGCCTAGTGCTCCCCAGGCCTCGGGCTCCCTAAGCCTCGGGCTCCCCAGGACTTGGGCTCCCTATGCCTAAGGACTAGGGCTCCCCAAGACAGGGGCTCCCTAAGCCTAAGGGCTGGAGCACCTCAGGCCTGGGGCTCCCTAAGGGTAAGGGCTGGGGCGCCCTTAGCTTCAGGGCTGGGGCGCCCTAGGCCTCGGGATACCTAAGCCTAAGGGCATGGGCGCCCGAGGCCTAGGACTCCCTAAGCCTAAGGCCTAAGGCGCCCCAGGCCTGGGGCTCCCTAATCATCAGGGCTGGGTCGCCCCAGGCTTGGGGCTCCCTAAGCCTCAGGGCTAGGCCGCCCCAGGCCTGGGGCTCCCTAAGCCTAAGGCCTGGGGCGCCCCAGGCCTGGGGCTCCCTAAGCCTAAGGGCTGGGGCGCCCCAGGCTGGAGCTCCCTAAGCCTCAAGGTTGGGGCCCCCCAGCCTGGCGCTCTCTAAGTCTCAGTACTGGGGTTCCCCCGGCCTCGTGCTCCCTAAGCCTCAGGGCTGGGGCGCCCCAGCCCTTAGGCTTAGGTATCCCGAGGCCTGGGGCGCCCCAGCCCTTAGTCTTAGGGAGCCCCAGTCTTGGGGAGCCCTAGTCCTTAGGCATAGGGAGCCCAAGTCCTGGGGAGCCCGAGGCTTAGGGAGCCCGAGGCCTGGGGAGCACTAGGCTTAGGGATCCCCAGGTCTGGGGATTCCTAAGCCTAAGGGTTGGGGTTCTCAGGCCTGGGGCTACCTAAGCCTAAAGGCTGGAGCACACCTGCCTGGGGCTCCCTAAACCTTAGGGATGGAGGACCCTAAGCCTAAGGGCTAGGGCGCCCAAGCATGGGGCTCCCTAAGCCTAAGGGCTGGGGCTCCCCAGGCCTGGGGCTCTCTAAGCCTAGGGCTCGCAAGGTCTGGGGCTCCCTAAGCTTGGGCTCCCCAGGCCAGGGGATCCCTAAGCTTATGTCTCCCCAGGCCTGGGGCTTCCTAAGCCTAAGGACTAGGGCTCCCCAGGCCTGGGGCTCCCTAAGCCTAAGGGTTGGGATTCTCACCCCTGGGGCTACCTAAGCCTAAGGGCTGGAGCAACCCAGGCCTGGGGCACCCTAAGCCTAAGGGCTGGGGCGCCTTTAGGCTCAGGGCTGGGGCGCTGCAGGCCTGGGGATCCCTAAGCCTCAGGGCTGGGGCGCCCCAGGCCTGGGGCTCCATAAGACTAAGGGCTGGGTTGCCCCAGGCCTGGGCCTCCCTAAGTCTTATGGGCTGGGGCGCCCCAGGCCTCTGTCTCCCTAAGCCTACGGACTGGGGCGCCCCAGGCCTGGGGATACCTAAGTCTAAGGGCTGGGGCGCCCCAGGCCTGGGGCTCCCTAAGTCTAAGGGCTGGGGCACCCTAAGTCTAAGGGCTGGGGCGCCCAAGGCCTGGGGCTCCCTAAGCCTAAGGGCTGGGGCGCCCCAGGACTGGGCCTCCCTAAGCCTAAGGTCTGGGTCGTCCCAGGCTTGGGGCTCCCTAAGCCTCAGGGCTAGGCTGCCCCAGGGATGGGGCTCCCTAAGACTATGGGCTGGGGCGCCCCAGGTCTGGGGCTGCCTAAGCTTAAGGGCTGGGGTGCCCCAGGCCTGGGGATCCCTAAGCCTAAGGGCTGGCGCACCCCTGGCCTGGGGCTCCCTAAGCCTAATGGCTGGGGCTACCCAGACCTGGGGCTCCCTAAGCCTAAGCGCTGGGGCGCAACAGGCATGGGGCTCCCTAAGCCTAAGGCTGGGCCGCCCCAGGCCTGGGGCTCCCTAAACCTAAGGGCTGGGAGCCCCCGGACTAGGGCTCCCTAAGTCTAAGGGCTGGGGCGCCCCAGGTCTGGGGCTCCCGAAGCCTAAGGGCTGGGTCTCCCCAGGCCTGGGACTCCCTAAGCCTAAGAGCTGTGGCTCCACAGGCCTGGGGCTCCATAAGCCTAATGTCTGGGTCTCCCCAGACCTGGGGATCCCTAAGCCTAGTGCTCCCCAGGCCTCGGCCTCCTTAAGCCTAGGGCTCGCCAGGACTTGGGCTCCCTAAGCCTAAGGACTAGGACTCCCCAGGCCTGGGGCTCCCTAAGCCTAAGGGCTATGGTACCCCAGACCTGTGGTTCCCTAAGCCAAAGGCTTGGGGCGCCCCAGGAGTGGAGCTCCCTAAGCCTAAGGGCTAGAACACCCCAGGCCTGGGGAACCCTAAGCCTAAGGGCTGGGGCGCCCTTAGCCTCAGGGTTGCAGCGCCCCAGGCCTGGGGATACCTAAGCCTCAGGGCTGGGGTGCCCCAGGCCTGAAGCTCAATAAGCCTAATGCTTTGGGGGCCCCAGGCCTGGGCATCCCTAAGCCTATGGACGGGGGCGCCCCCAGCCTGTGGCTCCCTAAGACTAAGGGCTGGCGCGCGCCAGGCCTAAGCCTAAGGACTGGGGCGCCCCAGGCCGGGGCCTCCCTAAGCCTAAGGGCAGGGGCGCCCGAGGGCTAGGACTCCCTAAGCCTGAGGACTAAGGCGTCCCAGGCCTGGGGCTCCCTAATCATCAGGGCTGGGTCGCCCCAGGCTTGGGGCTCCCTAAGCCTCGGGTCTAGGTCGCCCCAGGCCTGGGGCTCCCTAAGCCTAAGGTCTGGGGCACCCCAGGACTGGGGCTCCCTAAGCTTAAGGGCTGGGGAGCCCCAGGCCTGGGGATCATTAAGCCTAAGGGCTGGGGCACCCCTGGACTGGGGCTCCCTAAGCCTAAGAGCTGTGGCTCCCCAGGACTTGGGCTCCCTAAGCCTAAGGAATAGGACTCCCCAGGCCTGGGGCTCCCTAAGCCTAAGGGCTGGGGCTCCCCAGGTCTGGGGATCCCTAAGCCTAAGGGTTGGGGTTCTCAGGTCTGGGGATACCTAAGCCTAAGGGCTGGAGCACCCCCTGCCTGGGGCTCCCTAAGCCGTAGGGATGGAGCACCCTAAGCCTAAGGGCTAGGGCGCCCAAGCATGGGGCTCCCTAAGCCTAAGGGCTGGGGCTCCCCAGGCCTGGGGCTCTCTAAGCCTAGGGCTCCCAAGATCTGGGGCTCCCAAAGCCTAGGGTTCCCCAGGCCAGGGGCTCCCTAAGCTTATGGCACCCAGGCCTGGGGCTATCCTAATCCTAAGGGCTGGGGCGCACCAGGCTTGGGCCTCCCTAAGCCTCAGGGCTGGGGCGCCCCAGGCCGGGGCCTCCCTAAGCCTCAGGGCTGGGGCGCCCGAGGCCTGGGGCTCCCCAAGCCTAAGGGCTGGGGTGCCCCAGGCCTGGGGCTCCCTAAGCCTCAAGGTTGGGGCGCCCCTGCCTGGCGCTCTCTAAGTCTCAGTACTGGGCTTCCCCCGGCCTCGTGCTCCCTAAACCTCAGGGCTGGGGCGCCCCAGGCCTGGTGCTCCCTAAGCCTAAGGGCTGGGGTGCCCCAGGCCTGGGGATCCCTAATCTTAAGGCCTGGGGTCCCCCAGGCCTGGGGATCCCTAAGCCTAAGGGCTGGGGAACCCCTGGCCTGGGGCTCCCTAAGCCTAAGCGCTGGGGCGCACCAGGCCTGGGGCTCCCTAAACCTAAGGTCTGGGGAGCCCCAGGACTAGGGCTCCCTAAGACTAAGGGCTGGGGCGCCCCAGGCCTGGGGCTCCCGAAGCCTAAGGGCAGGGTCTCCCCAGGCCTGGGACTCCCTAAGCCTAAGGGCTAGGCCGCCCCAGGCCTGATGCTCCCTAAGCCTAAGGGCCGTGCCTTCCGAGGCCTGGGGCTCCCTAAGCCTAATGTCTGGGGCTCCCCAGACCTGGGGATCCCTAAGCCTAGGGCTCCCCAGGTCTGGGGCTCCCTAAGCCTAAGGGCTGGGGCTTCCCAGGGCTGGGGATCCCTAAGCCTAAGGGTTGGGGTTCTCAGGCCTGGGGCTACCTAAGCCTAAGGGCTGGAGCACCCCCTGCCTGGGGCTCCCTAAGCCTTAGGGATGGAGCACCCTAAGCGTAAGGGCAAGGGCGCCCAAGCATGGGGCTCCCTAAGCCTAAGGGCTGGGGCTCCCCAGGCCTGGGGCTCTCTAAGCCTAGGGCTCCCAAGGTCTGGGGCTCCCTAAGCCCAGGGCTCCCCAGGCCAGGGGATCCCTAAGCTTATGGCTCCCCAGGCCTGGGGCTCCCTAATCCTAAGGGCTGGGGGGCCCCAGGCCTGGGCCTCCTTAAGCCTCAGGGCTAGGGCGCCCCAGGCCGGGGGCTCCCTAAGACTCAGGGCTGGGGCGCCCCAGGCCTGGGGCTCCCTAAGCCTAAGGGCTGGGGCACCCCAGGCCTGGTGCTCCCTAAGCCTAAGGGCTGTGCCTCCCCAGGCCTGGGGCTCCCTAACCCTAATGTCTGGGGCTCCCCAGACCTGGGGATCCCTAAGCCTAGGGCTCCCCAGGATTCGGGCTCCCTAAGCCTAGGGCTCCCCAGGACTAGGGCTCCCTAAGCCTAAGGACTAGGGCTCCCCAGGAGGGGGCTCCCTAAGCCTAAGGGCTGGGGCTCCCCAGGCCTGGGGATCCCTAAGCCTAAGGGTTGGGATTCTCAGGCCTGGGGCTACCTAAGCCTACGGGCTGGGGCTCCCCAGGCCTAGGGCTCCCTAAGCCTAAGGGCTATGGCACCCCAGACCTGGGGCTCCCTAAGCCTAGGGCTCCCCAGGACTAGGGCTTCCTAAACCTAAGGACTAGGGCTCCCCAGGCCTGGGGCTCCCTAGGCCTAAAGGCTGGAGCACCCCAGGCCTGGGGCTCCCTAAGCCTAACCTCTGGGGCGCCCCAGGACTAGGGCTCCCTAAGACTAAGGGCTGGGTCGCCCCAGGCCTGGGGCTCCCGAAGCCTAAGGGCTGGGTCTCCCCAGGCCTGGGGCTACCTAAGCCTAAGGGCTGCGGCTCCCCAGGCATCGGCCTCCCTAAGCCTAGTGTTCCCCAGGACTGGGGCCCCCTAAGCCTAAGGACTAGGGCTCCCCAGGCCTGGGGCTCCCTAAGCCTAAGGGCTGGGGCTCCCCAGGCCTGGGAATCCCTAAGCCTAAGGGTTGGGGTTCTCAGGCCTGGGGCTACCTAAGCCTAAGGGCTGGGGCTCCCCAGGCCTAGGGCTCCCAAAGCCTAAGGGCTATGGCACCCCAGACCTGGGGCTCCCTAGGCAAAGGCTTGGGGCGCCCCAGGACTGGGGCTCCCTAAGCCTAAGGACTGGAGCACCCCAGGCCTGGGGCTCCCTAAGCCTAAGGGCTGGGGCGCCTTTAGGCTCAGGCTGGGGCGCCGCAGGCCTGGGGATCCCTAAGCCTCAGGGCTGGGGCGTCCCAAGCTGGGTCTCCATAATTTAAGGGCAGTGGCGCCCCAGGCCTGGGCCTCCCTAAGCCTATGGGCTTGGGCGCCCCAGGCCTGTGTCTCCCTAAGCCAAAGGACTGGGGCGCCCCAGGCCTGGGGATACCGAAGCCTAGGGGCAGGGGAGCCCCAAGCCTTGGGCACCCTAAGCCTAAGGGCTTGGGCTCCCCAGTCCTGGGGCTCCCTAAGTCTAAGGGCTGGGGCGCCCCAGGCCTGGGCCTCCCTAAGTCTAAGAGCTGGGGCACCCTAAGCCTAAGGGCTGGGGCGCCCCAGGACTGGGCCTCCCTCACCCTAAGGGCAGGGTCTCCCCAGGCCTAGGACTCCCTGAGCCTAAGGCCTAAGGCGCCCCAGGCCTGAGGCTCCCTAAGCATAAGGGCTGGGGCTACCCAGACCTGGGGCTCCCTAAGCCTAAGCGCTGGGGCGCAACAGGCCTGGGGCTCCCTAAGCCTAAGGGCTGGGGCGCCCCAGGCCTCGGGCTCCCTAAACTTAAGGGCTGGGACGCACCAGGCCTGGGGATCACTAAGCCTAAGGGCTGGGGCACCCCTGGCCTGGGGCTCCCTAAGCCTAAGGGCTGTGGCTACCCAGGCCTGGGGCTCCCTAAGCCTAAGCGCTGGGGCACAACAGGCCTGGGGCTCCCCAAGCCTAAGGCTGGGCGCCCCAGGCCTGGGTCTCCCTAAACCTAAGAGCTGGGCGCCCCAGGACTAGGTCTCCTAAGACTAAGGGCTGGGGTGCCCCAGGCCTGGGGCTCCCGAAGCCTAATGGCTGGGTCTCCCCATGCCTGGGACTCGCTAAGCATAAGGGCTGTGGCTCCCCAGGCCTGGGGCACCCTAAGCTTAATGTCTGGGTCTCCCCAGACCTGGGGATCCCTAAGCCTAGTGCACCCCAGGCCTTGGGCTCCCAAAGCCTAGGGCACCCCAGGACTTGGGCTCCCTAAGCCTAAGGACTAGGGCTCCCCAGGCCTGGGACTCCCTAAGCCTAAGGGCTATGGTACCCCAGACCTGGGGTTCCCTAAGCCAAAGGCTTGGGGCGCCCCAGGACTGGGGCTCCCTAAGCCTAAGGGCTGGAGCACCCCAGGCCTGGGGCTCCCTAAGCCTAAGGGCTGGGGCGCCCTTAGCCTCAGCGCTGGGGCGCCCCAGGCCTGGGGATACCGAAGCCTCAGGGCTGGGGCACCCCAGGCCTGAGGCTCCATAAGCCTAAGGGATGGGGGGGGCCAGGCCTGGGCCTCCCTAAGCCCATGTGCGGGGGCGCCCCAGGTCTGTGGCTCCCTAAGAGTAATGGCTGGGGCACCCTAGGCCTCGGGATACCTAAGCCAAAGGGCTGGGGCGCCCCAGACCTGGGCCTCCCTAAGCCTAAGGGCAGGGGCGCCCGAGGCCTAGGACTCCCTAAGCCTAAGGCCTAAGGCGCCCCAGGCCTGGGGCTCCCTAATCATCAGGGCTGGGTCGCCCCAGGCTTGGGGCTCCCTAAGCCTCAGGGCTAGGCCGCCCCAGGCCTGGGCTCCCTAAGCCTAAGGGCTGGGCGACCCAGGCTTGGGGCTCCCTAAGCTTAAGGGCTGGGGCACCCCAGGCCTGGGGATCATTAAGCCTAAGGGCTGGGGCACCCCTGGCATGGGGCTCCCTAAGCCTAAGAGCTGTGGCTCCCCAGGCCTGGGGATCCCTAAGCCTAGTACTCCCCAGGTCTGGGGCTTCCTAAGCCTAAGGGCTGGGGCTTCCCAGGGCTGGGGATCCCTAAGCCTAAGGGTTGGGGTTCTCAGGCCTGGGGCTACCTAAGCCTAAGGGCTGGAGCACCCCCTGCCTGGGGCTCCCTAAGCCTTAGGGATGGAGCACCCTAAGCCGAAGGGCTAGGGCGCCCAAGCATGGGGCTCCCTAAGCCTAAGGGCTGGGGCTTCCCAGGTCTGGGGATCCCTAAGCATAAGGGTTGGGGTTCTCAGGCCCTAAGGGCTAGAGCACCCCCTGCCTGGGGCTCCCTAAGCCTTAGGGATGGAGCACCCTAAGCCGAAGGGCTAGGCTGCCCAAGCATGGGGCTCCCTAAGCCTAAGGGCTGGGGCTCCCCAGGCCTGGGGCTCTCTAAGCCTAGGGCTCCAAAGGTCTGGGGCTCCCTAAGACCAGGGCTCCCCAGGCGAGGGGATCCCTAAGCTTATGGCTCCCCAGGCTTGGGGCTCCCTAATCCTAAGGGCTGGGGGGCCCCAGGCCTGGGCCTCCTTAAGCCTCAGGGCTGGGGCGCCCCAGGCCGGGGGCTCCCTAAGACTCAGGGCTGGGGCGCCCCAGGCCTGGGGCTCCCTAAGCCTAAGGGCTGGGGGCCCCAGGCCTGGGACTCCCCAAGCCTAAGGGATGGGGCGCCCCAAGCCTTGGGCTCCCTAAGCCTCAAGGTTGGGGCGTCCCAGCCTGGCGCTCACTAAGTCTCAGTACTGGGGTTCCCCCGGCCTCGTGCTCCCTAAGCCTAGGGCTCCCCAGGACTAGGGCTCCCTAAGCCTAAGGGCTGGAGCACCCCAGGCCTGGGGCTCCCTAAGCCTAAGGGCTGGGGCGCCCTTAGCCTCAGGGTTGGGCGCCCCAAGCCTGGGGATCCCTAAGCCTCAGGGCGGGGGCACCACAGGCCTGGGGCTCCATAAGCCTAAGGGCTGCGGGGCCCCCAGGCCTGGGCCTCCCTAAGCCTATGGGCTGGGGCGACCCAGGCCTGTGGCTCCCTAAGCCTAAGGGCTGGTGCGCCCCAGGCCTGGGGTTACCTAAACGTAGGGGCAGGGGAGCCCCAGGCCTGGGGCACCCTAAGCCTAAGGACAGGGGCTCTCCAGGCCTCGTGCTCCCTAAGCCTCAGTACTGGGGCGCCCCAGGCCTGGGGCTCCCTAAGCCTAAGGGCTGGGGTGCCCCAGTCCTGGGGCTCCCTACGTCTAGAGTCTGGGGCGCCCCAGGCCAGGGGTTCCCTAAGTCTAAGGGCTGGGGCACCCTAAGTCTAAGGGCTGGGGCTCCCAAGGCCTGGGGCTCCCTAAGCCTAAGGGCTGGGGCGCCCCAGGACTGGGCCTCCCTAGGCCTAAGGGCAGGGTCTCCCCAGGCCTAGGACTCCCTGAGCCTAAGCCCTAAGGCGCCCCAAGCCTGAGGCTCCCTAATCATCAGGGCTGGGTCGTCCCAGGCTTTGGGCTCCCTAAGCCTCAGGGCTAGGCCGCCCCAGGCATGGGGCTCCGTAAGCATATGGGCTGGGGCGCCCCAGGTCTGGGGCTCCATAAGCTTAAGGACTGGGGCTCCCTAAACCTAAGGGCTGGTCGCCCCAGTACTAGGGCTCCCTAAGCCTAAGGGCTGGGGCACCCCAGGCATGGGGCTCCCGAAGCTTAAGGGCTGGGTCTCCCCAGGCCTGGGACTCCCTAAAACTAAGGGCTGTGGCTCCCCAGGCCTGGGGCTCCCTAAGCCTAATGTCTGGGTCTCCCCAGACCTGGGGATCCCTAAGCCTAGTGCTCCCCAGGCCTCGGGCTCCCTAAGCCTCGGGCTCCCGAGGACTTGGGCTCCCTATGCCTAAGGACTAGGGCTCCCCAAGACAGGGGCTCCCTAAGCCTAAGGGCTGGAGCACCTCAGGCCTGGGGCTCCCTAAGCCTAAGGGCTGGGGCGCCCTTAGCTTCTGGGCTGGGGCGCCCCAGGCCTGGGGATACCTAAACCTCAGGGCTGGGACGCCACAGGCCTGAAGCTCCATAAGCCTATGGATGGGACCCCAGGCCTGGGCCTCCCTAAGCCTATGGCCGGGGGCGCCTCAGGCTTGTGGCTCCCTAAGACTAAAGGCTGGGGCGCCCCAGGCCTCGGGATACCTAAGCCTAAGGGCTGGGGCGCCCAAGGCCTGGGCCTCCCTAAGCCTAATGGCAGGGGCGCCCGAGGCCTAGGACTCCCTAAGCCTAAGGCCTAAGGCGCCCCAGGCCTGGGGTTCCCTAATCATCAGGGCTGGGTCGCCCCAGGCTTGGGGATTTCTAAGCCTCAGGGCTAGGCCGCCCCAGGCCTGGGGCTCCCTAAGCCTCAAGGTTGGGGCCCCCCAGCCTGGCGCTCTCTAAGTCTCAGTACTGGGGTTCCCCCGGCCTGTGCTCCCTAAGCCTCAGGGCTGGGGCGCCCCAGCCCTTAGGCTTAGGTATCCCGAGGCCTGGGAAGCCCCAGCCCTTAGTCTTAGGGAGCCCCAGTCTTGGGGAGCCCTTTTCCTTAGGCATAGGGAGCCCAAGTCCTGGCGAGCCCGAGGCCTGGGGAGCACGAGGCTTAGGGATCCCCAGGTCTGGGGATTCCTAAGCCTAAGGGTTGGGGTTCTCAGGCCTGGGGCTACCTAAGCCTAAGGGCTGGAGCACACCTCCCTGGGGCTCCCTAAGCCTTTGGGATGGAGCACCCTAAGCCTAAGGGCTAGGGCGCCCAAGCATGGGGCTCCCTAAGCCTAAGGGTTGGGGCTACCCAGGCCTGGGGCTCTCTAAGCCTAGGGCTCGCAAGGTCTGGGGCTCCCTAAGCCTAGGGCTCCCCAGGCCAGGGGATCCCTAAGGTTATGTCTCCCCAGGCCTGGGGCTCCCTAAGCCTAAGGACTAGGGCTCCCCAGGCCAGGGGCTCCCTAAGCCTAAGGGCTGGGGCTCCCCAGGCCTGGGGATCCCTAAGCCTAAGGGTTGGGATTCTCAGGCCTGGGGCTACCTAAGCCTAAGGGCTGGGGCTCTCCAGGCCTAGGGCTCCCTAAGCCTAAGGGTTATGGCACCCCAGACCTGGGGCTCCCTAAGCCTAGGCCTATCCAGGACGAGGGCTCCCTAAGCCTAAGGACTAGGGCTCCCCAGGCCTGGGGCTCCCTAAGCCTAAAGGCTAGAGCACCCAAGGCCTTGGGCTCCCTAAACCTAAGGGCTGGGGCACCCTTAGCCTCAGGGATGTGGCGCCCCAAGCCTGGGGATCCCTAAGCCTCAGGGCGGGGGCGCCCCAGGCTTGGGGCTCCCTAAGCTTAAGGGCTGGGGCACCCCAGGCCTGGGGATCATTAAGCCTAAGGGCTGGGGCACCCCTGGCATGGGGCTCACTAAGCCTAAGAGCTGTGGCTCCCCAGACCTGGGGATCCCTAAGCCTAGTGCTCCCCAGGTCTGGGGCTTCCTAAGCCTAAGGGCTGGGGCTTCCCAGGTCTGGGGATCCCTAAGCCTAAGGGTTGGGGTTTTCAGGCCTGGGGCTACCTAAGCCTAAGGGCTGGAGCACCCCCTGCCTGGGGCTCCCTAAGCCTTAGGGATGGAGCACCCTAAGCCGAAGGGCTAGGGCGCCCAATATTGGGGCTCCCTAAGCCTAAGTGCTGGGGCTCCCCAGGCCTGGGGCTCTCTAAGCCTAGGGCTCCCAAGGTCTGGGGCTCCCTAAGACCAGGGCTCCCCAGGCCAGGTGATCCCTAAGCTTATGGCTCCCCAGGCCTGGGGCTCCCTAATCCTAAGGGCTGGGGGGCCCCAGGCCTGGGCCTCCTTAAGCCTCAGGGCTGGGGCGCCCCAGGCCTGGGACTCCCCAAGCCTAAGGGCTGGGGCGCCCCAAGCCTTGGGCTCCCTAAGCCTCAAGGTTGGGGCGCCCCAGCCTGGCGCTCTCTCAGTCTCAGTTCTGGGGTTCCCCGGCCTCGTGCTCCCTAAGCCTAGGGCTCTCCAGGACTAGGGCTCCCTAAGCCTAAGGGCTGGAGCACCCCAGGCCTGGGGCTCCCTAAGCCTAAGGGCTGGGGCGCCCTTAGCCTCAGGGTTGGGCGCCCCAAGCCTGGGGATCCCTAAGCCTCAGGGCGGGGGCGCCCCAGGCCTGGGGCTCCATAAGCCTAAGGGCTGCGGGCCCCCAGGCCTGGGCCTCCCTAAGCCTATGGGCTGGGGCGACCCAGGCCTGTGGCTCCCTAAGCCTAAGGGCTGGAGCGCCCCAGGCCTGGGGTTACCTAAACGTAGGGGCAGGGGAGCCCCAGGCCTGGGGCACCCTAAGCCTAAAGACAGGGGCTCTCCAGGCCTCGTGCTCCCTAAGCCTCAGTACTGGGGCGCCCCAGGCCTGGGGCTCCCTAAGCCTAAGGGCTGGGGTGCCCCAGTCCTGGGGCTCCCTACGTCTAGGGTCTGGGGCGCCGCAGGCCTGGGGTTCCCTAAGTCTAATGGCTGGGGCACCCTAAGTCTAAGGGCTGGGGCGCCCAAGGCCTTGGGCTCCCTAAACCTAAGGGGTGGGGCGCCCCAGGACTGGGCCTCCCTAGGCCTAAGGGCAGGGTCTCCCCAGGCCTAGGACTCCCTGAGACTAAGGCCTAAGGCGCCCCAGGCCTGAGGCTCCCTAATCATCAGGGCTGGGTCGTCCCAGGCTTGGGGCTCCCTAAGCCTCAGGGCTAGGACGCCCCAGGCATGGGGCTCCGTAAGCATATGGGCTGGGGCGCCCCAGGTCTGGGGCTCCGTAAGCTTAAGGACTGGGGCGCCCCAGGCCTGGGGATCCCTAAGCCTAAGGGCTGGGGCACCCCTGGCCTGGGGCTCCCTAAGCCTAATGGCTGGGGCTGTCCAGACCTGGGGCTCCCTAAGCCTTAGGGCTGGGGAGCCCCAAGCCTTGGGCGCCCTAAGCTTTAAGGCTGGGGCGCCCCAGGCCTGGGGATCACTAAGCCTAAGGGCTGGGGCACCCCTGGCCTGGGGCTCCCTAAGCCTAAGGGCTGGGGCTACCCAGACCTGGGGCTCCCTAAGCCTAAGCGCTGGGGCGCAACAGGCCTGGGGCTCCCTAAGCCTAAGGCTGGGGCGCCCCAGGCCTGGGGCTCCCTAAACCTAAGGGCTGGTCGCCCCTGTACTAGGGCTCCCTAAGACTAAGGGCTGGGGCACCCCAATCCTGGGGCTCCCGAAGCTTAAGGGCTGGGTCTCCCCAGGCCTTGGACTCCCTAAAACTAAGGGCTGTGGCTCCCCAGGCCTGGGGCTCCCTAAGCCTAATGTCTGGGTCTCCCCAGACCTGGGGATCCCTAAGCCTAGTGCTCCCCAGGCCTCGGGCTCCCTAAGCCTCGGGCTCCCCAGGACTTGGGCTCCCTATGCCTAAGGACTAGGGCTCCCCAAGACAGGGGCTCCCTAAGCCTAAGGGCTGGAGCACCTCAGGCCTGGGGCTCCTTAAGGGTAAGGGCTGGGGCGCCCTTAGCTTCAGGGCTGGGGCGCCCTAGGCCTCGGGATACCTAAGCCTAAGGGCATGGGCGCCCGAGGCCTAGGACTCCCTAAGCCTAAGGCCTAAGGCGCCCCAGGCCTGGGGCTCCCTAATCATCAGGGCTGGGTCGCCCCAGGCTTGGGGCTCCCTAAGCCTCAGGGCTAGGCCGCCCCAGGCCTGGGGCTCCCTAAGCCTAAGGCCTGGGGCGCCCCAGGCCTGGGGCTCCCTAAGCCTAAGGGCTGGGGCGCCCCAGGCTGGAGCTCCCTAAGCCTCAAGGTTGGGGCCCCCCAGCCTGGCGCTCTCTAAGTCTCAGTACTGGGGTTCCCCCGGCCTCGTGCTCCCTAAGCCTCAGGGCTGGGGCGCCCCAGCCCTTAGGCTTAGGTATCCCGAGGCCTGGGGCGCCCCAGCCCTTAGTCTTAGGGAGCCCCAGTCTTGGGGAGCCCTAGTCCTTAGGCATAGGGAGCCCAAGTCCTGGGGAGCCCGAGGCTTAGGGAGCCCGAGGCCTGGGGAGCACTAGGCTTAGGGATCCCCAGGTCTGGGGATTCCTAAGCCTAAGGGTTGGGGTTCTCAGGCCTGGGGCTACCTAAGCCTAAAGGCTGGAGCACACCTGCCTGGGGCTCCCTAAACCTTAGGGATGGAGCACCCTAAGCCTAAGGGCTAGGGCGCCCAAGCATGGGGCTCCCTAAGCCTAAGGGCTGGGGCTCCCCAGGCCTGGGGCTCTCTAAGCCTAGGGCTCGCAAGGTCTGGGGCTCCCTAAGCTTGGGCTCCCCAGGCCAGGGGATCCCTAAGCTTATGTCTCCCCAGGCCTGGGGCTTCCTAAGCCTAAGGACTAGGGCTCCCCAGGCCTGGGGCTCCCTAAGCCTAAGGGTTGGGATTCTCACCCCTGGGGCTACCTAAGCCTAAGGGCTGGGGCTCCCCAGGCCTAGGGCTCCCTAAGCCTAAGGGCTATGGCACCCCAGACCTGGGGCTCCCTAAGCCTAGGCCTATCCAGGACGAGGGCTCCCTAAGCCTAAGGACTAGGGCTCCCCAGGCCTGGGGCTCCCTAAGCCTAAAGGCTAGAGCACCCCAGGCCTGGGGCTCCCTAAGCCTAAGGGCAGGGGCACCCTTAGCCTCAGGGCTGTGGCGCCCAAGCCTGGGGATCCCTAATCCTCAGGGCGGGGGCGCCCCAGACCTGGGGCTCCATAAGCATAAGGGTTGCGGAACCCCAGGCATGGGCCTCCCTAAACCTATGGACTGGGGTGCTCCAGGCCTGTGGCTCCCTAAGCCTAAGGCCTGGGGCGCCCCAGGACTGAGGATACCTAAACCTAGGGGCAGTGGAGCCCCAGGCCTGGGGCACCCTAAGCCTCAGGCTATGACGCCCCAGGCCTGGGGCTCCCTAAGCCTAAGGACTGGGGCTCTCCAGGCCTCGTGCTCTCTAAGGCTCGGTACTGGGGCACCCCAGGCCTCGTGCTCCCTAAGCCTAAGGACAGGGGCGCCCTAGGCCTTGGGCTCCCTAAGCCTAAGGGCTGGGGCACCCCAGGCCTGGGACTCCCTAAGCTTAAGGGCTGGGGCGCCCCAGGCCTGGGGATCCCTAAGCCTAAGGGCTGAGGCACCCCTGGCCTGGGGCTCCCTAAGCCTAAGAGCTGTGGATCCACAGGCCTGGGGCTCCCTATGCCTAAGTGATGGGGCTCCCCAAGCCTGGGGATCCCTAAGCCTAAGGGTTGGGATTCTCAGGCCTGGGGCTACCTAAGCCTAAGGGCTGGGGCTACCCAGACCTGGGGCTCCCTAAGCCTAAGCGCTGGGGCGCAACAGGCCTGGGGCTCCCTACGCCTAAGGCTGGGGCGCCCCAGGCCTGGGGCTCCCTAAACCTAAGGGCTGGGCGCCCCAGGACGAGGGCTCCCGAAGCCTAAAGGCTGGGTCTCCCCAGGCCTGGGACTCCCTAATCCAAAGGCTTGGGGCGCCCCAGACTGGGGCTCCCTTAGCCTAAGGGCGGAGCACCCCATGCCTGGGGCTCCCTAAGCTTAAGGGCTGGGACGCCCTTAGCCTCAGGCCTGGGGCCCCCCAGGCCTGGGGATACCTAAGCCCCAGGGCTGGGGCGCCCCAGGCCTGAGGCTCCATAAGCCTAAGGGATGGGGTGCCCCAGGCCTGGGCCTCCCTAAGCCTATGGGCGGGGGCGCCCCAGGCCTGCGGCTCCCTAAGACTAAGGGCTGGGCACCCCAGGCCTCGGGATACCTAAGCCTAAGGGCTTGGGCGCCACAGGCCTGGGCCTCCCTAAGCCTACGGGCAGGGGCGCCCGAGGCCTAGGACTCCCTAAGCCTAAGGCCTAAGGCGCCCCAGGCCTGGGGCTCCCTAATCATCAGGGCTGGGTTGCCCGAGGCTTGGGGCTCCCTAACCCTAAGGGCTGGGGGGGCCCAGGCCTGGGGCTCCCTAAGCTTAAGGGCTGGGGCGCCCCAGGCCTGGAGATCATTAAGCCTAAAGGCTGGGGCACCCCTGGCCTGGGGCTCCCTAAGCCTAAGAGCTGTGGCTCCCCAGGCCTGGGGATCCCTAAGCCTAGGGCTCCCCAGGACTGGGGCTCCCTAAGCCTAAGGACTGGAGCACCCCAGGCCTGGGGCTCCCTAAGCCTAAGGGCTGGGGCGCCTTTAGGCTCAGGCTGGGGCGCCGCAGGCCTGGGGATCCCTAAGCCTCAGGGCTGGGGCATCCCAGGCCTGACTCTCCATAATTTAAGGGCAGTGGCGCCCCAGGCCTGGGCCTCCCTAAGCCTATGGGCTGGGGCGCCCCAGGCCTGTGTCTCCCTAAGCCAAAGGACTGGGGCGCCCCAGGCCTGGGGATAACTAAGCCTAGGGGAGGGGAGCCCCAATCCTTGGGCACCCTAAGCCTAAGGGCTTGGGCTCACCAGTCCTGGGGCTCCCTAAGTCTAAGGGCTGGGTCGCCCCAGGCCTGGGGCTCCCTAAGTCTAAGGGGTGGGCCTCCCTAAGCCTAAGGGCAGGGGCGCCCGAGGCGTAGGACTCCCTAAGCCTAAGGCCTAAGGCGCCCCAGGCCTGGGGCTCCCTAATCATCAGGGCTGGGTCGCCCCAGGCTTGGGGCTCCCTAAGCCTCAGGGCTACGCCGCCCCAGGCCTGGGGCTCCCTAAGCCTAAGGTCTGGGGTGACCCAGGTTGGGGCTCCCTAAGCTTAAGGGCTGGGGCACCCCAGGCCTGGGGATCATTAAGCCTAAGGGCTGGGGCACCCCTGGCATGGGGCTCACTAAGCCTAAGAGCTGTGGCTCCCCAGGCCTGGGGATCCCTAAGCCTAGTGCTCCCCAGGTCTGGGGCCCCCTAAGCCTAAGGGCTGGGGCTTCCCAGGTCTGGGGATCCCTAAGCATAAGGGTTGGGGTTCTCAGGCCCTAAGGGCTAGAGCACCCCCTGCCTGGGGCTCCCTAAGCCTTAGGGATGGAGCACCCTAAGCCGAAGGGCTAGGGCGCCCAAGCATGGGGCTCCCTAAGCCTAAGGGCTGGGGCTCCCCAGGCCTGGGGCTCTCTAAGCCTAGGGCTCCAAAGGTCTGGGGCTCCCTAAGACCAGGGCTCCCCAGGCCAGGGGATCCCTAAGCTTATGGCTCCCCAGGCTTGGGGCTCCCTAATCCTAAGGGCTGGGGGGCCCCAGGCCTGGGCCTCCTTAAGCCTCAGGGCTGGGGCGCCCCAGGCCGGGGGCTCCCTAAGACTCAGGGCTGGGGCGCCCCAGGCCTGGGGCTCCCTAAGCCTAAGGGCTGGGGGCCCCAGGCCTGGGACTCCCCAAGCCTAAGGGCTGGGGCGCCCCAAGCCTTGGGCTCCCTAAGCCTCAAGGTTGGGGCATCCCAGCCTGGCGCTCACTAAGTCTCAGTACTGGGGTTCCCCCGGCCTCGTGCTCCCTAAGCCTAGGGCTCCCCAGGACTAGGGCTCCCTAAGCCTAAGGGCTGGAGCACCCCAGGCCTGGGGCTCCCTAACCCTAAGGGCTGGGGCGCCCTTAGCCTCAGGGTTGGGCGCCACAAGCCTGGGGATCCCTAAGCCTCAGGGCGGGGGCACCACAGGCCTGGGGCTCCATAAGCCTAAGGGCTGCGGGGCCCCCAGGCCTGGGCCTCCCTAAGCCTATGGGCTGGGGCGACCCAGGCCTGTGGCTCCCTAAGCCTAAGGGCTGGTGCGCCCCAGGCCTGGGGTTACCTAAACGTAGGGGCAGGGGAGCCCCAGGCCTGGGGCACCCTAAGCCTAAGGACAGGGGCTCTCCAGGCCTCGTGCTCCCTAAGCCTCAGTACTGGGGCGCCCCAGGCCTGGGGCTCCCTAAGCCTAAGGGCTGGGGTGCCCCAGTCCTGGGGCTCCCTACGTCTAGAGTCTGGGGCGCCCCAGGCCAGGGGTTCCCTAAGTCTAAGGGCTGGGGCACCCTAAGTCTAAGGGCTGGGGCTCCCAAGGCCTGGGGCTCCCTAAGCCTAAGGGCTGGGGCGCCCCAGGACTGGGCCTCCCTAGGCCTAAGGGCAGGGTCTCCCCAGGCCTAGGACTCCCTGAGCCTAAGCCCTAAGGCGCCCCAAGCCTGAGGCTCCCTAATCATCAGGGCTGGGTCGTCCCAGGCTTTGGGCTCCCTAAGCCTCAGGGCTAGGCCGCCCCAGGCATGGGGCTCCGTAAGCATATGGGCTGGGGCGCCCCAGGTCTGGGGCTCCATAAGCTTAAGGACTGGGGCTCCCTAAACCTAAGGGCTGGTCGCCCCAGTACTAGGGCTCCCTAAGCCTAAGGGCTGGGGCACCCCAGGCCTGGGGCTCCCGAAGCTTAAGGGCTGGGTCTCCCCAGGCCTGGGACTCCCTAAAACTAAGGGCTGTGGCTCCCCAGGCCTGGGGCTCCCTAAGCCTAATGTCTGGGTCTCCCCAGACCTGGGGATCCCTAAGCCTAGTGCTCCCCAGGCCTCGGGCTCCCTAAGCCTCGGGCTCCCGAGGACTTGGGCTCCCTATGCCTAAGGACTAGGGCTCCCCAAGACAGGGGCTCCCTAAGCCTAAGGGCTGGAGCACCTCAGGCCTGGGGCTCCCTAAGCCTAAGGGCTGGGGCGCCCTTAGCTTCTGGGCTGGGGCGCCCCAGGCCTGGGGATACCTAAACCTCAGGGCTGGGACGCCACAGGCCTGAAGCTCCATAAGCCTATGGATGGGACCCCAGGCCTGGGCCTCCCTAAGCCTATGGCCGGGGGCGCCTCAGGCTTGTGGCTCCCTAAGACTAAAGGCTGGGGCGCCCCAGGCCTCGGGATACCTAAGCCTAAGGGCTGGGGCGCCCCAGGCCTGGGCCTCCCTAAGCCTAATGGCAGGGGCGCCCGAGGCCTAGGACTCCCTAAGCCTAAGGCCTAAGGCGCCCCAGGCCTGGGGTTCCCTAATCATCAGGGCTGGGTCGCCCCAGGCTTGGGGCTCCCTAAGCCTCAGGGCTAGGCCGCCCCAGGCCTGGGGCTCCCTAAGCCTCAAGGTTGGGGCCCCCCAGCCTGGCGCTCTCTAAGTCTCAGTACTGGGGTTCCCCCGGCCTGTGCTCCCTAAGCCTCAGGGCTGGGGCGCCCCAGCCCTTAGGCTTAGGTATCCCGAGGCCTGGGAAGCCCCAGCCCTTAGTCTTAGGGAGCCCCAGTCTTGGGGAGCCCTTTTCCTTAGGCATAGGGAGCCCAAGTCCTGGCGAGCCCGAGGCCTGGGGAGCACGAGGCTTAGGGATCCCCAGGTCTGGGGATTCCTAAACCTAAGGGTTGGGGTTCTCAGGCCTGGGGCTACCTAAGCCTAAGGGCTGGAGCACACCTCCCTGGGGCTCCCTAAGCCTTAGGGATGGAGCACCCTAAGCCTAAGGGCTAGGGCGCCCAAGCATGGGGCTCCCTAAGCCTAAGGGTTGGGGCTACCCAGGCCTGGGGCTCTCTAAGCCTAGGGCTCGCAAGGTCTGGGGCTCCCTAAGCCTAGGGCTCCCCAGGCCAGGGGATCCCTAAGGTTATGTCTCCCCAGGCCTGGGGCTCCCTAAGCCTAAGGACTAGGGCTCCCCAGGCCAGGGGCTCCCTAAGCCTAAGGGCTGGGGCTCCCCAGGCCTGGGGATCCCTAAGCCTAAGGGTTGGGATTCTCAGGCCTGGGGCTACCTAAGCCTAAGGGCTGGGGCTCTCCAGGCCTAGGGCTCCCTAAGCCTAAGGGTTATGGCACCCCAGACCTGGGGCTCCCTAAGCCTAGGCCTATCCAGGACGAGGGCTCCCTAAGCCTAAGGACTAGGGCTCCCCAGGCCTGGGGCTCCCTAAGCCTAAAGGCTAGAGCACCCAAGGCCTTGGGCTCCCTAAACCTAAGGGCTGGGGCACCCTTAGCCTCAGGGATGTGGCGCCCTAAGCCTGGGGATCCCTAAGCCTCAGGGCGGGGGCGCCCCAGGCTTGGGGCTCCCTAAGCTTAAGGGCTGGGGCACCCCAGGCCTGGGGATCATTAAGCCTAAGGGCTGGGGCACCCCTGGCATGGGGCTCACTAAGCCTAAGAGCTGTGGCTCCCCAGACCTGGGGATCCCTAAGCCTAGTGCTCCCCAGGTCTGGGGCTTCCTAAGCCTAAGGGCTGGGGCTTCCCAGGTCTGGGGATCCCTAAGCCTAAGGGTTGTGGTTTTCAGGCCTGGGGCTACCTAAGCCTAAGGGCTGGAGCACCCCCTGCCTGGGGCTCCCTAAGCCTTAGGGATGGAGCACCCTAAGCCGATGGGCTAGGGCGCCCAATATTGGGGCTCCCTAAGCCTAAGGGCTGGGGCTCCCCAGGCCTGGGGCTCTCTAAGCCTAGGGCTCCCAAGGTCTGGGGCTCCCTAAGACCAGGGCTCCCCAGGCCAGGTGATCCCTAAGCTTATGGCTCCCCAGGTCTGGGGCTCCCTAATCCTAAGGGCTGGGGGGCCCCAGGCCTGGGCCTCCTTAAGCCTCAGGGCTGGGGCGCCCCAGGCCTGGGACTCCCCAAGCCTAAGGGCTGGGGCGCCCCAAGCCTTGGGCTCCCTAAGCCTCAAGGTTGGGGCGCCCCAGCCTGGCGCTCTCTAAGTCTCAGTTCTGGGGTTCCCCGGCCTCGTGCTCCCTAAGCCTAGGGCTCTCCAGGACTAGGGCTCCCTAAGCCTAAGGGCTGGAGCACCCCAGGCCTGGGGCTCCCTAAGCCTAAGGGCTGGGGCGCCCTTAGCCTCAGGGTTGGGCGCCCCAAGCCTGGGGATCCCTAAGCCTCAGGGCGGGGGCGCCCCAGGCCTGGGGCTCCATAAGCCTAAGGGCTGCGGGCCCCCAGGCCTGGGCCTCCCTAAGCCTATGGGCTGGGGCGACCCAGGCCTGTGGCTCCCTAAGCCTAAGGGCTGGAGCGCCCCAGGCCTGGGGTTACCTAAACGTAGGGGCAGGGGAGCCCCAGGCCTGGGGCAGCCTAAGCCTAAAGACAGGGGCTCTCCAGGCCTCGTGCTCCCTAAGCCTCAGTACTGGGGCGCCCCAGGCCTGGGGCTCCCTAAGCCTAAGGGCTGGGGTGCCCCAGTCCTGGGGCTCCCTACGTCTAGGGTCTGGGGCGCCGCAGGCCTGGGGTTCCCTAAGTCTAATGGCTGGGGCACCCTAAGTCTAAGGGCTGGGGCGCCCAAGGCCTTGGGCTCCCTAAACCTAAGGGGTGGGGCGACCCAGGACTGGGCCTCCCTAGGCCTAAGGGCAGGGTCTCCCCAGGCCTAGGACTCCCTGAGACTAAGGCCTAAGGCGCCCCAGGCCTGAGGCTCCCTAATCATCAGGGCTGGGTCGCCCCAGGCTTGGGGCTCCCTAAGCCTCAGGGCTAGGCCGCCCCAGGCATGGGGCTCCGTAAGCATATGGGCTGGGGCGCCCCAGATCTGGGGCTCCGTAAGCTTAAGGACTGGGGCGCCCCAGGCCTGGGGATCCCTAAGCCTAAGGGCTGGGGCACCCCTGGCCTGGGGCTCCCTAAGCCTAAGGCCTAAGGCGCCCCAGGCCTGGGGCTCCCTAATCATCAGGGCTGGGTTGCCCCAGGCTTGGGGCTCCCTAACCCTAAGGGCTGGGGGGGCCCAGGCCTGGGGCTCCCTAAGCTTAAGGGCTGGGGCGCCCCAGGCCTGGAGATCATTAAGCCTAAAGGCTGGGGCACCCCTGGCCTGGGGCTCCCTAAGCCTAAGAGCTGTGGCTCCCCAGGCCTGGGGATCCCTAAGCCTAGGGCTCCCCAGGTCTGGGGCTTCCTAAGCCTAAGGGCTGGGGCTTCCCAGGTCTGGGGATCCCTAAGCCTAAGGGTTGGGGTTTTCAGGCCTGGGGCTACCTAAGCCTAAGGGCTGGAGCACCCCCTGCCTGGGGCTCCCTAAACCTTAGGGATGGAGCACCCTAAGCCTAAGGGCTAGGGCGCCCAAGCATGGGGCTCCCTAAGCCTAAGGGCTGGGGCTCCCCAGGCCTGGGGCTCTCTAAGCCTAGGGCTCCCCAGGACTTGGGCTCCCTATGCCTAAGGACTAGGGCTCCCCAAGACAGGGGCTCCCTAAGCCTAAGGGCTGGAGCACCTCAGGCCTGGGGCTCCCTAAGGGTAAGGGCTGGGGCGCCCTTAGCTTCAGGGCTGGGGCGCCCTAGGCCTCGGGATACCTAAGCCTAAGGGCATGGGCGCCCGAGGCCTAGGACTCCCTAAGCCTAAGGCCTAAGGCGCCCCAGGCCTGGGGCTCCCTAATCATCAGGGCTGGGTCGCCCCAGGCTTGGGGCTCCCTAAGCCTCAGGGCTAGGCCGCCCCAGGCCTGGGGCTCCCTAAGCCTAAGGCCTGGGGCGCCCCAGGCCTGGGGCTCCCTAAGCCTAAGGGCTGGGGCGCCCCAGGCTGGAGCTCCCTAAGCCTCAAGGTTGGGGCCCCCCAGCCTGGCGCTCTCTAAGTCTCAGTACTGGGGTTCCCCCGGCCTCGTGCTCCCTAAGCCTCAGGGCTGGGGCGCCCCAGCCCTTAGGCTTAGGTATCCCGAGGCCTGGGGCGCCCCAGCCCTTAGTCTTAGGGAGCCCCAGTCTTGGGGAGCCCTAGTCCTTAGGCATAGGGAGCCCAAGTCCTGGGGAGCCCGAGGCTTAGGGAGCCCGAGGCCTGGGGAGCACTAGGCTTAGGGATCCCCAGGTCTGGGGATTCCTAAGCCTAAGGGTTGGGGTTCTCAGGCCTGGGGCTACCTAAGCCTAAAGGCTGGAGCACACCTGCCTGGGGCTCCCTAAACCTTAGGGATGGAGCACCCTAAGCCTAAGGGCTAGGGCGCCCAAGCATGGGGCTCCCTAAGCCTAAGGGCTGGGGCTCCCCAGGCCTGGGGCTCTCTAAGCCTAGGGCTCGCAAGGTCTGGGGCTCCCTAAGCTTGGGCTCCCCAGGCCAGGGGATCCCTAAGCTTATGTCTCCCCAGGCCTGGGGCTTCCTAAGCCTAAGGACTAGGGCTCCCCAGGCCTGGGGCTCCCTAAGCCTAAGGGTTGGGATTCTCACCCCTGGGGCTACCTAAGCCTAAGGGCTGGGGCTCCCCAGGCCTAGGGCTCCCTAAGCCTAAGGGCTATGGCACCCCAGACCTGGGGCTCCCTAAGCCTAGGCCTATCCAGGACGAGGGCTCCCTAAGCCTAAGGACTAGGGCTCCCCAGGCCTGGGGCTCCCTAAGCCTAAAGGCTAGAGCACCCCAGGCCTGGGGCTCCCTAAGCCTAAGGGCAGGGGCACCCTTAGCCTCAGGGCTGTGGCGCCCAAGCCTGGGGATCCCTAATCCTCAGGGCGGGGGCGCCCCAGACCTGGGGCTCCATAAGCATAAGGGTTGCGGAGCCCCAGGCATGGGCCTCCCTAAACCTATGGACTGGGGTGCTCCAGGCCTGTGGCTCCCTAAGCCTAAGGGCTGGGGCGCCCCAGGACTGAGGATACCTAAACCTAGGGGCAGGGGAGCCCCAGGCCTGGGGCACCCTAAACCTCAGGCTATGACGCCCCAGGCCTGGGGCTCCCTAAGCCTAAGGACTGGGGCTCTCCAGGCCTCGTGCTCTCTAAGGCTCGGTACTGGGGCGCCCCAGGCCTCGTGCTCCCTAAGCCTAAGGACAGGGGCGCCCTAGGCCTTGGGCTCCCTAAGCTTAAGGGCTGGGGCACCCCAGGCCTGGGACTCCCTAAGCTTAAGGGCTGGGGCGCCCCAGGCCTGGGGATCCCTAAGCCTAAGGGCTGAGGCACCCCTGGCCTGGGGCTCCCTAAGCCTAAGAGCTGTGGATCCACAGGCCTGGGGCTCCCTATGCCTAAGTGATGGGGCTCCCCAAGCCTGGGGATCCCTAAGCCTAAGGGTTGGGATTCTCAGGCCTGGGGCTACCTAAGCCTAAGGGCTGGGGCTACCCAGACCTGGGGCTCCCTAAGCCTAAGCGCTGGGGCGCAACAGGCCTGGGGCTCCCTACGCCTAAGGCTGGGGCGCCCCAGGCCTGGGGCTCCCTAAACCTAAGGGCTGGGCGCCCCAGGACGAGGGCTCCCGAAGCCTAAAGGCTGGGTCTCCCCAGGCCTGGGACTCCCTAATCCAAAGGCTTGGGGCGCCCCAGACTGGGGCTCCCTTAGCCTAAGGGCGGAGCACCCCATGCCTGGGGCTCCCTAAGCTTAAGGGCTGGGACGCCCTTAGCCTCAGGCCTGGGGCCCCCCAGGCCTGGGGATACCTAAGCCCCAGGGCTGGGGCGCCCCAGGCCTGAGGCTCCATAAGCCTAAGGGATGGGGTGCCCCAGGCCTGGGCCTCCCTAAGCCTATGGGCGGGGGCGCCCCAGGCCTGCGGCTCCCTAAGACTAAGGGCTGGGCACCCCAGGCCTCGGGATACCTAAGCCTAAGGGCTTGGGCGCCACAGGCCTGGGCCTCCCTAAGCCTAAGGGCAGGGGCGCCCGAGGCCTAGGACTCCCTAAGCCTAAGGCCTAAGGCGCCCCAGGCCTGGGGCTCCCTTATCATCAGGGCTGGGTTGCCCCAGGCTTGGGGCTCCCTAACCCTAAGGGCTGGGGGGGCCCAGGCCTGGGGCTCCCTAAGCTTAAGGGCTGGGGCGCCCCAGGCCTGGAGATCATTAAGCCTAAAAGCTGGGGCACCCCTGGCCTGGGGCTCCCTAAGCCTAAGAGCTGTAGCTCCCCAGGCCTGGGGATCCCTAAGCCTAGGGCTCCCCAGGTCTGGGGCTTCCTAAGCCTAAGGGCTGGGGCTTCCCAGGTCTGGGGATCCCTAAGCCTAAGGGTTGGGGTTTTCAGGCCTGGGGCTACCTAAGCCTAAGGGCTGGAGCACCCCCTGCCTGGGGCTCCCTAAACCTTAGGGATGGAGCACCCTAAGCCTAAGGGCTAGGGCGCCCAAGCATGGGGCTCCCTAAGCCTAAGGGCTGGGGCTCCCCAGGCCTGGGGCTCTCTAAGCCTAGGGCTCCCAAGGTCTGGGGCTCCCTAAGACCAGGGCTCCCCAGGCCAGGGGATCCGTAAGCTTATGGCTCCCCAGGCCTGGGGCTCTCTAATCCTAAGGGCTGGGGGGCCCCAGGCCTGGGCCTCCTTAAGCCTCAGGGCTGGGGCGCCCCAGGCCGGGGGCTCCCTAAGACTCAGGGCTGGGGCGCCCGAGGCCTGGGGCTCCCTAAGCCTAAGGGCTGGGGGCCCCAGGCCTGGGACTCCCCAAGCCTAAGGGCTGGGGCACCCCAAGCCTTGGGCTCCCTAAGCCTCAAGGTTGGGGCGCCCCAGTCTGGCGCTCTCTAAGTCTCAGTACTGGGGTTCCCCCGGCCTCGTGCTCCCTAAGCCTAGGGCTCCCCAGGACTAGGGCTCCCTAAGCCTAAGGGCTGGAGCACCCCAGGCCTGGGGCTCCCTAATCATCAGGGCTGGGTTGCCCCAGGCTTGGGGCTCCCTAACCCTAAGGGCTGGGGGGGCCCAGGCCTGGGGCTCCCTAAGCTTAAGGGCTGGGGCGCCCCAGGCCTGGAGATCATTAAGCCTAAAGGCTGGGGCACCCCTGGCCTGGGGCTCCCTAAGCCTAAGAGCTGTGGCTCCCCAGGCCTGGGGATCCCTAAGCCTAGGGCTCCCCAGGTCTGGGGCTTCCTAAGCCTAAGGGCTGGGGCTTCCCAGGTCTGGGGATCCCTAAGCCTAAGGGTTGGGGTTTTCAGGCCTGGGGCTACCTAAGCCTAAGGGCTGGAGCACCCCCTGCCTGGGGCTCCCTAAACCTTAGGGATGGAGCACCCTAAGCCTAAGGGCTAGGGCGCCCAAGCATGGGGCTCCCTAAGCCTAAGGGCTGGGGCTCCCCAGGCCTGGGGCTCTCTAAGCCTAGGGCTCCCCAGGACTTGGGCTCCCTATGCCTAAGGACTAGGGCTCCCCAAGACAGGGGCTCCCTAAGCCTAAGGGCTGGAGCACCTCAGGCCTGGGGCTCCCTAAGGGTAAGGGCTGGGGCGCCCTTAGCTTCAGGGCTGGGGCGCCCTAGGCCTCGGGATACCTAAGCCTAAGGGCATGGGCGCCCGAGGCCTAGGACTCCCTAAGCCTAAGGCCTAAGGCGCCCCAGGCCTGGGGCTCCCTAATCATCAGGGCTGGGTCGCCCCAGGCTTGGGGCTCCCTAAGCCTCAGGGCTAGGCCGCCCCAGGCCTGGGGCTCTCTAAGCCTAAGGCCTGGGGCGCCCCAGGCCTGGGGCTCCCTAAGCCTAAGGGCTGGGGCGCCCCAGGCTGGAGCTCCCTAAGCCTCAAGGTTGGGGCCCCCCAGCCTGGCGCTCTCTAAGTCTCAGTACTGGGGTTCCCCCGGCCTCGTGCTCCCTAAGCCTCAGGGCTGGGGCGCCCCAGCCCTTAGGCTTAGGTATCCCGAGGCCTGGGGCGCCCCAGCCCTTAGTCTTAGGGAGCCCCAGGCTTGGGGAGCCCTAGTCCTTAGGCATAGGGAGCCCAAGTCCTGGGGAGCCCAAGGCTTAGGGAGCCCGAGGCCTGGGGAGCACTAGGCTTAGGGATCCCCAGGTCTGGGTATTCCTAAGCCTAAGGGTTGGGGTTCTCAGGCCTGGGGCTACCTAAGCCTAAAGGCTGGAGCACACCTGCCTGGGGCTCCCTAAACCTTAGGGATGGAGCACCCTAAGCCTAAGGGCTAGGGCGCCCAAGCATGGGGCTCCCTAAGCCTAAGGGCTGGGGCTCCCCAGGCCTGGGGCTCTCTAAGCCTAGGGCTCGCAAGGTCTGGGGCTCCCTAAGCTTGGGCTCCCCAGGCCAGGGGATCCCTAAGCTTATGTCTCCCCAGGCCTGGGGCTTCCTAAGCCTAAGGACTAGGGCTCCCCAGGCCTGGGGCTCCCTAAGCCTAAGGGTTGGGATTCTCACCCCTGGGGCTACCTAAGCCTAAGGGCTGGGGCTCCCCAGGCCTAGGGCTCCCTAAGCCTAAGGGCTATGGCACCCCAGACCTGGGGCTCCCTAAGCCTAGGCCTATCCAGGACGAGGGCTCCCTAAGCCTAAGGACTAGGGCTCCCCAGGCCTGGGACTCCCTAAGCCAAAAGGCTAGAGCACCCCAGGCCTGGGGCTCCCTAAGCCTAAGGGCAGGGGCACCCTTAGCCTCAGGGCTGTGGCGCCCAAGCCTGGGGATCCCTAATCCTCAGGGCGGGGGCGCCCCAGACCTGGGGCTCCATAAGCATAAGGGTTGCGGAGCCCCAGGCATGGGCCTCCCTAAACCTATGGACTGGGGTGCTCCAGGCCTGTGGCTCCCTAAGCCTAAGGGCTGGGGCGCCCCAGGACTGAGGATACCTAAACCTAGGGGCAGGGGAGCCCCAGGCCTGGGGCACCCTAAGCCTCAGGCTATGACGCCCCAGGCCTGGGGCTCCCTAAGCCTAAGGACTGGGGCTCTCCAGGCCTCGTGCTCTCTAAGGCTCGGTACTGGGGCGCCCCAGGCCTCGTGCTCCCTAAGCCTAAGGACAGGGGCGCCCTAGGCCTTGGGCTCCCTAAGCCTAAGGGCTGGGGCACCCCAGGCCTGGGACTCCCTAAGCTTAAGGGCTGGGGCGCCCCAGGCCTGGGGATCCCTAAGCCTAAGGGCTGAGGCACCCCTGGCCTGGGGCTCCCTAAGCCTAAGAGCTGTGGATCCACAGGCCTGGGGCTCCCTATGCCTAAGTGATGGGGCTCCCCAAGCCTGGGGATCCCTAAGCCTAAGGGTTGGGATTCTCAGGCCTGGGGCTACCTAAGCCTAAGGGCTGGGGCTACCCAGACCTGGGGCTCCCTAAGCCTAAGGGTTGGGATTCTCACCCCTGGGGCTACCTAAGCCTAAGGGCTGGGGCTCCCCAGGCCTAGGGCTCCCTAAGCCTAAGGGCTATGGCACCCCAGACCTGGGGCTCCCTAAGCCTAGGCCTATCCAGGACGAGGGCTCCCTAAGCCTAAGGACTAGGGCTCCCCAGGCCTGGGGCTCCCTAAGCCTAAAGGCTAGAGCACCCCAGGCCTGGGGCTCCCTAAGCCTAAGGGCAGGGGCACCCTTAGCCTCAGGGCTGTGGCGCCCAAGCCTGGGGATCCCTAATCCTCAGGGCGGGGGCGCCCCAGACCTGGGGCTCCATAAGCATAAGGGTTGCGGAGCCCCAGGCATGGGCCTCCCTAAACCTATGGACTGGGGTGCTCCAGGCCTGTGGCTCCCTAAGCCTAAGGGCTGGGGCGCCCCAGGACTGAGGATACCTAAACCTAGGGGCAGGGGAGCCCCAGGCCTGGGGCACCCTAAGCCTCAGGCTATGACGCCCCAGGCCTGGGGCTCCCTAAGCCTAAGGACTGGGGCTCTCCAGGCCTCGTGCTCTCTAAGGCTCGGTACTGGGGCGCCCCAGGCCTCGTGCTCCCTAAGCCTAAGGACAGGGGCGCCCTAGGCCTTGGGCTCCCTAAGCCTAAGGGCTGGGGCACCCCAGGCCTGGGACTCCCTAAGCTTAAGGGCTGGGGCGCCCCAGGCCTGGGGATCCCTAAGCCTAAGGGCTGAGGCACCCCTGGCCTGGGGCTCCCTAAGCCTAAGAGCTGTGGATCCACAGGCCTGGGGCTCCCTATGCCTAAGTGATGGGGCTCCCCAAGCCTGGGGATCCCTAAGCCTAAGGGTTGGGATTCTCAGGCCTGGGGCTACCTAAGCCTAAGGGCTGGGGCTACCCAGACCTGGGGCTCCCTAAGCCTAAGCGCTGGGGCGCAACAGGCCTGGGGCTCCCTACGCCTAAGGCTGGGGCGCCCCAGGCCTGGGGCTCCCTAAACCTAAGGGCTGGGCGCCCCAGGACGAGGGCTCCCGAAGCCTAAAGGCTGGGTCTCCCCAGGCCTGGGACTCCCTAATCCAAAGGCTTGGGGCGCCCCAGACTGGGGCTCCCTTAGCCTAAGGGCGGAGCACCCCATGCCTGGGGCTCCCTAAGCTTAAGGGCTGGGACGCCCTTAGCCTCAGGCCTGGGGCCCCCCAGGCCTGGGGATACCTAAGCCCCAGGGCTGGGGCGCCCCCGCCTGAGGCTCCATAAGCCTAAGGGATGGGGTGCCCCAGGCCTGGGCCTCCCTAAGCCTATGGGCGGGGGCGCCCCAGGCCTGCGGCTCCCTAAGACTAAGGGCTGGGCACCCCAGGCCTCGGGATACCTAAGCCTAAGGGCTTGGGCGCCACAGGCCTGGGCCTCCCTAAGCCTAAGGGCAGGGGCGCCCGAGGCCTAGGACTCCCTAAGCCTAAGGCCTAAGGCGCCCCAGGCCTGGGGCTCCCTAATCATCAGGGCTGGGTTGCCCCAGGCTTGGGGCTCCCTAACCCTAAGGGCTGGGGGGGGCCAGGCCTGGGGCTCCCTAAGCTTAAGGGCTGGGGCGCCCCAGGCCTGGAGATCATTAAGCCTAAAAGCTGGGGCACCCCTGGCCTGGGGCTCCCTAAGCCTAAGAGCTGTAGCTCCCCAGGCCTGGGGATCCCTAAGCCTAGGGCTCCCCAGGTCTGGGGCTTCCTAAGCCTAAGGGCTGGGGCTTCCCAGGTCTGGGGATCCCTAAGCCTAAGGGTTGGGGTTTTCAGGCCTGGGGCTACCTAAGCCTAAGGGCTGGAGCACCCCCTGCCTGGGGCTCCCTAAACCTTAGGGATGGAGCACCCTAAGCCTAAGGGCTAGGGCGCCCAAGCATGGGGCTCCCTAAGCCTAAGGGCTGGGGCTCCCCAGGCCTGGGGCTCTCTAAGCCTAGGGCTCCCAAGGTCTGGGGCTCCCTAAGACCAGGGCTCCCCAGGCCAGGGGATCCCTAAGCTTATGGCTCCCCAGGCCTGGGGCTCTCTAATCCTAAGGGCTGGGGGGCCCCAGGCCTGGGCCTCCTTAAGCCTCAGGGCTGGGGCGCCCCAGGCCGGGGGCTCCCTAAGACTCAGGGCTGGGGCGCCCGAGGCCTGGGGCTCCCTAAGCCTAAGGGCTGGGGGCCCCAGGCCTGGGACTCCCCAAGCCTAAGGGCTGGGGCACCCCAAGCCTTGGGCTCCCTAAGCCTCAAGGTTGGGGCGCCCCAGTCTGGCGCTCTCTAAGTTTCAGTACTGGGGTTCCCCCGGCCTCGTGCTCCCTAAGCCTAGGGCTCCCCAGGACTAGGGCTCCCTAAGCCTAAGGGCTGGAGCACCCCAGGCCTGGGGCTCCCTAAGCCTAAGGGCTGGGGCGCCCTTAGCCTCAGGGTTGGGCGCCCCAAGCCTGGGGATCCCTAAGCCTCAGGGCGGGGGCGCCCCAGGCCTGGGGCTCCATAAGCCTAAGGGCTGCGGGCCCCCAGGCCTGGGCCTCCCTAAGCCTATGGGCTGGGGCGACCCAGGCCTGTGGCTCCCTAAGCCTAAGGGCTGGAGCGCCCCAGGCCTGGGGTTACCTAAACGTAGGGGCAGGGGAGCCCCAGGCCTGGGGCACCCTAAGCCTAAAGACAGGGGCTCTCCAGGCCTCGTGCTCCCTAAGCCTCAGTACTGGGGCGCCCCAGGCCTGGGGCTCCCTAAGCCTAAGGGCTGGGGTGCCCCAGTCCTGGGGCTCCCTACGTCTAGGGTCTGGGGCGCCGCAGGCCTGGGGTTCCCTAAGTCTAATGGCTGGTGCACCATAAGTCTAAGGGCTGGGGGGCCCAAGGCCTTGGGCTCCCTAAACCTAAGGGCTGGGGCGCCCCAGGACTGGGCCTCCCTAGGCCTAAGGGCAGGGTCTCCCCAGGCCTAGGACTCCCTGAGCCTCAAGGTTGGGGCCCCCCAGCCTGGCGCTCTCTAAGTCTCAGTACTGGGGTCCCCCGGCCTCGTGCTCCCTAAGCCTCAGGGCTGGGGCGCCCCAGCCCTTAGGCTTAGGTATCCCGAGGCCTGGGGCGCCCCAGCCCTTAGTCTTAGGGAGCCCCAGTCTTGGGGAGCCCTAGTCCTTAGGCATAGGGAGCCCAAGTCCTGGGGAGCCCGAGGTTTAGGGAGCCCGAGGCCTGGGGAGCACTAGGCTTAGGGATCCCCAGGTCTGGGGATTCCTAAGCCTAAGGGTTGGGGTTCTCAGGCCTGGGGCTACCTAAGCCTAAAGGATGGAGCACACCTGCCTGGGGCTCCCTAAACCTTAGGGATGGAGCACCCTAAGCCTAAGGGCTAGGGCGCCGAAGCATGGGGCTCCCTAAGCCTAAGGGCTGGGGCTCCCCAGGCCTGGGGCTCTCTAAGACTAGGGCTCGCAAGGTCTGGGGCTCCCTAAGCCTAGGGCTCCCCAGGCCAGGGGATCCCTAAGCTTATGTCTCCCCAGGCCTGGGGCTTCCTAAGCCTAAGGACTAGGGCTCCCCAGGCCTGGGGCTCCCTAAGCCTAAGGACTAGGGCTCCCCAGGCCTGGGGATCCCTAAGCCTAATGGTTGGGATTCTCAGGCCTGGGGCTACCTAAGCCTAAGGGCTGGGGCTCCCCAGGCCTGGGGCTCCCTAAGCCTAAAGGCTAGAGCACCCCAGGCCTGGGGCTCCCTAAGCCTAAGGGCTGGGGCCCCCTTAGCCTCAGGGCTGTGGCGCCCCAAGCCTGGGGATCCCTAAGCCTCAGGGCGGGGGCGCCCCAGACCTGGGGCTCCATAAGCATAAGGGTTGCGGAGCCCCAGGCATGGGCCTCCCTAAACCTATGGACTGGGGTGCTCCAGGCCTGTGGCTCCCTAAGCCTAAGGGCTGGGGCGCCCCAGGACTGAGGATACCTAAACCTAGGGGCAGTGGAGCCCCAGGCCTGGGGCACCCTAAGCCTCAGGCTATGATGCCCCAGGCCTGGGGCTCCCTAAGCCTAAGGACTGGGGCTCTCCAGGCCTCGTGCTCTCTAAGGCTCGGTACTGGGGCGCCCCAGGCCTCGTGCTCCCTAAGCCTAAGGACAGGGGCGCCCTAGGCCTTGGGCTCCCTAAGCCTAAGGGCTGGGGCACCCCAGGCCTGGGACTCCCTAAGCTTAAGGGCTGGGGCGCCCCAGGCCTAGGGATCCCTAAGCCTAAGGGCTGAGGCACCCCTGGCCTGGGGCTCCCTAAGCCTAAGAGCTGTGGATCCACAGGCCTGGGGCTCCCTATGCCTAAGGGATGGGGCTCCCCAAGCCTGGGGATCCCTAAGCCTAAGGGTTGGGATTCTCAGGCCTGGGGCTACCTAAGCCTAAGGGCTGGGGCTACCCAGACCTGGGGCTCCCTAAGCCTAAGCGCTGGGGCGCAACAGGCCTGGGGCTCCCTACGCCTAAGGCTGGGGCGCCCCAGGCCTGGGGCTCCCTAAACCTAAGGGCTGGGCGCCCCAGGACGAGGGCTCCCGAAGCCTAAAGGCTGGGTCTCCCCAGGCCTGGGACTCCCTAATCCAAAGGCTTGGGGCGCCCCAGACTGGGGCTCCCTTAGCCTAAGGGCGGAGCACCCCATGCCTGGGGCTCCCTAAGCTTAAGGGCTGGGACGCCCTTAGCCTCAGGCCTGGGGCCCCCCAGGCCTGGGGATACCTAAGCCCCAGGGCTGGGGCGCCCCAGGCCTGAGGCTCCATAAGCCTAAGGGATGGGGTGCCCCAGGCCTGGGCCTCCCTAAGCCTATGGGCGGGGGCGCCCCAGGCCTGCGGCTCCCTAAGACTAAGGGCTGGGCACCCCGGGCCTCGGGATACCTAAGCCTAAGGGCTTGGGCGCCACAGGCCTAGGCCTCCCTAAGCCTAAGGGCAGGGGCGCCCGAGGCCTAGGACTCCCTAAGCCTAAGGCCTAAGGCGCCCCAGGCCTGGGGCTCCCTAATCATCAGGGCTGGGTTGCCCCAGGCTTGGGGCTCCCTAACCCTAAGGGCTGGGGGGGCCCAGGCCTGGGGCTCCCTAAGCTTAAGGGCTGGGGCGCCCCAGGCCTGGAGATCATTAAGCCTAAAGGCTGGGGCACCCCTGGCCTGGGGCTCCCTAAGCCTAAGAGCTGTGGCTCCCCAGTCCTGGGGATCCCTAAGCCTAGTGCTCCCCAGGCCTGGGGCTCCCTAAGCCTAAGGGCTGGGCCTCCCCAGGTCTGGGGTTCCCTAAGCCTAAGTGTTGGGGTTCTCAGGCCTGGGGCTACCTAAGCCTAAGGGCTGGAGCACCCCCTGTCTGGGGCTCCCTAAGCCTAAGGGCTGGGGCGCCCTTAGCGTCAGGGCTGGGGCTCCGCAGGCCTGGGGATCCCTAAGCCTCAAGGCTGGGGCGCCCCAGGCCTGTGGCTCCATAAGCTTAAGGGCTGGGCGGCCCAGGCCTGGGCCTCCCTAAGCCTATGGGCTGGGGCGCCCCAGGCCTGTGGCTCCCTAAGCCTAAGGGCTGGGGTGCCCCAAGCCTGGGGATACTTAAGCCAAGGGGCTGGGGAGCCCCAGGCCTGGGGCAGGCTAAGCCTAAGTGCTGGGGCGCCCCAGGCCTGGGCCTCCCTAAGCCTCAAGGCTGGGGCGCCCCAGGCCTGGTCCACCCTAAGACTCAGGGCTGGGGCGCCTCAGTCCTGGGGCTCCCTATGCCTAAGGGCTGGGGCGCCACAGGCCTGGGGCTCCCTAAGCCTAAAGGCTGGGGCGCCCCAGGCCTGGGGCTCCCTAAGCCTTAGCCTGGGGCCCCCCAGGCCTGGGGCTCCCTAAGCCTCAGGTCTCTGACACCCCAGGGCTGGGGCTCACTAAGCCTCAAGGTTGGGGCGCCCCAGCCCGGCGCTCCCTAAGCCTCAGTACTGGGGTGCACCAGGTCTGGGGCTCCCTAACCCTAAGGGCTGGGGCGCCCCAGGACTAGGGCTCCCTAAGACTAAGGGCTGGGGCACCCCAGGCCTTGGGTTCCCGAAGCCTAAAGGCTGGGCCTCCCCAGGCCTGGGACTCCCTAAGCCTAAGGGCTGTGGCTCCCCAGGTCTCGGGCTCCCTAAGCCTAAGGGCTGTGGCTCCCCAGGTCTCGAGCTCCCTAAGCCTAGGGCTCCCCAGGACTGTGGCTCCCTAAGCGTAAGGACTAGGTCTCCCCAGGCCTGGGGCTCCCTAAGCCTAAGGGATGGGGCTCCCCAGGCCTAGGGCTTCCTAAGCCTAAGGCCTGGGACGCCCGAGGCATGGGGCTCACTAACAATCAGGGTTCGGTCGCCCCAGGCTTGGCGCTCCCTAAGCGTAAGGGCTGGAACACCCCAGGCCTGGGGCTCCCAACGCCTAAGGGCTGGGTCGCCCTTTGCCCCAGGGCTAGGGCGCCCCAAGCCTGGAGATCCCTAAGCCTCAGGGCGGGGGCGCCCCAGGGCTGGGGCTCCCTAAGCCTAAGGGCTGGGATGCTCCAGGCCTGGGGATACCTAAGCCTAGGGTCTGGGGAGCCCCAGGCCTGGGGCACCCTAAGCCTAAGGGCTGTGGCCCCCCAGTCCTGGGGCTCTCTAAGTCTAAAGGCTGGGGCGCCCCAGGCCTGGGGCTCCCTAAGTCTAAGGGCTGGGGCACCCTAGGTCTAAGGGCTGAGGCGCCCCAGGCCTGGGGCTCCCTAAACCTAAGGGCTGGGGCGCCCCAGGCCTAGGACTCCCTAAGCCTAAGGCCTGGGGCGGCCTTTGCCTGTGGCTCCCTAATCATCAGGGCTGGGTACCCCAGGCTTGGGGCTCCCTAAGCCTCAGGGCTAGGCCGCCCCAAGCCTGGGGCTTCAGAAGCCTAAGGTCTTGAGTGCCCCAGGCCTTGTGCTCCCTAAGCTAAGGGCTTGGGTGCCCCAGGCCTCGTGCTCCCTAAGCCTTAGGCCTGAGGCTCCCTAAGCTTAAGGGCTGGGGCGCCCCAGGCGTGGGGATCCCTAATTCAAAGGGCTGGTGCTCCCAAAGTCTAGGGCTCCCTAAGCCTAGGGCTTACCCAGGCCTGGGACTCCATAAGCCTAGGGCGCCCCAGGGCTGGGGCTCCCTAAGCCTAAGGCCTCGGGCTCCCCAAGCCTGGGGCTCCCTAAGCCTCAGGGCTGGGGCTCCTTAAGCCTAAGGGTTGGGGCACCCCTGGACTGGGGCTCCCAAAGCCTAAGGTCTTGGGCGCTCCAGGCCTGGGGCTCCATGAGCCTAAGGTTTGGGGTGCCCCAGTATTGGGGCTCCCTAAGCCAAGGGCTGGGGCGCCTCTGGCCTGGGGCGCCCAAAGCCTAAGGTCTGGGGTGCCCTGGCCTGGGGCTACCTAATCATAAGGTCTGGGGCGCCCAGGCATGGGGCTCCCTAAGCCAAAGGGCTGGGGCGCCTCAGGCCTGTGGCGCCCAAAGCCTAAGGGCTGGGGTGCCCAGCCCGGGGGCTCCCTAATCCTAAGGGCTGGGGTGCCCCAGGACAGGGGTTCCCTAAGGCTAAGGGCTGGGGCACCCCAGGCCTGAGGCTCCCTAAGCATAAGGGCTGGGGCGCCCCAGGCCTGGGGCTCCCTAAGCATAAGGGCTGGGGCGCCCCAGGCCTGGGGCTCCCTAACCATCAGGGCTGGGGCGCCCCAGGCTTGGGGCTCCCTAAGCCTCAGGGCTAGGCCGCCCCAGGCCTGGGGCTCCCTAAGCCTAAGGGCTGGGGCGCCCCAGGCCTCGTGCTCTCTAAGCCTTAGGCCTGTGGTTCCCTAAGCTTAAGGGCTGGGGCGCACCAGGCATGGGGATCCCTAAGCCAAAGGGCTGGGGCTCCCCAGGACAAGGGCTCCATAAGCCTAGGGCTACCCAAGCCTGGGGCTCCCTACGCCTAAGGGTTCAGACTCCCCAAGCCTGTGGCTCCCTAAGCCTCAGTGCTGGGGCACCCCAGGCCTGTGGCTCACTGAGCATAAGGGCTGGGGCCCCACGGCCTGGGGCTCCCTAAGCCTCAGGGCTGGGGCGCCCCAGGCCTGAGGATCCCTAAGCCTCAGGGCTGGGGCGCCTCAGGCCTGGGGCTCCTTAAGCCTCAGGCCTGTGGCGCCCCAGGCCAGGGGCTCCCGAAGCCTAAGGGCTGGGGCGCCCCAGGCTGAGGCTGCCTAAGCCTAAGGGTGGGGTGCCCCTGGATTGGGGCTCCCAAAGCCTAAGGGCTGGGGCGCTCCAGGCCTGGGGCTCCCTAAGCCTAATGGCTGGGGCGCCACAGGCCTGGGGCTCCCTAAGCCTAAGGGCTGGGGCGCCCTAAGCCTAAGGGCTGGGTCGCCCCAGGCCTGGAGCTCCCTAAGCCTTAGGGCTGGGGCGCCCCAGGCTTGGGCTCCCTAAGCCTAAGGGCTGGGGCATTCTAAGCCTAAGGGCTGGGGAACCCAGGCCTGGGGCTCCCTACGTGAAAGGGCTGGGACGCCACAGGCCTGGGGCTCCCTAAGCCTAAGGGCTGGGGCTCCACAGGCCTGGGGCTCCCTAAGCATAAGGGCTGGGTCTCCCAAGGCTTGGGGCTCCCTAAGCCTAAGGGCTGTGGCTCCCCGGAATGGGGCGACCTAATCATAATGTTTGGAGCTCCCCAGGCCTGGGGCTCCATAAGCCTAAGTGCTCGGGCACCTCAGGCTTGGGGCTCCCTAAGTCTAAGGGCTGGGGTGCCCCAGGCCTGGGCTCCCTAAGCCTAAGGGCTGGGGCACCCTAAGCCTAAGGGCTGGGGCGTCCAGCCCTGGGGCTCCCTAAGCCTCAATGCTGGGGCACCCCAGGCCTGGGGCTCCCTAAGCCTAAGAGCTGGGGCACCCCAGGCCTGGGGCTCCCTATTCTCAAGGCTGGGGTGCCCCAGTCCCCGGGCTCCCTAAGCCTAAAGGCTGGGGCGCCCCATGCCTGGGGCTCCCTAAGCCTAAGGGCTGGGGTGCCCCAGGCCTGGGGCTTCCTAAGCCTAAGGGCTCGGGCTTCCCAGGCCTTGGGCTCCCTAAGCCTAAGGGCTAGGGCTCCCCAGGCCTGGGGTTCACTAAGCCTAAGGGCTCGGGCTCTCCAGGTCTAGGGCTCCCTAAGCCTAAGGCGCGGCCTCCCCAGGCCTGGGGCTCCCTAAGCCTAAGGGCTCGGTCTCCCCAGGTCTGGGGATCCCTAAGCCTAAGGGCTCGGGCTCCCCAGGCTTGGGGCTCCTTATGCCTAAGGGCTCAGGTTCCCCAGGCCTTGAGCTCCCTAATCCTAAGGGCTGCGGCGCCCCAGGCCTGGGGCTCCCTAAGCCTAACGGCTGGGGCGCCCCAGGCCTGGGTCTCCCTAAGCCTAAGGGCTGCGTCGCCCCAGGCCTGGGGCTCCCTATACCTAAGGGATGGGGCGCCCCAGGCCTGGGGCTCCCTAAGCAAAAGGGCTGGGGCAGCTCAGGCCTGGGGCTCCCTAAGCCTAAGGGCTAGGACTCCCCAGTCTAGGGGTTCACTAAGCCTAAGGACTTGGGCTCCCCAGTCTTGGGGCGCCCTAGCATAAGGACTCGGGCTCCCCAGGCCTTGGGCTCCTTAAGCCTAATGGCTCGGGCTCCCCAGGCCTGGGGCTCCCTAAGGGCTGGGGCGCCCCAGGCCTGGGGCTCCCTAAACCTAAGGGCTGGGGCGCCCCAGGACTAGGGCTCCCTAAGACTAAGGGCTGGGGCGCCCCAGGCCTGGGGCTCCCGAAGCCTAAGGGCTGAGCCTCCCCAGGCCTGGGACTCCCTAAGCCTATGTGCTGGGGCTCCCAAAGCCTGGGGCTCCCTAAGCCTAAGGGCTGTGGCTCCCCATGCCAAGGGCTCCCTAAGCCTAATGTCTGGGGCTCCCCAGGCCTGGGGATCCCTAAGCCTAGTGCTCCCCAGGCCTCGGGCTCCCAAAGCCTAGGGCTCTCCAGGACTGCGGCTCCCTAAGCCTAAGGACTAGGGCTCCCCAGGCCGGGGGCTCCCTAAGCCTGAGGGTTGGGGTTCTCAGGCCTGGGGCTACCTAAGCCTAAGGGCTGGGGTTCCCCAGGCCTAGGGCTTCCTAAGCCTAAGGGCTATGGCACCCCAGACCTGGTGCTATCTAAGCCAAAGGCTTGGGGCGCCCCAGGACTGGGGTTCCCTAAGCCTAAGGGCTGGGGCGCCCTTAGCCTCAGGGCTGGGGCGCCCCAGGTCTGGGGATCCCTAAGCCTCAGGGATGGGGCGCCCCAGGCCTGGGGCTCCATAAGCCTAAGGGCTGGGGCGCCCCAGGCCTGGGGATACCTAAGCCTAGGGGCTGGGAAGCCCCATTCCTGGGGCACCCTAAGCCTAAGGGCAGGGTCTCCCCATTCCTGGGGCTCCCTAAGTCTAAGGGCTGGGGCGCCCCAGGCCTGGGCCTCCCTTAGCCTATGGGCTGGGGCACCCCAGGATTGTGGCTCCCTAAGCCTAAGGGCTGGGGCGCCCCAGGCCTGGGGATTCCTAAGCCTAGGGGCTGGGGAGCCCCAGGCCTGGGGCACCCTAAGCCTAAGGGCAGGGTCTCCCCATTCCTGGGCCTCCCTAAGTCTAAGGGCTGGGGCGCCCCAGGCCTGGGCCTCCCTTAGCCTATGGGCTGGGGCACCCCAGGTCTGTGGCACCCTAAGCCTAAGGGCTGGGGCGCCCCAGGCCTGGGGATTCCTAAGCCTAGGGGCTGGGGAGCCCCAGGCCTGGGGCACCCTAAGCCTAAGGGCAGGGTCTCCCCATTCCTGGGCCTCCCTAAGTCTAAGGGCTGGGGCGCCCCAGGCCTGGGCCTCCCTTAGCCTATGGGCTGGGGCACCCCAGGTCTGTGGCACCCTAAGCCTAAGGGCTGGGGCGCCCCAGGCCTGGGGATTCCTAAGCCTAGGGGCTGGGGAGCCCCAGGCCTGGGGCACCCTAAGCCTAAGGGCAGGGTCTCCCCAGTCCTGGGGCTCCCTAAGTCTAAGGGCTGGGGCACCCCCGGCCTGGGGCTCCCTAAGTCTAAGGGCTGGGGCACCCTAAGTCTAAGGGCTGGGGCGCCCCAGGCCTGGGGCTCCCTAAGCCTAAGGGCTGGGGAGCCCCAGGCCTGGGCCTCCCTAAGCCTAAGGGCTGGGGCGCCCCAGGCCTAGGGCTCCCTAAGCCTAATGCCTGGGGTGCCCCAGGCCTGGGGCTCCCTAATCATCAGGGCTGGCTCGCCCCAGGCTTGGGGCTCCCTAAGCCTCAGGGCTAGGCCGCCCCAGGCCTGGGCTCCCTAAACCTAAGGGCTTGGGTGCCCCAGGCCTCGTGCTCCCTAAGCCTTAGGCCTGGGGCTCACTACGCTTAAGGGCTGGGGCGCCCCAGGCGTGGGGATCCCTAAGCCAAAGGGCTGGGGCTCCCCAGGCCTTGGACTCCCTAAGCCTAAGGGCTATGGCACCCCAGACCTGGGGCTCCCTAAGCCTAGGCCTATCCAGGACGAGGGCTCCCTAAGCCTAAGGACTAGGGCTCCCCAGGCCTGGGGCTCCCTAAGCCTAAAGGCTAGAGCACCCCAGGCCTGGGGCTCCCTAAGCCTAAGGGCTGGGGCACCCTTAGCCTCAGGGCTGTGGCGCCCCAAGCCTGGGGATCCCTAATCCTCAGGGCGGGGGCGCCCCAGACCTGGGGCTCCATAAGCATAAGGGTTGCGGAGCCCCAGGCATGGGCCTCCCTAAACCTATGGACTGGGGTGCTCCAGGCCTGTGGCTCCCTAAGCCTAAGGGCTGGGGCGCCCCAGGACTGAGGATACCTAAACCTAGGGGCAGTGGAGCCCCAGGCCTGGGGCACCCTAAGCCTCAGGCTATGATGCCCCAGGCCTGGGGCTCCCTAAGCCTAAGGACTGGGGCTCTCCAGGCCTCGTGCTCTCTAAGGCTCGGTACTGGGGCGCCCCAGGCCTCGTGCTCCCTAAGCCTAAGGACAGGGGCGCCCTAGGCCTTGGGCTCCCTAAGCCTAAGGGCTGGGGCACCCCAGGCCTGGGACTCCCTAAGCTTAAGGGCTGGGGCGCCCCAGGCCTGGGGATCCCTAAGCCTAAGGGCTGAGGCACCCCTGGCCTGGGGCTCCCTAAGCCTAAGAGCTGTGGATCCACAGGCCTGGGGCTCCCTATGCCTAAGTGATGGGGCTCCCCAAGCCTGGGGATCCCTAAGCCTAAGGGTTGGGATTCTCAGGCCTGGGGCTACCTAAGCCTAAGGGCTGGGGCTACCCAGACCTGGGGCTCCCTAAGCCTAAGCGCTGGGGCGCAACAGGCCTGGGGCTCCCTACGCCTAAGGCTGGGGCGCCCCAGGCCTGGGGCTCCCTAAACCTAAGGGCTGGGCGCCCCAGGACGAGGGCTCCCGAAGCCTAAAGGCTGGGTCTCCCCAGGCCTGGGACTCCCTAATCCAAAGGCTTGGGGCGCCCCAGACTGGGGCTCCCTTAGCCTAAGGGCGGAGCACCCCATGCCTGGGGCTCCCTAAGCTTAAGGGCTGGGACGCCCTTAGCCTCAGGCCTGGGCCCCCCCAGGCCTGGGGATACCTAAGCCCCAGGGCTGGGGCGCCCCAGGCCTGAGGCTCCATAAGCCTAAGGGATGGGGTGCCCCAGGCCTGGGCCTCCCTAAGCCTATGGGCGGGGGCGCCCCAGGCCTGCGGCTCCCTAAGACTAAGGGCTGGGCACCCCGGGCCTCGGGATACCTAAGCCTAAGGGCTTGGGCGCCACAGGCCTAGGCCTCCCTAAGCCTAAGGGCAGGGGCGCCCGAGGCCTAGGACTCCCTAAGCCTAAGGCCTAAGGCGCCCCAGGCCTGGGGCTCCCTAATCATCAGGGCTGGGTTGCCCCAGGCTTGGGGCTCCCTAACCCTAAGGGCTGGGGGGGCCCAGGCCTGGGGCTCCCTAAGCTTAAGGGCTGGGGCGCCCCAGGCCTGGAGATCATTAAGCCTAAAGGCTGGGGCACCCCTGGCCTGGGGCTCCCTAAGCCTAAGAGCTGTGGCTCCCCAGTCCTGGGGATCCCTAAGCCTAGTGCTCCCCAGGCCTGGGGCTCCCTAAGCCTAAGGGCTGGGCCTCCCCAGGTCTGGGGTTCCCTAAGCCTAAGTGTTGGGGTTCTCAGGCCTGGGGCTACCTAAGCCTAAGGGCTGGAGCACCCCCTGTCTGGGGCTCCCTAAGCCTAAGGGCTGGGGCGCCCTTAGCGTCAGGGCTGGGGCTCCGCAGGCCTGGGGATCCCTAAGCCTCAAGGCTGGGGCGCCCCAGGCCTGGGGCTCCATAAGCTTAAGGGCTGGGCGGCCCAGGCCTGGGCCTCCCTAAGCCTATGGGCTGGGGCGCACCAGGCCTGTGGCTCCCTAAGCCTAAGGGCTGGGGCGCCCCAAGCCTGGGGATACTTAAGCCAAGGGGCTGGGGAGCCCCAGGCCTGGGGCAGGCTAAGCCTAAGTGCTGGGGCGCCCCAGGCCTGGGCCTCCCTAAGCCTCAAGGCTGGGGCGCCCCAGGCCTGGTCCACCCTAAGACTCAGGGCTGGGGCGCCTCAGTCCTGGGGCTCCCTATGCCTAAGGGCTGGGGCGCCACAGGCCTGGGGCTCCCTAAGCCTAAAGGCTGGGGCGCCCCAGGCCTGGGGCTCCCTAAGCCTTAGCCTGGGGCCCCCCAGGCCTGGGGCTCCCTAAGCCTCAGGTCTCTGACACCCCAGGGCTGGGGCTCACTAAGCCTCAAGGTTGGGGCGCCCCAGCCCGGCGCTCCCTAAGCCTCAGTACTGGGGTGCACCAGGTCTGGGGCTCCCTAACCCTAAGGGCTGGGGCGCCCCAGGACTAGGGCTCCCTAAGACTAAGGGCTGGGGCACCCCAGGCCTTGGGTTCCCGAAGCCTAAAGGCTGGGCCTCCCCAGGCCTGGGACTCCCTAAGCCTAAGGGCTGTGGCTCCCCAGGTCTCGGGCTCCCTAAGCCTAAGGGCTGTGGCTCCCCAGGTCTCGAGCTCCCTAAGCCTAGGGCTCCCCAGGACTGTGGCTCCCTAAGCGTAAGGACTAGGTCTCCCCAGGCCTGGGGCTCCCTAAGCCTAAGGGATGGGGCTCCCCAGGCCTAGGGCTTCCTAAGCCTAAGGCCTGGGAAGCCCGAGGCATGGGGCTCACTAACAATCAGGGTTCGGTCGCCCCAGGCTTGGCGCTCCCTAAGCGTAAGGGCTGGAACACCCCAGGCCTGGGGCTCCCAACGCCTAAGGGCTGGGTCGCCCTTTGCCCCAGGGCTAGGGCGCCCCAAGCCTGGAGATCCCTAAGCCTCAGGGCGGGGGCGCCCCAGGGCTGGGGCTCCCTAAGCCTAAGGGCTGGGATGCTCCAGGCCTGGGGATACCTAAGCCTAGGGTCTGGGGAGCCCCAGGCCTGGGGCACCCTAAGCCTAAGGGCTGTGGCCCCCCAGTCCTGGGGCTCTCTAAGTCTAAAGGCTGGGGCGCCCCAGGCCTGGGGCTCCCTAAGTCTAAGGGCTGGGGCACCCTAGGTCTAAGGGCTGAGGCGCCCCAGGCCTGGGGCTCCCTAAACCTAAGGGCTGGGGCGCCCCAGGCCTAGGACTCCCTAAGCCTAAGGCCTGGGGCGGCCTTTGCCTGTGGCTCCCTAATCATCAGGGCTGGGTACCCCAGGCTTGGGGCTCCCTAAGCCTCAGGGCTAGGCCGCCCCAAGCCTGGGGCTTCAGAAGCCTAAGGTCTTGAGTGCCCCAGGCCTTGTGCTCCCTAAGCTAAGGGCTTGGGTGCCCCAGGCCTCGTGCTCCCTAAGCCTTAGGCCTGAGGCTCCCTAAGCTTAAGGGCTGGGGCGCCCCAGGCGTGGGGATCCCTAATTCAAAGGGCTGGTGCTCCCAAAGTCTAGGGCTCCCTAAGCCTAGGGCTTACCCAGGCCTGGGACTCCATAAGCCTAGGGCGCCCCAGGGCTGGGGCTCCCTAAGCCTAAGGCCTCGGGCTCCCCAAGCCTGGGGCTCCCTAAGCCTCAGGGCTGGGGCTCCTTAAGCCTAAGGGTTGGGGCACCCCTGGACTGGGGCTCCCAAAGCCTAAGGTCTTGGGCGCTCCAGGCCTGGGGCTCCATGAGCCTAAGGTTTGGGGTGCCCCAGTATTGGGGCTCCCTAAGCCAAGGGCTGGGGCGCCTCTGGCCTGGGGCGCCCAAAGCCTAAGGTCTGGGGTGCCCTGGCCTGGGGCTACCTAATCATAAGGTCTGGGGCGCCCAGGCATGGGGCTCCCTAAGCCAAAGGGCTGGGGCGCCTCAGGCCTGTGGCGCCCAAAGCCTAAGGGCTGGGGTGCCCAGCCCGGGGGCTCCCTAATCCTAAGGGCTGGGGTGCCCCAGGACAGGGGTTCCCTAAGGCTAAGGGCTGGGGCACCCCAGGCCTGAGGCTCCCTAAGCATAAGGGCTGGGGCGCCCCAGGCCTGGGGCTCCCTAAGCATAAGGGCTGGGGCGCCCCAGGCCTGGGGCTCCCTAACCATCAGGGCTGGGGCGCCCCAGGCTTGGGGCTCCCTAAGCCTCAGGGCTAGGCCGCCCCAGGCCTGGGGCTCCCTAAGCCTAAGGGCTGGGGCGCCCCAGGCCTCGTGCTCTCTAAGCCTTAGGCCTGTGGTTCCCTAAGCTTAAGGGCTGGGGCGCACCAGGCATGGGGATCCCTAAGCCAAAGGGCTGGGGCTCCCCAGGACAAGGGCTCCATAAGCCTAGGGCTACCCAAGCCTGGGGCTCCCTACGCCTAAGGGTTCAGACTCCCCAAGCCTGTGGCTCCCTAAGCCTCAGTGCTGGGGCACCCCAGGCCTGTGGCTCACTGAGCATAAGGGCTGGGGCCCCACGGCCTGGGGCTCCCTAAGCCTCAGGGCTGGGGCGCCCCAGGCCTGAGGATCCCTAAGCCTCAGGGCTGGGGCGCCTCAGGCCTGGGGCTCCTTAAGCCTCAGGCCTGTGGCGCCCCAGGCCAGGGGCTCCCGAAGCCTAAGGGCTGGGGCGCCCCAGGCTGAGGCTGCCTAAGCCTAAGGGTGGGGTGCCCCTGGATTGGGGCTCCCAAAGCCTAAGGGCTGGGGCGCTCCAGGCCTGGGGCTCCCTAAGCCTAATGGCTGGGGCGCCACAGGCCTGGGGCTCCCTAAGCCTAAGGGCTGGGGCGCCCTAAGCCTAAGGGCTGGGTCGCCCCAGGCCTGGAGCTCCCTAAGCCTTAGGGCTGGGGCGCCCCAGGCTTGGGCTCCCTAAGCCTAAGGGCTGGGGCATTCTAAGCCTAAGGGCTGGGGAACCCAGGCCTGGGGCTCCCTACGTGAAAGGGCTGGGACGCCACAGGCCTGGGGCTCCCTAAGCCTAAGGGCTGGGGCTCCACAGGCCTGGGGCTCCCTAAGCATAAGGGCTGGGTCTCCCAAGGCTTGGGGCTCCCTAAGCCTAAGGGCTGTGGCTCCCCGGAATGGGGCGACCTAATCATAATGTTTGGAGCTCCCCAGGCCTGGGGCTCCATAAGCCTAAGTGCTCGGGCACCTCAGGCTTGGGGCTCCCTAAGTCTAAGGGCTGGGGTGCCCCAGGCCTGGGCTCCCTAAGCCTAAGGGCTGGGGCACCCTAAGCCTAAGGGCTGGGGCGTCCAGCCCTGGGGCTCCCTAAGCCTCAATGCTGGGGCACCCCAGGCCTGGGGCTCCCTAAGCCTAAGAGCTGGGGCACCCCAGGCCTGGGGCTCCCTATTCTCAAGGCTGGGGTGCCCCAGTCCCCGGGCTCCCTAAGCCTAAAGGCTGGGGCGCCCCATGCCTGGGGCTCCCTAAGCCTAAGGGCTGGGGTGCCCCAGGCCTGGGGCTTCCTAAGCCTAAGGGCTCGGGCTTCCCAGGCCTTGGGCTCCCTAAGCCTAAGGGCTAGGGCTCCCCAGGCCTGGGGTTCACTAAGCCTAAGGGCTCGGGCTCTCCAGGTCTAGGGCTCCCTAAGCCTAAGGCGCGGCCTCCCCAGGCCTGGGGCTCCCTAAGCCTAAGGGCTCGGTCTCCCCAGGTCTGGGGATCCCTAAGCCTAAGGGCTCGGGCTCCCCAGGCTTGGGGCTCCTTATGCCTAAGGGCTCAGGTTCCCCAGGCCTTGAGCTCCCTAATCCTAAGGGCTGCGGCGCCCCAGGCCTGGGGCTCCCTAAGCCTAACGGCTGGGGCGCCCCAGGCCTGGGTCTCCCTAAGCCTAAGGGCTGCGTCGCCCCAGGCCTGGGGCTCCCTATACCTAAGGGATGGGGCGCCCCAGGCCTGGGGCTCCCTAAGCAAAAGGGCTGGGGCAGCTCAGGCCTGGGGCTCCCTAAGCCTAAGGGCTAGGACTCCCTAGTCTAGGGGTTCACTAAGCCTAAGGACTTGGGCTCCCCAGTCTTGGGGCACCCTAAGCATAAGGACTCGGGCTCCCCAGGCCTTGGGCTCCTTAAGCCTAATGGCTCGGGCTCCCCAGGCCTGGGGCTCCCTAAGGGCTGGGGCGCCCCAGGCCTGGGGCTCCCTAAACCTAAGGGCTGGGGCGCCCCAGGACTAGAGCTCCCTAAGACTAAGGGCTGGGGCGCCCCAGGCATGGGGCTCCCGAAGCCTAAGGGCTGAGCCTCCCCAGGCCTGGGACTCCCTAAGCCTATGTGCTGGGGCTCCCAAAGCCTGGGGCTCCCTAAGCCTAAGGGCTGTGGCTCCCCATGCCAAGGGCTCCCTAAGCCTAATGTCTGGGGCTCCCCAGGCCTGGGGATCCCTAAACCTAGTGCTCCCCAGGCCTCAGGCTCCCAAAGCCTAGGGCTCTCCAGGACTGCGGCTCCCTAAGCCTAAGGACTAGGGCTCCCCAGGCCGGGGGCTCCCTAAGCCTGAGGGTTGGGGTTCTCAGGCCTGGGGCTACCTAAGCCTAAGGGCTGGGGTTCCCCAGGCCTAGGGCTTCCTAAGCCTAAGGGCTATGGCACCCCAGACCTGGTGCTATCTAAGCCAAAGGCTTGGGGCGCCCCAGGACTGGGGTTCCCTTAGCCTAAGGGCTGGGGCGCCCTTAGCCTCAGGGCTGGGGCGCCCCAGGTCTGGGGATCCCTAAGCCTCAGGGATGGGGCGCCCCAGGCCTGGGGCTCCATAAGCCTAAGGGCTGGGGCGCCCCAGGCCTGGGGATACCTAAGCCTAGGGGCTGGGGAGCCCCATTCCTGGGGCACCCTAAGCCTAAGGGCAGGGTCTCCCCATTCCTGGGGCTCCCTAAGTCTAAGGGCTGGGGCGCCCCAGGCCTGGGCCTCCCTTAGCCTATGGGCTGGGGCACCCCAGGATTGTGGCTCCCTAAGCCTAAGGGCTGGGGCGCCCCAGGCCTGGGGATTCCTAAGCCTAGGGGCTGGGGAGCCCCAGGCCTGGGGCACCCTAAGCCTAAGGGCAGGGTCTCCCCTTTCCTGGGCCTCCCTAAGTCTAAGGGCTGGGGCGCCCCAGGCCTGGGCCTCCCTTAGCCTATGGGCTGGGGCACCCCAGGTCTGTGGCACCCTAAGCCTAAGGGCTGGGGTGCCCCAGGCCTGGGGATTCCTAAGCCTAGGGGCTGGGGAGCCCCAGGCCTGGGGCACCCTAAGCCTAAGGGCAGGGTCTCCCCAGTCCTGGGGCTCCCTAAGTCTAAGGGCTGGGGCGCCCCCGGCCTGGGGCTCCCTAAGTCTAAGGGCTGGGGCACCCTAAGTCTAAGGGCTGGGGCGCCCCAGGCCTGGGGCTCCCTAAGCCTAAGGGCTGGGGAGCCCCAGGCCTGGGCCTCCCTAAGCCTAAGGGCTGGGGCGCCCCAGGCCTAGGGCTCCCTAAGCCTAAGGCCTGGGGTGCCCCAGGCCTGGGGCTCCCTAATCATCAGGGCTGGGTCGCCCCAGGCTTGGGGCTCCCTAAGCCTCAGGGCTAGGCCGCCCCAGGCCTGGGCTCCCTAAGCCTAAGGGCTTGGGTGCCCCAGGCCTCGTGCTCCCTAAGCCTTAGGCCTGGGGCTCACTACGCTTAAGGGCTGGGGTGCCCCAGGCGTGGGGATCCCTAAGCCAAAGGGCTGGGGCTCCCCAGGCCTTGGACTCCCTAAGCCTAAGGGCTATGGCACCCCAGACCTGGGGCTCCCTAAGCCTAGGCCTATCCAGGACGAGGGCTCCCTAAGCCTAAGGACTAGGGCTCCCCAGGCCTGGGGCTCCCTAAGCCTAAAGGCTAGAGCACCCCAGGCCTGGGGCTCCCTAAGCCTAAGGGCTGGGGCACCCTTAGCCTCAGGGCTGTGGCGCCCCAAGCCGGGGGATCCCTAAGCCTCAGGGCGGGGGCGCCCCAGACCTGGGGCTCCATAAGCATAAGGGTTGCGGAGCCCCAGGCATGGGCCTCCCTAAACCTATGGACTGGGGTGCTCCAGGCCTGTGGCTCCCTAAGCCTAAGGGCTGGGGCGCCCCAGGACTGAGGATACCTAAACCTAGGGGCAGGGGAGCCCCAGGCCTGGGGCACCCTAAGCCTCAGGCTATGACGCCCCAGGCCTGGGGCTCCCTAAGCCTAAGGACTGGGGCTCTCCAGGCCTCGTGCTCTCTAAGGCTCGGTACTGGGGCGCCCCAGGCCTCGTGCTCCCTAAGCCTAAGGACAGGGGCGCCCTAGGCCTTGGGCTCCCTAAGCCTAAGGGCTGGGGCACCCCAGGCCTGGGACTCCCTAAGCTTAAGGGCTGGGGCGCCCCAGGCCTGGGGATCCCTAAGCCTAAGGGCTGAGGCACCCCTGGCCTGGGGCTCCCTAAGCCTAAGAGCTGTGGATCCACAGGCCTGGGGCTCCCTATGCCTAAGTGATGGGGCTCCCCAAGCCTGGGGATCCCTAAGCCTAAGGGTTGGGATTCTCAGGCCTGGGGCTACCTAAGCCTAAGGGCTGGGGCTACCCAGACCTGGGGCTCCCTAAGCCTAAGCGCTGGGGCGCAACAGGCCTGGGGCTCCCTACGCCTAAGGCTGGGGCGCCCCAGGCCTGGGGCTCCCTAAACCTAAGGGCTGGGCGCCCCAGGACGAGGGCTCCCGAAGCCTAAAGGCTGGGTCTCCCCAGGCCTGGGACTCCCTAATCCAAAGGCTTGGGGCGCCCCAGACTGGGGCTCCCTTAGCCTAAGGGCGGAGCACCCCATGCCTGGGGCTCCCTAAGCTTAAGGGCTGGGACGCCCTTAGCCTCAGGCCTGGGGCCCCCCAGGCCTGGGGATACCTAAGCCCCAGGGCTGGGGCGCCCCAGGCCTGAGGCTCCATAAGCTTAAGGGATGGGTTGCCCCAGGCCTGGGCCTCCCTAAGCCTATGGGCGGGGGCGCCCCAGGCCTGCGGCTCCCTAAGACTAAGGGCTGGGCACCCCGGGCCTCGGGATACCTAAGCCTAAGGGCTTGGGCGCCACAGGCCTAGGCCTCCCTAAGCCTAAGGGCAGGGGCGCCCGAGGCCTAGGACTCCCTAAGCCTAAGGCCTAAGGCGCCCCAGGCCTGGGGCTCCCTAATCATCAGGGCTGGGTTGCCCCAGGCTTGGGGCTCCCTAACCCTAAGGGCTGGGGGGGCCCAGGCCTGGGGCTCCCTAAGCTTAAGGGCTGGGGCGCCCCAGGCCTGGAGATCATTAAGCCTAAAGGCTGGGGCACCCCTGGCCTGGGGCTCCCTAAGCCTAAGAGCTGTGGCTCCCCAGTCCTGGGGATCCCTAAGCCTAGTGCTCCCCAGGCCTGGGGCTCCCTAAGCCTAAGGGCTGGGCCTCCCCAGGTCTGGGGTTCCCTAAGCCTAAGTGTTGGGGTTCTCAGGCCTGGGGCTACCTAAGCCTAAGGGCTGGAGCACCCCCTGTCTGGGGCTCCCTAAGCCTAAGGGCTGGGGCGCCCTTAGCGTCAGGGCTGGGGCTCCGCAGGCCTGGGGATCCCTAAGCCTCAAGGCTGGGGCGCCCCAGGCCTGGGGCTCCATAAGCTTAAGGGCTGGGCGGCCCAGGCCTGGGCCTCCCTAAGCCTATGGGCTGGGGCGCCCCAGGCCTGTGGCTCCCTAAGCCTAAGGGCTGGGGCGCCCCAAGCCTGGGGATACTTAAGCCAAGGGGCTGGGGAGCCCCAGGCCTGGGGCAGGCTAAGCCTAAGTGCTGGGGCGCCCCAGGCCTGGGCCTCCCTAAGCCTCAAGGCTGGGGCGCCCCAGGCCTGGTCCACCCTAAGATTCAGGGCTGGGGCGCCACAGTCCTGGGGCTCCCTATGCCTAAGGGCTGGGGCGCCACAGGCCTGGGGCTCCCTAAGCCTAAAGGCTGGGGCGCCCCAGGCCTGGGGCTCCCTAAGCCTTAGCCTGGGGCCCCCCAGGCCTGGGGCTCCCTAAGCCTCAGGTCTCTGACACCCCAGGGCTGGGGCTCACTAAGCCTCAAGGTTGGGGCGCCCCAGCCTGGCGCTCCCTAAGCCTCAGTACTGGGGTGCACCAGGTCTGGGGCTCCCTAACCCTAAGGGCTGGGGCGCCCCAGGACTAGGGCTCCCTAAGACTAAGGGCTGGGGCACCCCAGGCCTTGGGTTCCCGAAGCCTAAAGGCTGGGCCTCCCCAGGCCTGGGACTCCCTAAGCCTAAGGGCTGTGGCTCCCCAGGTCTCGGGCTCCCTAAGCCTAAGGGCTGTGGCTCCCCAGGTCTCGAGCTCCCTAAGCCTAGGGCTCCCCAGGACTGTGGCTCCCTAAGCGTAAGGACTAGGTATCCCCAGGCCTGGGGCTCCCTAAGCCTAAGGGATGGGGCTCCCCAGGCCTAGGGCTTCCTAAGCCTAAGGCCTGGGACGCCCGAGGCATGGGGCTCACTAACAATCAGGGTTCGGTCGCCCCAGGCTTGGCGCTCCCTAAGCGTAAGGGCTGGAACACCCCAGGCCTGGGGCTCCCAACGCCTAAGGGCTGGGTCGCCCTTTGCCCCAGGGCTAGGGCGCCCCAAGCCTGGAGATCCCTAAGCCTCAGGGCGGGGGCGCCCCAGGGCTGGGGCTCCCTAAGCCTAAGGGCTGGGATGCTCCAGGCCTGGGGATACCTAAGCCTAGGGTCTGGGGAGCCCCAGGCCTGGGGCACCCTAAGCCTAAGGGCTGTGGCCCCCCAGTCCTGGGGCTCTCTAAGTCTAAAGGCTGGGGCGCCCCAGGCCTGGGGCTCCCTAAGTCTAAGGGCTGGGGCACCCTAGGTCTAAGGGCTGAGGCGCCCCAGGCCTGGGGCTCCCTAAACCTAAGGGCTGGGGCGCCCCAGGCCTAGGACTCCCTAAGCCTAAGGCCTGGGGCGGCCTTTGCCTGTGGCTCCCTAATCATCAGGGCTGGGTACCCCAGGCTTGGGGCTCCCTAAGCCTCAGGGCTAGGCCGCCCCAAGCCTGGGGCTTCAGAAGCCTAAGGTCTTGAGTGCCCCAGGCCTTGTGCTCCCTAAGCTAAGGGCTTGGGTGCCCCAGGCCTCGTGCTCCCTAAGCCTTAGGCCTGAGGCTCCCTAAGCTTAAGGGCTGGGGCGCCCCAGGCGTGGGGATCCCTAATTCAAAGGGCTGGTGCTCCCAAAGTCTAGGGCTCCCTAAGCCTAGGGCTACCCAGGCCTGGGACTCCATAAGCCTAGGGCGCCCCAGGGCTGGGGCTCCCTAAGCCTAAGGCCTCGGGCTCCCCAAGCCTGGGGCTCCCTAAGCCTCAGGGCTGGGGCTCCTTAAGCCTAAGGGTTGGGGCACCCCTGGACTGGGGCTCCCAAAGCCTAAGGTCTTGGGCGCTCCAGGCCTGGGGCTCCATGAGCCTAAGGTTTGGGGCGCCCCAGTATTGGGGCTCCCTAAGCCAAGGGCTGGGGCGCCTCTGGCCTGGGGCGCCCAAAGCCTAAGGTCTGGGGTGCCCTGGCCTGGGGCTACCTAATCATAAGGTCTGGGGCGCCCAGGCATGGGGCTCCCTAAGCCAAAGGGCTGGGGCGCCTCAGGCCTGTGGCGCCCAAAGCCTAAGGGCTGGGGTGCCCAGCCCGGGGGCTCCCTAATCCTAAGGGCTGGGGTGCCCCAGGACAGGGGTTCCCTAAGGCTAAGGGCTGGGGCACCCCAGGCCTGAGGCTCCCTAAGCATAAGGGCTGGGGCGCCCCAGGCCTGGGGCTCCCTAAGCATAAGGGCTGGGGCGCCCCAGGCCTGGGGCTCCCTAACCATCAGGGCTGGGGCGCCCCAGGCTTGGGGCTCCCTAAGCCTCAGGGCTAGGCCGCCCCAGGCCTGGGGCTCCCTAAGCCTAAGGGCTGGGGCGCCCCAGGCCTCGTGCTCTCTAAGCCTTAGGCCTGTGGTTCCCTAAGCTTAAGGGCTGGGGCGCACCAGGCATGGGGATCCCTAAGCCAAAGGGCTGGGGCTCCCCAGGACAAGGGCTCCATAAGCCTAGGGCTACCCAAGCCTGGGGCTCCCTACGCCTAAGGGTTCAGACTCCCCAAGCCTGTGGCTCCCTAAGCCTCAGTGCTGGGGCACCCCAGGCCTGTGGCTCACTGAGCATAAGGGCTGGGGCCCCACGGCCTGGGGCTCCCTAAGCCTCAGGGCTGGGGCGCCCCAGGCCTGAGGATCCCTAAGCCTCAGGGCTGGGGCGCCTCAGGCCTGGGGCTCCTTAAGCCTCAGGCCTGTGGCGCCCCAGGCCAGGGGCTCCCGAAGCCTAAGGGCTGGGGCGCCCCAGGCTGAGGCTGCCTAAGCCTAAGGGTGGGGTGCCCCTGGATTGGGGCTCCCAAAGCCTAAGGGCTGGGGCGCTCCAGGCCTGGGGCTCCCTAAGCCTAATGGCTGGGGCGCCACAGGCCTGGGGCTCCCTAACCTAAGGGCTGGAGCGTCCCAGGCCTCGGGCTCCCTAAGCCTAAGGGCTGGGGCGCCCTAAGCCTAAGGGCTGGGTCGCCCCAGGCCTGGGGCTCCCTAAGCCTTAGGGCTGGGGCGCCCCAGGCTTGGGCTCCCTAAGCCTAAGGGCTGGGGCATTCTAAGCCTAAGGGCTGGGGAACCCAGGCCTGGGGCTCCCTACGTGAAAGGGCTGGGACGCCACAGGCCTGGGGCTCCCTAAGCCTAAGGGCTGGGGCTCCACAGGCCTGGGGCTCCCTAAGCATAAGGGCTGGGTCTCCCAAGGCTTGGGGCTCCCTAAGCCTAAGGGCTGTGGCTCCCCGGAATGGGGCGACCTAATCATAATGTTTGGAGCTCCCCAGGCCTGGGGCTCCATAAGCCTAAGTGCTCGGGCACCTCAGGCTTGGGGCTCCCTAAGTCTAAGGGCTGGGGTGCCCCAGGCCTGGGCTCCCTAAGCCTAAGGGCTGGGGCACCCTAAGCCTAAGGGCTGGGGCGTCCAGCCCTGGGGCTCCCTAAGCCTAAGGGCTGGGACGCCCCAGCATGGGGCTCCCTAAGCCTCAATGCTGGGGCACCCCAGGCCTGGGGCTCCCTAAGCCTAAGAGCTGGGGCACCCCAGGCCTGGGGCTCCCTATTCTCAAGGCTGGGGTGCCCCAGTCCCCGGGCTCCCTAAGCCTAAAGGCTGGGGCGCCCCATGCCTGGGGCTCCCTAAGCCTAAGGGCTGGGGTGCCCCAGGCCTGGGGCTTCCTAAGCCTAAGGGCTCGGGCTTCCCAGGCCTTGGGCTCCCTAAGCCTAAGGGCTAGGGCTCCCCAGGCCTGGGGTTCACTAAGCCTAAGGGCTCGGGCTCTCCAGGTCTAGGGCTCCCTAAGCCTAAGGCGCGGCCTCCCCAGGCCTGGGGCTCCCTAAGCCTAAGGGCTCGGTCTCCCCAGGTCTGGGGATCCCTAAGCCTAAGGGCTCGGGCTCCCCAGGCTTGGGGCTCCTTATGCCTAAGGGCTCAGGTTCCCCAGGCCTTGAGCTCCCTAATCCTAAGGGCTGCGGCGCCCCAGGCCTGGGGCTCCCTAAGCCTAACGGCTGGGGCGCCCCAGGCCTGGGTCTCCCTAAGCCTAAGGGCTGCGTCGCCCCAGGCCTGGGGCTCCCTATACCTAAGGGATGGGGCGCCCCAGGCCTGGGGCTCCCTAAGCAAAAGGGCTGGGGCAGCTCAGGCCTGGGGCTCCCTAAGCCTAAGGGCTAGGACTCCCTAGTCTAGGGGTTCACTAAGCCTAAGGACTTGGGCTCCCCAGTCTTGGGGCACCCTAAGCATAAGGACTCGGGCTCCCCAGGCCTTGGGCTCCTTAAGCCTAATGGCTCGGGCTCCCCAGGCCTGGGGCTCCCTAAGGGCTGGGGCGCCCCAGGCCTGGGGCTCCCTAAACCTAAGGGCTGGGGCGCCCCAGGACTAGGGCTCCCTAAGACTAAGGGCTGGGGCGCCCCAGGCCTGGGGCTCCCGAAGCCTAAGGGCTGAGCCTCCCCAGGCCTGGGACTCCCTAAGCCTATGTGCTGGGGCTCCCAAAGCCTGGGGCTCCCTAAGCCTAAGGGCTGTGGCTCCCCATGCCAAGGGCTCCCTAAGCCTAATGTCTGGGGCTCCCCAGGCCTGGGGATCCCTAAACCTAGTGCTCCCCAGGCCTCAGGCTCCCAAAGCCTAGGGCTCTCCAGGACTGCGGCTCCCTAAGCCTAAGGACTAGGGCTCCCCAGGCCGGGGGCTCCCTAAGCCTGAGGGTTGGGGTTCTCAGGCCTGGGGCTACCTAAGCCTAAGGGCTGGGGTTCCCCAGGCCTAGGGCTTCCTAAGCCTAAGGGCTATGGCACCCCTGACCTGGTGCTATCTAAGCCAAAGGCTTGGGGCGCCCCAGGACTGGGGTTCCCTTAGCCTAAGGGCTGGGGCGCCCTTAGCCTCAGGGCTGGGGCGCCCCAGGTCTGGGGATCCCTAAGCCTCAGGGATGGGGCGCCCCAGGCCTGGGGCTCCATAAGCCTAAGGGCTGGGGCGCCCCAGGCCTGGGGATACCTAAGCCTAGGGGCTGGGGAGCCCCATTCCTGGGGCACCCTAAGCCTAAGGGCAGGGTCTCCCCATTCCTGGGGCTCCCTAAGTCTAAGGGCTGGGGCGCCCCAGGCCTGGGCCTCCCTTAGCCTATGGGCTGGGGCACCCCAGGATTGTGGCTCCCTAAGCCTAAGGGCTGGGGCGCCCCAGGCCTGGGGATTCCTAAGCCTAGGGGCTGGGGAGCCCCAGGCCTGGGGCACCCTAAGCCTAAGGGCAGGGTCTCCCCTTTCCTGGGCCTCCCTAAGTCTAAGGGCTGGGGCGCCCCAGGCCTGGGCCTCCCTTAGCCTATGGGCTGGGGCACCCCAGGTCTGTGGCACCCTAAGCCTAAGGGCTGGGGCGCCCCAGGCCTGGGGATTCCTAAGCCTAGGGGCTGGGGAGCCCCAGGCCTGGGGCACCCTAAGCCTAAGGGCAGGGTCTCCCCAGTCCTGGGGCTCCCTAAGTCTAAGGGCTGGGGCGCCCCCGGCCTGGGGCTCCCTAAGTCTAAGGGCTGGGGCACCCTAAGTCTAAGGGCTGGGGCGCCCCAGGCCTGGGGCTCCCTAAGCCTAAGGGCTGGGGAGCCCCAGGCCTGGGCCTCCCTAAGCCTAAGGGCTGGGGCGCCCCAGGCCTAGGGCTCCCTAAGCCTAAGGCCTGGGGTGCCCCAGGCCTGGGGCTCCCTAATCATCAGGGCTGGGTCGCCCCAGGCTTGGGGCTCCCTAAGCCTCAGGGCTAGGCCGCCCCAGGCCTGGGCTCCCTAAGCCTAAGGGCTTGGGTGCCCCAGGCCTCGTGCTCCCTAAGCCTTAGGCCTGGGGCTCACTACGCTTAAGGGCTGGGGCGCCCCAGGCGTGGGGATCCCTAAGCCAAAGGGCTGGGGCTCCCCAGGCCTTGGACTCCCTAAGCCTAAGGGCTATGGCACCCCAGACCTGGGGCTCCCTAAGCCTAGGCCTATCCAGGACGAGGGCTCCCTAAGCCTAAGGACTAGGGCTCCCCAGGCCTGGGGCTCCCTAAGCCTAAAGGCTAGAGCACCCCAGGCCTGGGGCTCCCTAAGCCTAAGGGCTGGGGCACCCTTAGCCTCAGGGCTGTGGCGCCCCAAGCCGGGGGATCCCTAAGCCTCAGGGCGGGGGCGCCCCAGACCTGGGGCTCCATAAGCATAAGGGTTGCGGAGCCCCAGGCATGGGCCTCCCTAAACCTATGGACTGGGGTGCTCCAGGCCTGTGGCTCCCTAAGCCTAAGGGCTGGGGCGCCCCAGGACTGAGGATACCTAAACCTAGGGGCAGGGGAGCCCCAGGCCTGGGGCACCCTAAGCCTCAGGCTATGACGCCCCAGGCCTGGGGCTCCCTAAGCCTAAGGACTGGGGCTCTCCAGGCCTCGTGCTCTCTAAGGCTCGGTACTGGGGCGCCCCAGGCCTCGTGCTCCCTAAGCCTAAGGACAGGGGCGCCCTAGGCCTTGGGCTCCCTAAGCCTAAGGGCTGGGGCACCCCAGGCCTGGGACTCCCTAAGCTTAAGGGCTGGGGCGCCCCAGGCCTGGGGATCCCTAAGCCTAAGGGCTGAGGCACCCCTGGCCTGGGGCTCCCTAAGCCTAAGAGCTGTGGATCCACAGGCCTGGGGCTCCCTATGCCTAAGTGATGGGGCTCCCCAAGCCTGGGGATCCCTAAGCCTAAGGGTTGGGATTCTCAGGCCTGGGGCTACCTAAGCCTAAGGGCTGGGGCTACCCAGACCTGGGGCTCCCTAAGCCTAAGCGCTGGGGCGCAACAGGCCTGGGGCTCCCTACGCCTAAGGCTGGGGCGCCCCAGGCCTGGGGCTCCCTAAACCTAAGGGCTGGGCGCCCCAGGACGAGGGCTCCCGAAGCCTAAAGGCTGGGTCTCCCCAGGCCTGGGACTCCCTAATCCAAAGGCTTGGGGCGCCCCAGACTGGGGCTCCCTTAGCCTAAGGGCGGAGCACCCCATGCCTGGGGCTCCCTAAGCTTAAGGGCTGGGACGCCCTTAGCCTCAGGCCTGGGGCCCCCCAGGCCTGGGGATACCTAAGCCCCAGGGCTGGGGCGCCCCAGGCCTGAGGCTCCATAAGCCTAAGGGATGGGGTGCCCCAGGCCTGGGCCTCCCTAAGCCTATGGGCGGGGGCGCCCCAGGCCTGCGGCTCCCTAAGACTAAGGGCTGGGCACCCCGGGCCTCGGGATACCTAAGCCTAAGGGCTTGGGCGCCACAGGCCTAGGCCTCCCTAAGCCTAAGGGCAGGGGCGCCCGAGGCCTAGGACTCCCTAAGCCTAAGGCCTAAGGCGCCCCAGGCCTGGGGCTCCCTAATCATCAGGGCTGGGTTGCCCCAGGCTTGGGGCTCCCTAACCCTAAGGGCTGGGGGGGCCCAGGCCTGGGGCTCCCTAAGCTTAAGGGCTGGGGCGCCCCAGGCCTGGAGATCATTAAGCCTAAAGGCTGGGGCACCCCTGGCCTGGGGCTCCCTAAGCCTAAGAGCTGTGGCTCCCCAGTCCTGGGGATCCCTAAGCCTAGTGCTCCCCAGGCCTGGGGCTCCCTAAGCCTAAGGGCTGGGCCTCCCCAGGTCTGGGGTTCCCTAAGCCTAAGTGTTGGGGTTCTCAGGCCTGGGGCTACCTAAGCCTAAGGGCTGGAGCACCCCCTGTCTGGGGCTCCCTAAGCCTAAGGGCTGGGGCGCCCTTAGCGTCAGGGCTGGGGCTCCGCAGGCCTGGGGATCCCTAAGCCTCAAGGCTGGGGCGCCCCATGCCTGTGGCTCCATAAGCCTAAGGGCTGGGGCGCCCCAAGCCTGGGGATACTTAAGCCAAGGGGCTGGGGAGCCCCAGGCCTGGGGCAGGCTAAGCCTAAGTGCTGGGGCGCCCCAGGCCTGGGCCTCCCTAAGCCTCAAGGCTGGGGCGCCCCAGGCCTGGTCCACCCTAAGATTCAGGGCTGGGGCGCCACAGTCCTGGGGCTCCCTATGCCTAAGGGCTGGGGCGCCACAGGCCTGGGGCTCCCTAAGCCTAAAGGCTGGGGCGCCCCAGGCCTGGGGCTCCCTAAGCCTTAGCCTGGGGCCCCCCAGGCCTGGGGCTCCCTAAGCCTCAGGTCTCTGACACCCCAGGGCTGGGGCTCACTAAGCCTCAAGGTTGGGGCGCCCCAGCCTGGCGCTCCCTAAGCCTCAGTACTGGGGTGCACCAGGTCTGGGGCTCCCTAACCCTAAGGGCTGGGGCGCCCCAGGACTAGGGCTCCCTAAGACTAAGGGCTGGGGCACCCCAGGCCTTGGGTTCCCGAAGCCTAAAGGCTGGGCCTCCCCAGGCCTGGGACTCCCTAAGCCTAAGGGCTGTGGCTCCCCAGGTCTCGGGCTCCCTAAGCCTAAGGGCTGTGGCTCCCCAGGTCTCGAGCTCCCTAAGCCTAGGGCTCCCCAGGACTGTGGCTCCCTAAGCGTAAGGACTAGGTCTCCCCAGGCCTGGGGCTCCCTAAGCCTAAGGGATGGGGCTCCCCAGGCCTAGGGCTTCCTAAGCCTAAGGCCTGGGACGCCCGAGGCATGGGGCTCACTAACAATCAGGGTTCGGTCGCCCCAGGCTTGGCGCTCCCTAAGCGTAAGGGCTGGAACACCCCAGGCCTGGGGCTCCCAACGCCTAAGGGCTGGGTCGCCCTTTGCCCCAGGGCTAGGGCGCCCCAAGCCTGGAGATCCCTAAGCCTCAGGGCGGGGGCGCCCCAGGGCTGGGGCTCCCTAAGCCTAAGGGCTGGGATGCTCCAGGCCTGGGGATACCTAAGCCTAGGGTCTGGGGAGCCCCAGGCCTGGGGCACCCTAAGCCTAAGGGCTGTGGCCCCCCAGTCCTGGGGCTCTCTAAGTCTAAAGGCTGGGGCGCCCCAGGCCTGGGGCTCCCTAAGTCTAAGGGCTGGGGCACCCTAGGTCTAAGGGCTGAGGCGCCCCAGGCCTGGGGCTCCCTAAACCTAAGGGCTGGGGCGCCCCAGGCCTAGGACTCCCTAAGCCTAAGGCCTGGGGCGGCCTTTGCCTGTGGCTCCCTAATCATCAGGGCTGGGTACCCCAGGCTTGGGGCTCCCTAAGCCTCAGGGCTAGGCCGCCCCAAGCCTGGGGCTTCAGAAGCCTAAGGTCTTGAGTGCCCCAGGCCTTGTGCTCCCTAAGCTAAGGGCTTGGGTGCCCCAGGCCTCGTGCTCCCTAAGCCTTAGGCCTGAGGCTCCCTAAGCTTAAGGGCTGGGGCGCCCCAGGCGTGGGGATCCCTAATTCAAAGGGCTGGTGCTCCCAAAGTCTAGGGCTCCCTAAGCCTAGGGCTACCCAGGCCTGGGACTCCATAAGCCTAGGGCGCCCCAGGGCTGGGGCTCCCTAAGCCTAAGGCCTCGGGCTCCCCAAGCCTGGGGCTCCCTAAGCCTCAGGGCTGGGGCTCCTTAAGCCTAAGGGTTGGGGCACCCCTGGACTGGGGCTCCCAAAGCCTAAGGTCTTGGGCGCTCCAGGCCTGGGGCTCCATGAGCCTAAGGTTTGGGGCGCCCCAGTATTGGGGCTCCCTAAGCCAAGGGCTGGGGCGCCTCTGGCCTGGGGCGCCCAAAGCCTAAGGTCTGGGGTGCCCTGGCCTGGGGCTACCTAATCATAAGGTCTGGGGCGCCCAGGCATGGGGCTCCCTAAGCCAAAGGGCTGGGGCGCCTCAGGCCTGTGGCGCCCAAAGCCTAAGGGCTGGGGTGCCCAGCCCGGGGGCTCCCTAATCCTAAGGGCTGGGGTGCCCCAGGACAGGGGTTCCCTAAGGCTAAGGGCTGGGGCACCCCAGGCCTGAGGCTCCCTAAGCATAAGGGCTGGGGCGCCCCAGGCCTGGGGCTCCCTAAGCATAAGGGCTGGGGCGCCCCAGGCCTGGGGCTCCCTAACCATCAGGGCTGGGGCGCCCCAGGCTTGGGGCTCCCTAAGCCTCAGGGCTAGGCCGCCCCAGGCCTGGGGCTCCCTAAGCCTAAGGGCTGGGGCGCCCCAGGCCTCGTGCTCTCTAAGCCTTAGGCCTGTGGTTCCCTAAGCTTAAGGGCTGGGGCGCACCAGGCATGGGGATCCCTAAGCCAAAGGGCTGGGGCTCCCCAGGACAAGGGCTCCATAAGCCTAGGGCTACCCAAGCCTGGGGCTCCCTACGCCTAAGGGTTCAGACTCCCCAAGCCTGTGGCTCCCTAAGCCTCAGTGCTGGGGCACCCCAGGCCTGTGGCTCACTGAGCATAAGGGCTGGGGCCCCACGGCCTGGGGCTCCCTAAGCCTCAGGGCTGGGGCGCCCCAGGCCTGAGGATCCCTAAGCCTCAGGGCTGGGGCGCCTCAGGCCTGGGGCTCCTTAAGCCTCAGGCCTGTGGCGCCCCAGGCCAGGGGCTCCCGAAGCCTAAGGGCTGGGGCGCCCCAGGCTGAGGCTGCCTAAGCCTAAGGGTGGGGTGCCCCTGGATTGGGGCTCCCAAAGCCTAAGGGCTGGGGCGCTCCAGGCCTGGGGCTCCCTAAGCCTAATGGCTGGGGCGCCACAGGCCTGGGGCTCCCTAACCTAAGGGCTGGAGCGTCCCAGGCCTCGGGCTCCCTAAGCCTAAGGGCTGGGGCGCCCTAAGCCTAAGGGCTGGGGCGCCCCAGGCTTGGGCTCCCTAAGCCTAAGGGCTGGGGCATTCTAAGCCTAAGGGCTGGGGAACCCAGGCCTGGGGCTCCCTACGTGAAAGGGCTGGGACGCCACAGGCCTGGGGCTCCCTAAGCCTAAGGGCTGGGGCTCCACAGGCCTGGGGCTCCCTAAGCATAAGGGCTGGGTCTCCCAAGGCTTGGGGCTCCCTAAGCCTAAGGGCTGTGGCTCCCCGGAATGGGGCGACCTAATCATAATGTTTGGAGCTCCCCAGGCCTGGGGCTCCATAAGCCTAAGTGCTCGGGCACCTCAGGCTTGGGGCTCCCTAAGTCTAAGGGCTGGGGTGCCCCAGGCCTGGGCTCCCTAAGCCTAAGGGCTGGGGCACCCTAAGCCTAAGGGCTGGGGCGTCCAGCCCTGGGGCTCCCTAAGCCTAAGGGCTGGGACGCCCCAGCATGGGGCTCCCTAAGCCTCAATGCTGGGGCACCCCAGGCCTGGGGCTCCCTAAGCCTAAGAGCTGGGGCACCCCAGGCCTGGGGCTCCCTATTCTCAAGGCTGGGGTGCCCCAGTCCCCGGGCTCCCTAAGCCTAAAGGCTGGGGCGCCCCATGCCTGGGGCTCCCTAAGCCTAAGGGCTGGGGTGCCCCAGGCCTGGGGCTTCCTAAGCCTAAGGGCTCGGGCTTCCCAGGCCTTGGGCTCCCTAAGCCTAAGGGCTAGGGCTCCCCAGGCCTGGGGTTCACTAAGCCTAAGGGATCGGGCTCTCCAGGTCTAGGGCTCCCTAAGCCTAAGGCGCGGCCTCCCCAGGCCTGGGGCTCCCTAAGCCTAAGGGCTCGGTCTCCCCAGGTCTGGGGATCCCTAAGCCTAAGGGCTCGGGCTCCCCAGGCTTGGGGCTCCTTATGCCTAAGGGCTCAGGTTCCCCAGGCCTTGAGCTCCCTAATCCTAAGGGCTGCGGCGCCCCAGGCCTGGGGCTCCCTAAGCCTAACGGCTGGGGCGCCCCAGGCCTGGGTCTCCCTAAGCCTAAGGGCTGCGTCGCCCCAGGCCTGGGGCTCCCTATACCTAAGGGATGGGGCGCCCCAGGCCTGGGGCTCCCTAAGCAAAAGGGCTGGGGCAGCTCAGGCCTGGGGCTCCCTAAGCCTAAGGGCTAGGACTCCCCAGTCTAGGGGTTCACTAAGCCTAAGGACTTGGGCTCCCCAGTCTTGGGGCACCCTAAGCATAAGGACTCGGGCTCCCCAGGCCTTGGGCTCCTTAAGCCTAATGGCTCGGGCTCCCCAGGCCTTGGGCTCCTTAAGCCTAATGGCTCGGGCTCCCCAGGCCTGGGGCTCCCTAAGCCTCAGTACTGGGGTGCACCAGGTCTGGGGCTCCCTAACCCTAAGGGCTGGGGCGCCCCAGGACTAGGGCTCCCTAAGACTAAGGGCTGGGGCACCCCAGGCCTTGGGTTCCCGAAGCCTAAAGGCTGGGCCTCCCCAGGCCTGGGACTCCCTAAGCCTAAGGGCTGTGGCTCCCCAGGTCTCGGGCTCCCTAAGCCTAAGGGCTGTGGCTCCCCAGGTCTCGAGCTCCCTAAGCCTAGGGCTCCCCAGGACTGTGGCTCCCTAAGCGTAAGGACTAGGTATCCCCAGGCCTGGGGCTCCCTAAGCCTAAGGGATGGGGCTCCCCAGGCCTAGGGCTTCCTAAGCCTAAGGCCTGGGACGCCCGAGGCATGGGGCTCACTAACAATCAGGGTTCGGTCGCCCCAGGCTTGGCGCTCCCTAAGCGTAAGGGCTGGAACACCCCAGGCCTGGGGCTCCCAACGCCTAAGGGCTGGGTCGCCCTTTGCCCCAGGGCTAGGGCGCCCCAAGCCTGGAGATCCCTAAGCCTCAGGGCGGGGGCGCCCCAGGGCTGGGGCTCCCTAAGCCTAAGGGCTGGGATGCTCCAGGCCTGGGGATACCTAAGCCTAGGGTCTGGGGAGCCCCAGGCCTGGGGCACCCTAAGCCTAAGGGCTGTGGCCCCCCAGTCCTGGGGCTCTCTAAGTCTAAAGGCTGGGGCGCCCCAGGCCTGGGGCTCCCTAAGTCTAAGGGCTGGGGCACCCTAGGTCTAAGGGCTGAGGCGCCCCAGGCCTGGGGCTCCCTAAACCTAAGGGCTGGGGCGCCCCAGGCCTAGGACTCCCTAAGCCTAAGGCCTGGGGCGGCCTTTGCCTGTGGCTCCCTAATCATCAGGGCTGGGTACCCCAGGCTTGGGGCTCCCTAAGCCTCAGGGCTAGGCCGCCCCAAGCCTGGGGCTTCAGAAGCCTAAGGTCTTGAGTGCCCCAGGCCTTGTGCTCCCTAAGCTAAGGGCTTGGGTGCCCCAGGCCTCGTGCTCCCTAAGCCTTAGGCCTGAGGCTCCCTAAGCTTAAGGGCTGGGGCGCCCCAGGCGTGGGGATCCCTAATTCAAAGGGCTGGTGCTCCCAAAGTCTAGGGCTCCCTAAGCCTAGGGCTACCCAGGCCTGGGACTCCATAAGCCTAGGGCGCCCCAGGGCTGGGGCTCCCTAAGCCTAAGGCCTCGGGCTCCCCAAGCCTGGGGCTCCCTAAGCCTCAGGGCTGGGGCTCCTTAAGCCTAAGGGTTGGGGCACCCCTGGACTGGGGCTCCCAAAGCCTAAGGTCTTGGGCGCTCCAGGCCTGGGGCTCCATGAGCCTAAGGTTTGGGGCGCCCCAGTATTGGGGCTCCCTAAGCCAAGGGCTGGGGCGCCTCTGGCCTGGGGCGCCCAAAGCCTAAGGTCTGGGGTGCCCTGGCCTGGGGCTACCTAATCATAAGGTCTGGGGCGCCCAGGCATGGGGCTCCCTAAGCCAAAGGGCTGGGGCGCCTCAGGCCTGTGGCGCCCAAAGCCTAAGGGCTGGGGTGCCCAGCCCGGGGGCTCCCTAATCCTAAGGGCTGGGGTGCCCCAGGACAGGGGTTCCCTAAGGCTAAGGGCTGGGGCACCCCAGGCCTGAGGCTCCCTAAGCATAAGGGCTGGGGCGCCCCAGGCCTGGGGCTCCCTAAGCATAAGGGCTGGGGCGCCCCAGGCCTGGGGCTCCCTAACCATCAGGGCTGGGGCGCCCCAGGCTTGGGGCTCCCTAAGCCTCAGGGCTAGGCCGCCCCAGGCCTGGGGCTCCCTAAGCCTAAGGGCTGGGGCGCCCCAGGCCTCGTGCTCTCTAAGCCTTAGGCCTGTGGTTCCCTAAGCTTAAGGGCTGGGGCGCACCATGCATGGGGATCCCTAAGCCAAAGGGCTGGGGCTCCCCAGGACAAGGGCTCCATAAGCCTAGGGCTACCCAAGCCTGGGGCTCCCTACGCCTAAGGGTTCAGACTCCCCAAGCCTGTGGCTCCCTAAGCCTCAGTGCTGGGGCACCCCAGGCCTGTGGCTCACTGAGCATAAGGGCTGGGGCCCCACGGCCTGGGGCTCCCTAAGCCTCAGGGCTGGGGCGCCCCAGGCCTGAGGATCCCTAAGCCTCAGGGCTGGGGCGCCTCAGGCCTGGGGCTCCTTAAGCCTCAGGCCTGTGGCGCCCCAGGCCAGGGGCTCCCGAAGCCTAAGGGCTGGGGCGCCCCAGGCTGAGGCTGCCTAAGCCTAAGGGTGGGGTGCCCCTGGATTGGGGCTCCCAAAGCCTAAGGGCTGGGGCGCTCCAGGCCTGGGGCTCCCTAAGCCTAATGGCTGGGGCGCCACAGGCCTGGGGCTCCCTAACCTAAGGGCTGGAGCGTCCCAGGCCTCGGGCTCCCTAAGCCTAAGGGCTGGGGCGCCCTAAGCCTAAGGGCTGGGGCGCCCCAGGCTTGGGCTCCCTAAGCCTAAGGGCTGGGGCATTCTAAGCCTAAGGGCTGGGGAACCCAGGCCTGGGGCTCCCTACGTGAAAGGGCTGGGACGCCACAGGCCTGGGGCTCCCTAAGCCTAAGGGCTGGGGCTCCACAGGCCTGGGGCTCCCTAAGCATAAGGGCTGGGTCTCCCAAGGCTTGGGGCTCCCTAAGCCTAAGGGCTGTGGCTCCCCGGAATGGGGCGACCTAATCATAATGTTTGGAGCTCCCCAGGCCTGGGGCTCCATAAGCCTAAGTGCTCGGGCACCTCAGGCTTGGGGCTCCCTAAGTCTAAGGGCTGGGGTGCCCCAGGCCTGGGCTCCCTAAGCCTAAGGGCTGGGGCACCCTAAGCCTAAGGGCTGGGGCGTCCAGCCCTGGGGCTCCCTAAGCCTAAGGGCTGGGACGCCCCAGCATGGGGCTCCCTAAGCCTCAATGCTGGGGCACCCCAGGCCTGGGGCTCCCTAAGCCTAAGAGCTGGGGCACCCCAGGCCTGGGGCTCCCTATTCTCAAGGCTGGGGTGCCCCAGTCCCCGGGCTCCCTAAGCCTAAAGGCTGGGGCGCCCCATGCCTGGGGCTCCCTAAGCCTAAGGGCTGGGGTGCCCCAGGCCTGGGGCTTCCTAAGCCTAAGGGCTCGGGCTTCCCAGGCCTTGGGCTCCCTAAGCCTAAGGGCTAGGGCTCCCCAGGCCTGGGGTTCACTAAGCCTAAGGGCTCGGGCTCTCCAGGTCTAGGGCTCCCTAAGCCTAAGGCGCGGCCTCCCCAGGCCTGGGGCTCCCTAAGCCTAAGGGCTCGGTCTCCCCAGGTCTGGGGATCCCTAAGCCTAAGGGCTCGGGCTCCCCAGGCTTGGGGCTCCTTATGCCTAAGGGCTCAGGTTCCCCAGGCCTTGAGCTCCCTAATCCTAAGGGCTGCGGCGCCCCAGGCCTGGGGCTCCCTAAGCCTAACGGCTGGGGCGCCCCAGGCCTGGGTCTCCCTAAGCCTAAGGGCTGCGTCGCCCCAGGCCTGGGGCTCCCTATACCTAAGGGATGGGGCGTCCCAGGCCTGGGGCTCCCTAAGCAAAAGGGCTGGGGCAGCTCAGGCCTGGGGCTCCCTAAGCCTAAGGGCTAGGACTCCCCAGTCTAGGGGTTCACTAAGCCTAAGGACTTGGGCTCCCCAGTCTTGGGGCACCCTAAGCATAAGGACTCGGGCTCCCCAGGCCTTGGGCTCCTTAAGCCTAATGGCTCGGGCTCCCCAGGCCTGGGGCTCCCTAAGGGCTGGGGCGCCCCAGGCCTGGGGCTCCCTAAACCTAAGGGCTGGGGCGCCCCAGGACTAGGGCTCCCTAAGACTAAGGGCTGGGGCGCCCCAGGCCTGGGGCTCCCGAAGCCTAAGGGCTGAGCCTCCCCAGGCCTGGGACTCCCTAAGCCTATGTGCTGGGGCTCCCAAAGCCTGGGGCTCCCTAAGCCTAAGGGCTGTGGCTCCCCATGCCAAGGGCTCCCTAAGCCTAATGTCTGGGGCTCCCCAGGCCTGGGGATCCCTAAGCCTAGTGCTCCCCAGGCCTCGGGCTCCCAAAGCCTAGGGCTCTCCAGGACTGCGGCTCCCTAAGCCTAAGGACTAGGGCTCCCCAGGCCGGGGGCTCCCTAAGCCTGAGGGTTGGGGTTCTCAGGCCTGGGGCTACCTAAGCCTAAGGGCTGGGGTTCCCCAGGCCTAGGGCTTCCTAAGCCTAAGGGCTATGGCACCCCAGACCTGGTGCTATCTAAGCCAAAGGCTTGGGGCGCCCCAGGACTGGGGTTCCCTAAGCCTAAGGGCTGGGGCGCCCTTAGCCTCAGGGCTGGGGCACCCCAGGTCTGGGGATCCCTAAGCCTCAGGGATGGGGCGCCCCAGGCCTGGGGCTCCATAAGCCTAAGGGCTGGGGCGCCCCAGGCCTGGGGATACCTAAGCCTAGGGGCTGGGGAGCCCCATTCCTGGGGCACCCTAAGCCTAAGGGCAGGGTCTCCCCATTCCTGGGGCTCCCTAAGTCTAAGGGCTGGGGCGCCCCAGGCCTGGGCCTCCCTTAGCCTATGGGCTGGGGCACCCCAGGTCTGTGGCACCCTAAGCCTAAGGGCTGGGGCGCCCCAGGCCTGGGGATTCCTAAGCCTAGGGGCTGGGGAGCCCCAGGCCTGGGGCACCCTAAGCCTAAGGGCAGGGTCTCCCCAGTCCTGGGGCTCCCTAAGTCTAAGGGCTGGGGCGCCCCCGGCCTGGGGCTCCCTAAGTCTAAGGGCTGGGGCACCCTAAGTCTAAGGGCTGGGGCGCCCCAGGCCTGGGGCTCCCTAAGCCTAAGGGCTGGGGAGCCCCAGGCCTGGGCCTCCCTAAGCCTAAGGGCTGGGGCGCCCCAGGCCTAGGGCTCCCTAAGCCTAAGGCCTGGGGTGCCCCAGGCCTGGGGCTCCCTAATCATCAGGGCTGGGTCGCCCCAGGCTTGGGGCTCCCTAAGCCTCAGGGCTAGGCCGCCCCAGGCCTGGGCTCCCTAAGCCTAAGGGCTTGGGTGCCCCAGGCCTCGTGCTCCCTAAGCCTTAGGCCTGGGGCTCACTACGCTTAAGGGCTGGGGCGCCCCAGGCGTGGGGATCCCTAAGCCAAAGGGCTGGGGCTCCCCAGGCCTTGGACTCCCTAAGCCTAGGGCTCCCCAGGCCTGGGGCTCCCTAAGCCTAAGGGCTCGGGCTCCCCAAGCCTGGGGCTCCCTAAGCCTCTGGGCTGAGGAGCCCCAGGCCTGGGGCTCCCTAAGCCTCAGGGCTGGGGCGCCCCTGGACTGGGGCTCCCAAAGCCTAAGGGCTGGGGCGCTCCAGGCCTGGGACTCCATAATCCTACGGGTTGGGGCGCCCCAGAATTGGGGCTCCCTATGCCTAAGGGCTGGGGCGCCCTAGGCCTGGGGCGCCCAAAGACTAAGGGCTGGGGTGCCGCAGGCCTGGGGCTCCCTAATCCTAAGGGCTGGGGCGCCCTAGGCCTGGTGCTCCCTAAGCCAAAGGGCTGGGGCGGCTCAGGCCTGGGGCGCCCAAAGCCGAAGGGCTGGGGTGCCCCAGGCCTGGGGCTCCCTACTCCTAAGGGCTGGGGTGCCCCAGGACCGGGGTTCCCTAAGCCTAAGGGCTGGGGCACCCCAGGCCTGAGGCTCCCTAAGCATAAGGGCTGGGGCGCCCCAGGACTGGGCCTCCCTAAGCCTAAGGGCTGGGGCACCCCAGGCCTGGGGCTCCCTAATAATCAGGGCTCCCTATCATTGACTGCACACCTCCATGATAGGATCGCTGAAGACAAATGGGTGCATAAGCAAATGTGGTGAAGAAAGCTGATGGTGCCCGGCTATCAAAAAAGATAGTGTCTGGGGTCTTAAAGGCTTGAAGGTGAACAAGCGGCCATCTAGCTCAGAAGCAAAAAAGCCCACATGGAAGAAGCACACCAGGCAGTGCGATCACGAGGTGCCAAGGGATCAGGTATAAGGCATCATGCAAAAAAAGAAAAAAAAAACAATATAAGTGTGTGTATGTATGTGTATATATGTGTATATGTATATGTATATATATATATATATACCATATTAAATGAAGGGGGAAGTGCAGAGTGGAGACCCAAGGCCCAAGTGTCGGCCACTGGAGATCCCCTCATAGAGGCATTTAGGAGAGGAGATGGGTTAATTAGGGTGCGAGGTAGTACCGATGAAGAACACAGCTTTCCCCCAGATCCTGGATGCTTCCTCCCCCCATCTACCATGATCCGAATTCTACCTTGCAGGCCTGGATAGGACAGAGGCTGTACACTGGTACATATGAGGGCTGGAGGTACAGGGAATCCAGGGTGGATGATACCTTCAGGACCAAGGGTGTGAGGGACGATGCTGGGAGAGTGGAGGGTGAGTGGGTTGGAAAGGGGGAACTGATTACAAGGATCCACATGTGACCTCTTCCCTGGGAGAGGGACAGCAGAGAAGGGGGGAAGGGAGACTCCAGATAGGGCAAGATATGACAAAATAGCGAGGTATAAATTACCAAGGGCACTTGAGGGAGGGGGGAAAGGGGAGGGAAGGGGAAAAAAAGAGGACCTGATGCAAGGCGCTTAAGTGGAGAGCAAATGCCTTGAGAATGATTGGGGCAGGGAATGTATGGATGTGCTTTATACAATTAATGTATGTATATGTATGGATGGTGATAAGAGTTGTATGAGTCCCTAATAAAATGTAAAAAAAGAAAAGAGGAGAAAAAAATGCTTAGGGCAAAGACTGTACAGATGTGCTTTATACAATTGATGTATGTATATGTATGAACTGTGATAAGAATTGTATGAGCCCCTAATAAATTGTTAAAATTTAAAAAAAGAGAGAATGATTGGGGCAGGGAATGTATGGATGTGCTTTATACAATTGATGTATGTATATGTATGGATTGTGATAAGAGTTGTATGAGTCCCTAATAAAATGTAAAAAAAGAAAAGAAAAGAAAATTATTAGGGCAAAGAATGTACAGATGTGCTTTACACAATTGATGTATGTATATGTATGGATTGTGATAACAGTTGTATGAGCCCCTAATAAAACGTTAAAAAAAACGGACACGAAATCAGAAGCCCACTATTGATTCTGTAAATGTGTGTGTGTGTGTGTGTGTGTGTGTGTGTGTGTGTGTGTGTGTGTAAAAAGGACATGAAGTCAGAAGCCTTGTAGAGATTCTGCAAGGGTGTGCGTGTTTGTGTGTGTGTGTCTAAAAAGGACACGAAGACAGAAGCCCTCCAGAGGTTCTACAATTGTGTCTGTGTGTGTATGTGTAAAAAGGACAATTCAGAAGCCTTCTAGAAATTCTGCTAGGGTGTGTCTATGTGTGTGTGTGTGAGTGTGTGTGTAAAAAGACCACGAAGTCAGAAGCACTCCAGAGATTCTGCAAGGGTGCGTGCATGTGTGTATGTGTGTGTGTGCGTGTGTAAAAAGAACACGAAGTCCGAAGCCTTCTAGAGATTATGCAAGGTTGTGTGTATGGGTATGTGTGTGTGTGTGTGCGTGTGTTTATGTAAAAAGGAAACAAAGTCAGAAGCCCTCTAGAGATTCTGCAACGGTGATTGTTTTGTGTTAAAAGGACATGAAGTCAGAAGCCCTCCAGAGATTCTCCAAGAATGTCCATGTGTGTATGTGTAAAAAGGACAAGAATTCAGAAACCTTCTAGAAATTCTGCTAGGGCGTGTCTGTGTGTGTGTATGTGTGTGAGTGTGTGTGTAAAAAGGAAATGAAGTCAAAAGCCCTCTAGGAATTCGGCAAAGGTATGAGTATCAGTGTGAGGGAGTTTGTGTGTGTGTGTGTGTGTGTGTGTGTGTGTGTAAAAAGGACACAAAGTCAGAAGCCCTCCAGAGATTCTGCAAGCGTGTGTGTGTGTAACAAGGACATGACGTAAGAAGCCTTCAAGAGATTCTGCAAGGGTGTGTCTCTGTGTGTGTATATGTGTGTTTGTGTGTGTGTAAATAGGACACGAAGTCAAAAGCCTTCTCGGGTTTCTGCAATGGGATGACTGTGAGAGTGAGGGAGTGTGTGTGTGTGCGTGTGTGTGTGTGTAAAAAGGACATGAAATCAGAAGCCCTCCAGAGATTCTACAAGCGTGTCTGTGTGTGTATAAGTAAAATGGACAAGAATTCAGAAGCCTTCTAGAAATTCTGCTAGGGTGTGTCTGTGTGTGTGTGTGTGTGTGTGTGTGAGTGAGTGTGTGTATAAAAAGAACACGAAGTCAGAAGCACTCCAAGATTCTACAAGGGTGCGTGCATGTGTGTATGGGTGTGTGTGTGCGTTTGTAAAAATAACACGAAGTCAGAAACCCTCTAGAGTTTCTGCATGTGTGTGTGTTTGTGTGTGTGAAAAATGACGATAAGCAGAAGCATTCTAGAGATTCAGCAAGGGTGTGAGTTTGCGTGTGTATGTGTGTGTAAAAAGATATGAAGTCAGAAGTCCTCCAGAGATTCTGCAAGTATGTGTGTGTCTGTATTTGTAAAAAGGTCACGAAGTCAGAAACCCTCTAGAAATTCTTCAAGGGTGTGTGTGTGTGTGTGTGTGTGTGTGTGTGTGTTTTTAAAAGGACACGAAATCAGAAGCCCACTATTGATTCTGTAAATGTGTGTGTGTGTGTGTGTGTGTGTAAAAAGGACATGAAATCAGAAGCCCTCCAGAAGTTCTGTAAGGGTGTGTATGTGTGTTTAAAAAGGACACGAAGTCAGAAACCCTCTAGATATTCTGCAAGGGTGTGTGTGTGTGTGTGTGTGTGTGTGTGTGTGTGTGTGTGTGTGTGTGTAAAAAGGAAACCAAGTCAGAAGCCCTCTATTGATTCTGCAATGGTGTGTGTTTCTGTGTGTGTGTGTGTGTGTGTTTAAAAAGGACACCAAGTAAGACACCCTCCAGAGATTCTACCAGGGTGTATGTGTGTGTCTGTGTGTGTGTGTGTGTGTGTGTAAAAAGACACGAAGTCAGAAGCCCTCTAGAGATTCTTCAAGGGTGTGTGTATATGTGTGTGTTTGTGTAAAAAGGACACAAAGTTCGAAGCCCTGCAGAGATTCTGCAAGAGTGTATGTGTGTGTGCGTGTAAAAATCACACGAAGTCAGAAGCCCACTATTGATTCTGCAAGGGTGTCTGTGTGTGTGTGTGTGTGTTGTGTTTGTAATAATTACACCAAGTTAGAAGCACTCCAGAGATTCTGTAAGTGTGTGTATGTGTGTGTGTGTGTGTGTGTGTGAAAACGACACGAAGTCATAAACCGTCTGGAGATTCTGCAAGGGTGTGTGTGTGTGTGTGTGTATGTGTGTATGTGTGTCAAAAGGACACGAAGTCAGAAGCCCTCCAGAGATTCTTCAAGGGTGTATGTGTGTGTGTGCGTGTGCGTGTGTTTGTGTAAAAAGGACACAAAGTCAGAAGCCCTCCAGAGATTCTGCAACGGTGATTGTGTTGTCTTAAAAGGACATGAAGTCAGAAGCCCTCCAGAGATTCTACAAGAATGTCTGTGTGTGTATGTGTAAAAAGGATAAGAATTCAGAAGCCTTCTAGAAATTCTGCTAGGGTGTGTCTGTGTGTGTGTGTGTGTGTGAGTGTGTGTGTAAAAAGGACATGAAATCAGAAGCCCTCCAGAGATTCTACAAGCGTGTCTGTGTGTGTATAAGTAAAATTGACAAGAATTCAGAAGCCTTCTAGAAATTCTGCTAAGGTGTGTCTATGTGTGTGTGTGTGTGTGTTTGTGTGTGTGAGTGTGTGTATAAAAAGAACACGAAGTCAGAAGCACTCCAAGATTCTACATGGGTGCGTTCTTGTGTGTATGGGTGTGTGTGTGCGTGTGTAAAAATAACACGAAGTCAGAAGCCCTCTAGAGTTTCTGCAAGTGTGTGTGTGTGTGTAAAAAGGAAACCAAGTCAGAAGCCCTCTATTGATTCTGCAATGGTGTGTGTTTCTGTGTGTGTGTGTGTGTGTGTGTTTAAAAAGGACACCAAGTAAGACACCCTCCAGAGATTCTACCAGGGTGTATGTGTGTGTCTGTGTGTGTGTGTGTGTGTGTAAAAAGACACGAAGTCAGAAGCCCTCTAGAGATTCTTCAAGGGTGTGTGTATATGTGTGTGTTTGTGTAAAAAGGACACAAAGTTCGAAGCCCTGCAGAGATTCTGCAAGGGTGTATGTGTGTGTGCGTGTAAAAATCACACGAAGTCAGAAGCCCACTATTGATTCTGCAAGGGTGTCTGTGTGTGTGTGTGTTGTGTTTGTAATAATTACACCAAGTTAGAAGCACTCCAGAGATTCTGTAAGTGTGTGTATGTGTGTGTGTGTGTGTGTGTGTGTGTGTGTGTGTGTGAAAACGACACGAAGTCATAAACCGTCTGGAGATTCTGCAAGGGTGTGTGTGTGTGTGTGTGTGTATGTGTGTATGTGTGTCAAAAGGACACGAAGTCAGAAGCCCTCCAGAGATTCTTCAAGGGTGTATGTGTGTGTGTGCGTGTGCGTGTGTTTGTGTAAAAAGGACACAAAGTCAGAAGCCCTCCAGAGATTCTGCAACGGTGATTGTGTTGTCTTAAAAGGACATGAAGTCAGAAGCCCTCCAGAGATTCTACAAGAATGTCTGTGTGTGTATGTGTAAAAAGGATAAGAATTCAGAAGCCTTCTAGAAATTCTGCTAGGGTGTGTCTGTGTGTGTGTGTGTGTGTGAGTGTGTGTGTGTGTAAAAAGGACATGAAATCAGAAGCCCTCCAGAGATTCTACAAGCGTGTCTGTGTGTGTATAAGTAAAATTGACAAGAATTCAGAAGCCTTCTAGAAATTCTGCTAAGGTGTGTCTATGTGTGTGTGTGTGTGTTTGTGTGTGTGAGTGTGTGTATAAAAAGAACACGAAGTCAGAAGCACTCCAAGATTCTACATGGGTGCGTTCTTGTGTGTATGGGTGTGTGTGTGCGTGTGTAAAAATAACACGAAGTCAGAAGCCCTCTAGAGTTTCTGCAAGTGTGTGTGTGTGTTTGTGTGTGTGTATCTGTGTGAAAAGGACACGAAATCAGAAGCCCTATGGAGATCCTTCAAGGATGTGTGTGTGTGTGTGTGTGTGTGTGTAAAAAGGACTTGAAGTCAGAAGCCTTGTAGAGATTCTGCAAGGGTGTGCTTGTGTGTGTGTGTGTGTGTGTGTCTAAAAAGAAAACGGTGTGTGTGTGTGTGTGTGTGTGTGTGTGTGTGTGTGTGTCTAAAAAGGAAACGAAGACAGAAGCCCTCCAGAGGTTCTACAAGCGTGTGTGTGTGTGTATGTGTAAAAAGGACAAGAATTCAGAAGCCTTCTAGAAATTCTGCTAGGGTGTGTCTCTGTGTGTGTGTGTGTGTGTGTGTGTGTGTGTGAGTATGTGTATAAAAAGAACACGAAGTCAGAAGCATTCCAGAGATTCTGCAAGGGTGCGTGAATGTGTGTATGTGTGTGTGTGCATGTGTAAAAAGAACACGAAGTCCGAAGCCTTCTAGAGATTCTGTAAGGTTGTGTGTATGGGTGTGTGTGTGTGTGTGCGTGTGTTTGTGTAAAAAGGACACAAAGTCAAAAGCCCTCTAGAGATTTTGCAACGGTGAGTGTGTTGTGTTAAAAGGACATGAAGTCAGAAGTCATCCAGATATTCTACAAGCGTGTCTGTGTGTGTATGAGTAAAATGGACAAGAATTCAGAAGCCTTCTAGAAATTCTACTAGGGTGTGTCTGTGTGTGTGTGTGTGTGTGTGTGTGTAAAAAGAACACAAAGTCAGAACACGCTAAGATTCTACAAGGATTCGTGCATGTGTGTACGGGTGTGTGTGTGCGTGTGTAAAAACAACACGAAGTCAGAAGCCCTCTAGAATTTCTGCAAGTGTGTGTGTGTGTGTGTGTGTATCTGTGTGGAAAGGACATGAAATCAGAAGCCCTATGGAGATTCTTCAAGAATGTGCATGTGTGTGTGTGTGAGTGTATGTGTAAAAAGAACACGAAGTCAGAAGCACTCCAGAGATTCTGCAAGGGTGCGTGCATGTGTGTATGTGTGTGTGTGTGCGTGTGTAAAAAGAACACGAAGTCTGAAGCCTTCTAGAGATTCTGCAAGGCTGTGTGTATGGGTGTGTGTGTGTGTGTGTCTGTGCGTGTGTTTGTGTAAAAAGGACACAAAGTCAGAAGCCCTCTAGGAATTCTGCAAAGGTATGATTATCAGTGTGAGTGTGTGTGTGTGTGTGTGTGTAAAAAGGACACGAAGTCAGAAGCCCTCCAGAGATTCTGCAACAGTGTGTGTGTGTAACAAGGACATGACGTCAGAAGCCCTCAAGAGATTCTGCAAGGGTGTGTCTGTGTGTGTGTGTGTGTGTGTGTGTGTAAAAAGGACACAAAGTCAAAAGCCTTCTAGGGTTTCTGCAAAAGTATGAGTGTGAGAGTGAGGGTGTGTGTGTGTGTGTGTGTAAAAAGGACACAAAGTCAGAAGCCCTCCAGAGATTCTACAAGTGTGTCTGCGTGTGTATGTGTAAAACGGACAAGACTTCAGAAGCCTTCTAGAAATTCTGTTAGGGTGTGTCTATGTTTGTGTGTGTGTGTGTGTGTGTGTGTGTGTGTAAAAAGGACACGAAGTCAAAAGCCTTCTAGGGTTTCTGCAAAAGTATGAGTGTGAGAGTGAGGGAGTGTGTGTGTGTGTGTGTGTGTGTGTGTGTGTGTGTGTAAAAAGGACACGAAGTCAGAAGCCCTCCAGAGATTCTACAAGCGTGTCTGCGTGTGTATGTGTAAAACGGACAAGACTTCAGAAGCCTTCTAGAAATTCTGTTAGGGTGTGTCTATGTTTGTGTGTGTGTGTGTGTGTGTGTGTGTGTGTGTGTGTAAAAAGGACACAAAGTCAAAAGCCTTCTAGGGTTTCTGCAAAAGTATGAGTGTGAGAGTGAGGGAGTGTGTGTGTGTGTGTGTGTGTGTGTGTGTAAAAAGGACACAAAGTCAGAAGCCCTCCAGAGATTCCACAAGCGTGTCTGCGTGTGTATGTGTAAAACGGACAAGACTTCAGAAGCCTTCTAGAAATTCTGCTAGGGTGTGTCTATGTGTGTGTGTGTGTGTGTGTGTGTGTGTGTGTTTGTGTGTGTGTGTGTGTGTAAAAAGGACATGATGTCAGACGCCCTCCAAAGATACTGCTAGGGTGTGTGTGTGTGGTTTTGTGTGTTTAAAAATGACAGGAATTCAGAAACCCTCTAGAGTTTCTGCAAGGGTGTGTGTTTGTATCTGTGTAAAAAGGACACGAAATCAGAAGCCCTCTGGAGATTCTGCAATGATGTGTGTGTGTGTGTGTGTGCGCGCGTGCGTGTGTTTGTGTAAAAAGGACACAAAGTCAGAGGCCCTCTAGAGATTCGGCAACGGTGAGTGTGTTGTGTTAAAAGGACATGAAGTCAGAAGTCCTCCAGAGATTCTGCAAGGGTGCGTGTATGTGTGTGCATGTGTGCGTGTGTGTGTATGTGTGTGTAAAAGGAACATGAAGTCAGAAGCCCTCTAGAGATTTTAAAAGATGTGTGTGTGTGTATAAAAAGGACATGAAGTCAGAAGCTCTTTAGTGATTCTGCAAGGGTGTGTGTGTGTGTGTGTGTGTGTGTGTGTGTGTGTGTGTGTAAAAAAGACACGAAGTCAGAAGCCCTCCAGAAATTCTGCACGCGTGTGTTTGTGTGTGTCTTTGTGTGTAAAAATGAAACAAATTCAGAAGCATTTCAGAGATTCTGCAAGGGTGCGTGCATGTGTGTGTGTGCGTCCAAAAAGGACACAAATACAGAAGCCCTCCAAAGATTCTGCAAGTGTGTGTATGTATGTGTGTTTGTAAAAAGGACACAAATTCAGAAGCCCTCTATAGATTCTGCAATGGTGTGTGATTGTTTAAAAAGGGCAAGAAGAAAAAAAAGAGGACCTGATGCAAGGGGCTTAAGTGGAGAGCAAATGTCTTGAGAATGATTGGGGCAGGGAATGTATGGATGTGCTTTATACAATTGATGTATGTATATGTATGGATTGTGGTAAGAGTTGTTTGAGTCCTTAATAAAATGTAAAAGAAGAAAAGAGAAAAAATGATTAGGGCAAAGACTGTACAGATGTGCTTTATACAATTGATGTATGTATATGTATGAACTGTGAAAAGAATTGTATCAGCCCCAATAAATTGTTAAAATAAAAAATAAAAATAAAAAAAGGACAAGAAGTCAGAAGCCCTCCAGAGATTCTGCAAGATTGAATGTGTGTGTGTGTGTGTGTGTGTGTAAAAAAGGACACGAAGACAGAAGTCCTCTATAGATCCTGCAGGTTGTGTTCTTGTGTGTGTGTGTGTGTGTGTGTGTGTGTGTGTGTAAAAAGGAAATGAAGTCAGAAGCCCTCCAGTGATTCTGCAAGGGAGTGTGTGTGTAAAAAGGATAGGAATTCAGAAACCTTCTATTGTTTCTGCAAGCTTGTGTGTGTGTGTGTGTGTGTGTGTGTCAGTGTAAAAAGGACACAAAGTCAGAAGCCCTCCACAGGTTTTGCAAGGGAATTGTTTTGAGTTTGTGTGTGTGTGTGTGTGTAAAAAGTACACGAAGTCAGAAGCCCTCCAGAGATTCTGCAAGGGTTCATGTTTGTGTGTGTGTGTAAAACGGACATGAAGTTAGAAGCCCTCCAGAGATTCTGCAAATTTGTGTGTGTGTGTGGGTGTGTGTGTGTGTGTATGTAGGACACGAAGTCAGAAGCCCTCTAGATATTCTGCAAAGGTGTGTTTGTGTGTGTGTGTGTGTGTGTGTGTAAAAAGGACACGAAGTCAGAAGCCCTCTATTAATTTTGCAAGGGTGCGTGTGTGTAAAAAAGACACCAAGTAAGAAGCCCTCCAGAGATTCTGCAAAGGTGTGTTTGTTTGTGTGTGCGTGTGTGTGCAAAAAGGACACGAAGTCAGAAGCCCTCTATTGATTTTGCAAGGGTGTGTGTGTGTGTGTGTGTGTGTGTGTGTAAAAAGGACACCAAGTCAGAAGCCCTCCAGAGATTTTGCAAGGGTGTATGTGTGTGTATAAAAAGGACGCCAAGTCAGAAGCCCTCTAGAGATTCTGCAAGGGTGGGTGTATGTGTGTGTGTGTGTGTGTGTGTTTGTGTAAAAAGGACACGAATTCAGAAGCCCTTTAGAGATTCTGGAAGGGTGTGTGTGTGTGTGTGTGTGTGTGTGTGTGTGTGTGTGTGTGTGTGTTTGTAAAAAGACACAAAGTTAGAAGCCCTCCAGTGATTCTGCAAGTGTGTGTGTGTGTGTGTGTGTGTGTGTGTATATAAAAAGGACATGATGTCAGACGCCTTCCAGAGATTCTGCAAGGGTATGGGTATGCGTTTGAGTGTGAGTGTGAGTGTGTGTGTGTGTGTTTGTGTAAAAAGGACCCGAAATCAGAAGCCCTGTTTGTGAGCCCTGGCTCTGTTCCTTAGTGGTCCTTATCTCTCAATTTTGGACTCCAAGATACCTGAGGGTGTCATGGTCTGTGTTGGGGTTCTAACGGCAAGGACAGCTGCTAGGCCCCGCCAGGCACTCCAAAGGAGAAAGATGACACTTTCTGGTCCCCTAGATAGTTCGTATCGGAAACCCACAGGGGCGGTTTTGCTGTGTTCTGTGGGGTCACTGTGAGTCAGAATCGACTCAGTGACAGTGAATGTGGTTGAGTGTTTGAACACCTTCCTTTCATCCTCTGTGCAGGCAGCTCTGTTTTAGAGGAGTTAGGCCAGTCCCATGTATTAGACTCTCCTTCAGAGCAACTGGGCAGGTGTGTGTCTGCGTGTTTCTAAGGTCATCTTGTTTTTCTCATTCAAGGGATGTGGAGAGCAGGGGTCTTCAAATCGGTTTAAAGAGAGAAAGGGGATAAAAAAGAGAACAAAGAAAAAGAGGGTGAAAAAGGATTGGAGGGGAGGGGCTCTGAGGAGAAGAGGGTGTTGCTCAGGCTTCTAAGGCTGTCAATCAGCCTGGTAGCCAGCTGTGAGCTTACCTGGTGCACCTCCAAGATCCCAGAATCCCTAGTTGACAGTGGAATTTGCATAGCGAACTGGCTCATTGAGCCGAGCCGGAGGCCTCTGTCTGCAGCAGAGACCAAGCCCTGTGCGGCAGCTCCTGCTCCCATCTGCAAGCAGTGGGGTCCAGATGCGGGTCCTGCGGTCTGCTTCCTGTTGTAAAAGGCAGGGTTGGGACAAGTAGCCTTCTACTGAGTCTCTCCCCCATCTACCCAGTCGACCCCTTTACCTGGGGAAGCAGGCTCCAGGCTTGCTGTGGCCAGCTAATAGCAAGTAGTAGGCATAGCGCTAATGAAGAGAGGGGACAGCTGGGCAGAGGGCCTAAACCTGCTGAGCGCCACGGCCCCTGAGACACTGGCAAGCAGTTGGCTCCCAGCTCCTTGTCCCTGACTCTTACCTGCCTCCCTTTCTCGAGTTCACTCATGAATTTCAGTCTCCATCCAATCTCACCCAGCCTTGCTGCCTGACTGGAGAGGGAGCCTGGAGGTTGTTAGAATGGCGCTGCTCAGGCTCTTTGGGCTAAAGAGTCTGACGTGGGCCAGCAGCTCCATGAAGTTCCCTCCCTCAGGCAGTTTTCTGCCTCTCCATCCCCCTTAGTCTCCCTGCAGGCCTGGCCCTGGGCCCTGACCTTCCACTTGCTTCCTCATCCAACATGTGGAGGGCTAGCTCTTGCCAAGTACACACATGGGTGCAGACATGAGAGATCCCACTCTCTCCTGGAAACCAGGTCTGTAAACAAGGGCACAGCTGAGACCTGTTCTTACCCAAATCATGTGCATCCTTCTCTCTGCCCTCTGCCCTGGGGTAGGGACAAGAGCTCTGGGAAGACCGGCCACCCCATCGCTATGGGGCATGGCCCGACGGTGCTGGTGCACAGAGCACTGGGCAGGCAGGGCTCCCTACAGGCCCTTGCACCGTGTGGGGCTACAGAAGGAGAGAAAGGCAGAAGAGTGCTGTCAGGAGCCACGTGGGGTCCTCTGGCAACATGGGGTCCTCTGGGCTGGGCCGCTGAGGTGGGGTGCTAAGTCTATGCTCCCCTCTCCCTCTCCCCAGGTGTGTGGTTGTGCTCTTCAACCCCCGGAAACACAAGCAGCACCACATCCTCAACAGCTCCAGGTAAATGGGCTCTGGGGCTTAGGGGAGCACCTTTCCCCAGGGACAGCCAGAGGGGTGCCACCTGCTTCTCTGTGGCATTGGGCCCTATTGGGCCCCAGGCCTGCGAGGCAAGCAGCAAAGGGACGGCGGGTTTGCTGCCCTTGTTTTGAGAGGGGACTGTGAGAGGCCAGACCTGGGCCAGGCTGCCAGTGCCCCTCTTGAGCCTGCCCCCATACCTTTCAGGAAAACTATCACTGCCCTTGCCTTCTCTCCTGATGGCAAGTACCTGGTCACCGGTGAGGTGAGTGAGGAAGGAAGCTCAGGCACTGCAGAGGGGGTGGCCTGGCCTTAGCAGAGAGTGACAGCCTGCGGCCCGCATAGGACTGGTGCCAATTTTGAGTTTCTGTACTGGTGCCCACTTTGGGTGTTTGGTCTGCCCTAGAGCAGTGTTCTTAGGCTGTAGCCTGCATCAGAAGTGCCATGGTCACCCCTTAGTACAGACTGCTGGCTCTGGGGTTCAGCAGGTCTGGGGTGGCTCTCTTCAGTTTGCAATGCTAACAAGTAGTTCCCGGTGAGGCTGAAGCTGCCAATTTGGGAACCACATTTTGGAAAACACCTCCTTAAAACATTCCTTATCTCTGGAGTCCCCCTGCTGGTCACAGTGTGGAACAGGACTGCCCTCCCATAGACTTGCCCTGTGAGGCTGTGAGAGCAAACCGCAGGAGTGGTGGTTCTTGCCCATCCAAATCACACCAGGAGCCCATCCCTGAGAGTCCCTGTTCCCCAACACTGATCACATTCCCTCCGGGGGTGTCCTTGATTCATGTGCAGGCGCATTAGGTTAGGTGTACTTCATTTATGTGCAGGCTCTTGTCCAGTGGCTGGGAGGGCCAGGCCTCCGTGGATGGGGAGGGAGCTGGCTGCCTCTGGCCTTTACTTCGGGGTCTTCGGTCCCTGCAGAGTGGACACATGCCTGCTGTGCGGGTATGGGACGTGTTGGGGCACAGCCAGGTGGTGGAGCTTCAGGAGCATAAGTATGGCGTGGCATGTGTGGCCTTCTCACCCAGCGCCCAGTACATTGTCTCAGTGGGCTACCAGCATGACATGATCATCAATGTCTGGGCCTGGAAGGTGAGTGGGCTGCTGGCCTCAGGACAGGCAGGGCCGGGAGGGGAGCCAAGAAACTGCTGACCGGTGGCCTTCACTTCCGCCTGCTGGCCTCAGTCCCTTTCTAGAGAACTCTGAGCAGAAAGGAGCAACTGGGTATCTAGGATGCTGAAGAAGGGGCAGAAGGAGAGGTCAAGTTCACAGCTTGTCTGACCTCCTTCAGTGTGTAAGTTTCTTTTCCCTCAGCTCCTAGAAGCAGAGCCTTGATTTCCCTTGACTTTCTCTCCAGAAAAACACTGTAGTGGCTTCCAACATGGTGTCCAGTCGGGTGACAGCAGTATCCTTCTCTGAGGACTGCAGCTACTTTGTCACTGCAGGCAACCGGCACATCAAATTCTGGTACCTCGATGACAGCAAGACCTCAAAGGTGAGGCAGCAAGTAGCCACTAGGGTGGGGTCTGCCCAGATCTGTTCCACCTGCGCCCCCTTCTGCATGCTCAAAAGCCCCTTGGAAGTCTCAGCTGGGCCAGGTGCTATGTCAATCTGCAAGGGAAGCCTTCTCCCTCTCTCCCCAGGGCCTGCTTTCCAGGGGGTAGCCTGCAGGGTGTGTGGGTGGCACCTGTGGTGGGTCTCCACAGGTGAATGCCACTGTGCCCCTGCTGGGCCGCTCCGGGCTGCTGGGGGACCTGCGGAACAACCTGTTCACTGATGTAGCCTGTGGCCGCGGGAAGAAGACTGACAGCACCTTCTGTATCACATCCTCAGGGCAGCTGGGCGAGTTCAGTGACCGGAGACTGTTGGACAAGTGGGTGGAGTTGAGGGTAAGTGAATGCTTTGTCGGCACCCTCCCATCTGTCACCTCCGGGCTCTGGGGCACCTGAGTCTGCATGCACGCTGGGGGAGGCCCCAGGCGGAGGAATGTGTTTGGGAACCTCTCTGCTTGCTCGCCCTCTCTGTCTCTGCCTCTTCCTCTGCTTTCCTCTTCTGCTCAGCACACAGACAGCATCACAGTAAGTGTGCTGGCCCTGTCCGCTGCCTCTGCTGCCTTTCTCTTGGCCGGCCTTTTCTGGGTGTGTCTTTGCCCAAACCTCAGGTGCCTTATAAGGCTTGCTGACTCCTTCCCCCTAATTGCACGGGGCTGTGGGCCCTCTGGCCAGCTGCTGTTAGAGGGAGGGGCATTGAGAGGCTCCGGCCAGGGCAGCTGGCCTGCCTTGCACTTGTCCTTGCCTCTTGGCTCATGGCTGTTGAGGTGTCGGGTGAAGGAGTGGGCAGATGCCCTTGCTGACTGGGGCTTCTGTGCTCACAGACCACAGTGGCCCACTGCATCTCGGTGAGCCAGGACTACATCTTCTGCGGCTGTGCTGACGGCACCGTGCGCCTTTTCAACCCCTCCAACCTGCACTTCCTCAACACGCTGCCCCGGCCCCATGCCCTGGGGACAGACATTGCCAGCATCACAGAGGCCAGGTGAGCGGTGTGGGTGGGCCCCTGAGTCCTGTCAGAGCCCCACTCTGTGCCAGGCCATCCTTGGCATGCTGCAAGGAGAGGAGGGCACACATAGACCTCTGGGAAGACCCTTGCAGTCAAGCACAGGTGGTTCTTTCAGCATTTCTTGCTCACTGTGGGCAACCATGGTAATCTGAGTCTGCCGTGTGATAATGCATTGTCCTGTAAAGACCACAGCTAGGACAGACGGGCAGTTCCTTAGGGTTTCTGAGAGAGACTGGAAACCTGACGGAGCAGGCCTTTCTCCCTCAGGGTGGTCCCGGGTAGCAGCTGCGGTAGGAGGGTCTTATTGTAGCCTCGGGCCTTGGGTTGGGTGATTGCAGGAAGTGAAGTTTTGCTCTGGTTTCAGTGCTGTCAGGAAACGGGGCAGTTCTGCAGTTGGGTATATTAATTTCTCTTTCAGGGCAGGAGGGGGCTAAATCTGCAATTGGCAGGAAATGATATATGACCATGATTGTGGTTTGCACAGTGCCCTTCCTTGTCCTCTGACGTGAGTCTAGAAGGGCCTGACATCTGCTTGGCTGCATCACGGCCACACACTGTCCCCGCCTGACGTTGGGGGCTATGAAATAGCTTGTGTTCTTTTGGAGAGCCCCATGGCAAGGAATGCCAGGCCAGCCGCTGCGTTCTTTCTCCAGTGACTGCTGGCCAACCTGCTGCTCCTCCCTTTAGTGCCCCATTTCATTAGCGCTCACTTACCAGTTTGCCCTGTCTGCCCTGGACACTCCGCCCCCCTCTTTCCTCAGTCGCCTTTTCGCTGGAGTGGCCAATGCGAAGTATCGGGACACCATCGCCTTGACCTTTGATCCTGCAAATCAGTGGCTGTCTTGTGTGTACAATGACCATAGTACTTATGTCTGGGATGTGAAGGACCCCAAGAAAGTGGGCAAGGTGTATTCAGCTCTGTATCATTCCTCCTGCGTCTGGAGTGTAGAGGTACGTGGGCCAGGTCTGCTGAGACTGACTGTGTTTCCTGGGCTACCATTAGGAGCTGGGGTTCCTCAAGTGTGGAATTTGTTTCCTCCAGCACCCTTGCTCCGCAAGCAGTGCCCCTGGGTCCCTTCGTATCTAGTAATTGGCTCTAAGGATGGGAGGGAATTTTAGTGCTGACTCATCTCAGACGTTTTTCAGTATGCCCCTGTGCAGTCTTAGCTTGGCCTCTTTGGACATGTTCCTGAACTTGACCAAACCTTAGTTTCTGCAATTGTGAAATGACATACCTGATGAATTTGATTTTTACGAAAAGGAGACAATGTAAGTGGGAGATTTAGAATGCCTAGTACTTACTGGGTGCTTGGTTAATGTATATTCCTTTACTTGTTAAAGACAAGAGCTAATCATTATGACTTGCTTGCTATGGGATAAGCCTGGGGCTAAGTCTTGACCAGCCTTTTCTCTACTCTCATTCCGTCCCATCTCTGTGGGCAGCCAAGGTCTGACCCGGGTCCCTCTGGTCCTTGTGCTCCTCCAGGTCTACCCTGAGGTGAAGGACAGTCAACAGGCCTGCCTGTCCCCGAGCTCCTTTATCACCTGCTCTTCTGACAGCACCATCTGCCTGTGGAGTACAGAGAGCTCTGGGGTGCATGGCTCCACCCTGCACTGAAACATCCTCAGCCACGTGAGTCTGGTGCCCCCACACCACAGTCTCAGGATCTGGGTCTCCAGACCAGACTGTTCCAGATGTTGTTTGGCCAAACTCTGACAAGGATGTCCTCTTGGCCCGCATTTCTCTCCCTGGCAGGTGTCCTGTGTCAGGCCTTCCTCACCCACCTCTTCTCCTGACCTGTTTCACTAGCACCTCATTAAGATCTTCTATATGGATGCGAACATGCTGGCCCTGCTGGACACCGAGCTGCCTTGGGGAGACAAAGCCGATGGGTCCCTGATGGACCCCCATGTGGGCATCCGCTCTATGTGCATCAGCCCCAACGGGCAGCATCTAGCATCAGGGGACCGTATGGGCACGCTCAGGTAAGGCCATTTCTGGAGTGCAACCCGTTGCCTCCAGGGGACAGGATGGCGGAACTTTAGGCCCCCAAGGACAGAGGTTCAGGAGGGTTTAGCTGAAAAGGGTTGGGGACAAAATTTATTATCTTCAAGGGAAAGATACTAACTTGACAATGAAGAAACGGCAAAACCCACCCTTAACCAAGTCATTAAGGTTAACATCCGTGGCAGCAGCATGAATCTGGTGAAAGGGTGCACTGAGAGGCTTCAAAATGTTCCCATAAAATGTTATGACTCTTAAGAACTCCCAATAAAATATTGAACAACAACAACAAACGTTGATGGAAAGTTTCTTTTAGTTCTGTTTTTCCATGCAGCCTCCTCCTAGCATTGTGTCTGGTATTCTTGACCCAAATGTATAAGGAACTTAGGATAGTCATGAGGAAACATCAGGCAACCTTCATTTGAGGTACACCTGCCAGAGTAACTTATCACACTCTCCCAGGTGTCAGGGTAGGAAAGACAAGCAAAGACTGAAAGCCGTTCTAGACTGGGACAGATGACACCCATGTGCCGTGGGGGCTCCTAGAATCCTGGAGCAGAAGAAGGACATTCATGGGATAAACAAACAAACTCATTGGCATTGGGTTGATTCCAACTCAGAGCAACCCCCGCTGGTGACATTTAAATAAAGTCTAATAATGTTGTACCAGTGTGACCTCCGTGGTCCTTATCACTGTGTACTGTAGTGCATAAAACATTAATACGAAGGGAGACCAGGTGAGAGAGTTGAATGTGACATATCTTGACTCATTTTTCTAAGTCTAAAGGTTCAACCCAAAAGGTAAAGTAAAACAGCTCTTGATGGAGAGGAAAAGGTGGAAGGGGGTGGGTGATGATTCTTTCCCCCACTGCCTGGCACTGAACGGCCTCTCCTCTCTTCTCATTTTGCAGGGTCCACGAATTGCAGTCCCTGAGTGAAATGCTGAAGGTGGAGGCCCATGAGTCAGAGATTCTGTGCCTGGAGTACTCGAAGCCAGACACAGGTACCTGGCCCTGGCCTAGAATGGCCTTGAGTGAGCCCCTCCAGTCTGGCCAGAGCCACTGATACTTGTCCTGCCTCTTGACTATGGGGCTGATCGTTCTTTTGGCTACCAAAAGAGTTAGTGATCCTTCTTGATGTCTCTGAAGGCTTCTTGTTGTCTCTGAAGGCTTTGGGGAGGACTGCATCTCAACTCTGCCCGACTCCATGGCTCATGTGGCTTAAGGATGTGGGGCTCAGTTTCTCTGGGTGCTCTTTGCTGGGCACTCATCAGCTGACGGAGTTCATCCCATCCCAGGTCTGAAGCTGCTGGCCTCAGCGAGCCGGGACCGGCTGATCCATGTGCTGGACGCAGGGCGGGAGTATAGCCTGCAGCAGACGCTGGACGAGCACTCCTCCTCCATCACCGCTGTCAAGTTCGCAGGTGTGGGCAGAGCACTTAGACACACTCTGCCACCTACCACCCCTGCCACCCCCATGAGAAGGGAAGGCTGGCCTGGATAGCAGCGACAGGTGATGGACTCCCAGCCCAGGGCATGCTGAGCCGGCAGGCTGGGCTAAGGGCAGAAAGACACATCTGGCATTGTTTGTTGGCTGTCCTGGTGAAGAGTAGCTGTGAGAGGGGAACTGTGTGGGTGGGTGGGTGGGTGGGGAGGGCAAAGGAGGCGGCCCCTGTGCTGAGAGTGTGGAAACAGCTGGGCCCCCTCCTTCACAGCCAGCATGGGCAAGTCCGCATGATCAGTTGTGGAGCAGACAAGAGCATCTACTTCCGCACTGCACAGAAGGTACGGCACTGGGCTTCCCGAGGTCGGTGGTGGGGAGGTGACTAAGATGAAAGCAGGGCTCTCGAGTCTGTCCACCTGTCCCCCCTGCAGCCTGGAGATGGAGTACAGTTTACACGGACACATCACGTGGTTCGGAAGACGACCCTTTATGACATGGACGTAGAGCCCAGCTGGAAGTACACGGCCATTGGATGCCAGGACCGAAATATTCGGTGGGTGCCCCTTCTTCCCTCATGCCCTGGGGGGCTGCCTCCAGACATCAAGTTCCCGTTTTTTCATTTTTCCTAGGATTTTATGTCACTTTAGAATCTTACCACTCCCAGGAGGTTGTGGCTCCCTGGGTGTTGGCGGTGGCTCCCCTCCAAGGACGCGGGGCTGGGAGGGAGGGCTGTGTTTCTGCCACCCCTGGGTGTACAATGCGGACCATCTCCCTCAGGATCTTCAACATCAGCAGCGGGAAGCAGAAGAAGCTTTTTAAAGGGTCTCAGGGCGAGGACGGCACCCTCATCAAGGTCCGGGCCCCGAGGGATGGACACGAGGTCACAGGCCTGGGAGAAAGGGGTGCTGGCTACAGAGAGAGGACCAGGGCCGCCTGTCCTTGTCCAGCTCTGTGGCTTTCTCCTCAGGTGCAGACAGACCCCCTCCAGGATCTACATTGCCACCAGCTGTTCTGACAAGAATCTCTCCATTTTTGACTTCTCCTCCGGCGAGTGTGTGGCCACCATGTTTGGCCACTCAGGTGAGGGTAGTCTCCATACTCCACCTCTGATACTTGGCCTCTTTTGGGACTCAGCAGAGCTGCATGGGCCCTGCTCACGAATGGGCCTGCCTCTGATGCTGGCTGAGCCTCGGGTGAGAATTCAAGTTGGCTCACTGGCCCTGCTCTGTGCTCCTTTCCAGAGATTGTCACTGGAATGAAATTCAGTAATGACTGCAAACATCTCATCTCCATGTCTGGGGACAGGTGAGTGGAAGCAGCTTCCCTGGGGGATGGAGTCTCATCTGGGCCCTGGATGTCTCCTGCCTCTTTCCTCTCTTCCGTCTCCGGGCTTGGTGGCCGTGGTCTCTGGGATGTGGGACTGCACAGGGATACTTGTGGGCTGAACCGGACCTGGCAGTAGACGGCTGCCCAGGGAGAAGGGACTGATGACACTGCCCTTCCCAAAGGCTGTCCTCCCCTCCCTGACCCAACTCTGTGCTTCTGTCCCAGCTGTATATTTGTGTGGCGCCTGAGCTCAGAGATGACCATCAGCATGCGGCAGCGACTGGCTGAGCTGCACCAGCGTCAGCGAGGGATCAAGCAGCAAGGACCATCATCACCCCAAAGGGCTTCTGGGCCCAGCCGGTTATAAGAGGAGCTGGGCCCAGATGGTGTGCTGCAGTCTTCCTGGCCCGCCCTCCCGGGCCCAGGATCTGTCAGCCAGACACTTCTTCCTCCCAAGACCTACCTTCTCACATGAAGTCCACCTGGTGCCCTCTTCCCCGACTCAGCCTCCTTTCCCTCTGCCCTTCCTTGTCACGGACTCAGGCGCAAAGTCCCCCTAGTGCTCTCAGCTGGAGCAGCTCTCTCGTCAGATAGTGACAAGGAGGGAGAAGAGGAGGGGCCGGAAGAAGAAGAACTCCCTGCTCTGCCTGTTCCAGCCAAGAGCATCAGGAAGGAGCCAGGTCTGTGGGGCTCAGGTCTGAAGGAGTCAGGTGGCCTCCGCGTATGGAGCAGCGACATGTGGGCTGCCTGGAACTGTGGGGTTGTGGCAGTGCTGTGGGGGGCGGAGCTCTGCGCATGGGTGGGCAGGAGCCACACCCTTTGACTGACTGTTTTTGTCTGGCCTCGGTCCCTAGTTCAGCCCTGCCACGAAGCCTGTCCCATTGGGAGATGAGTCGGGTAAGTCACCATCCTAAAGTCCAAGGGAGGGCCTTGGGGTGGAAGGGGGTAAAGCAACTACGGATCCCAGTGAGGGCCCAGGGGAGCTCGGGTACTTCCTGCGTGGGCTCCACGAGGTCAGAGGACCAGGGTGAGGTTGGGACAGGAAGGGGTATGTCACCGGTCAAACAGAACTGAAATCGGGAAATCTAAGGTCCCAAGAGCAGCAATGCAGAGAGCGCGCCCTGAAGCTCGCAGGCAAGGAGGCCAGCTCAGGACGCCCGAGCATTTGTGAGAGCAGTGAAGCTCCACCTTCCTCAGGCAGAGACCCTTGCACACATGTGTTGGGGACCCCAACCAGAAAGGTATTTTCATGGCTACTTCATCACTGTAGTTTTGCTACTGTTATGAATCATCATGTAAATAACTGATATGCAGGATGTATTTTCATTGTTACAAATTGAACAGAATTAAAGTGTAGTGATTCTTCACAAAACAACATGTAAATATATACTGTGAAATATTTTTTTGAAATCATTTTATTTGGGACTCATACTAATATCACAGTCCATACGTACATCAATTGTATAAAGCACATTTGTACATTCGTTACCCTCATCATTCTCAAATCATTTGCTCTCTACTTAAGCCCCTGGCACCAGCTCCTCATTTTTCCCCCTCCTTCCCCCCTCTCCCTTCCCTCATGAACCCTTGATAATTTAAAATTATTCTTTTATCATATCTTATACTGTCTGACGTCTCCCTTTACCCAATTTTCTGTTGTCCATCCCCCAGGGAGGAGGCTATGTGTAGATCGTTGTAATCAGTTCCCCCTTTCTACACCACCCTCCCTCCACCCTCTTGGTATCTCCACTCTCACCGCTGGTCCTGCAGGGATCATCCATCCTGGATTCCCTGTGTTTCCAGTTCCTATCTGTACATCCTCTGGTCTAGCCAGATTTGTAAGGTAGAATTGGGATCATGATAGTGGGTGGGAAGGAAGCATTTAGGAACTAGAGGAAAGTTGTGTATTTCATTGTTGCTACACAGCCCTGACTGGCTCGTCTCTTCCCCGAGACCCTTCTGTAAGGGGATGTCCAGTTGCCTACAGATGGGCTTTGGGTTCCCACTCCGCATTCCCCCTCTTTCACAATGATATAATTTTTTGTTCTTTGATGCCCGATACCTCATCCCTTTGACACTTTGTGATCACACAGGCTGGTGTGCTTCTTCCATGTGGGCTTTGTTGCTTCTGAGATAGACGTCTGCTTGTTTACCTTCAAGCCTTTAAAAATCCAGGTCCTGTATCTCTTGATAGTGGGGCACCATCAGCATGATTCACCACATTTGCTTATGCACCCATTTGTCTTCAGTGATCATATCGGGAAGGTGAGCACACAATGGTAGGATTTTTTGTTCTTTGATGCCTGATATTTGATCCCTTCGGCACCTCATGATCACACATTTTGTGTTCAGCAATCGTGTTGGGAAGGTGAGCATCATGGAATGCCAGTTTAATAGAACAAAGTATTCTTGCATTGAGGGAGTACTTGAGTGGAGGTCCAATGTCTGTCTGCTACCTTAATACTAAACCTATAAATATATGCACCTATATCTGTTTTTCCATCCTCATATATAAATATATTTACATATGTACATGCCTTTATTTAGACCTCTATAAATGTCCTTTGCTCCCAAGCTCTTTCCTCTATTTCCTTTGACTTTCCTCTTGTCCCACTGTCATGCTCAGGCTTTATTTGGGTTTCAGTAATTCCTTTGGTTACATTACCCTTGATCAAACTCTACCAGGCCTCTTACACCCTCGTCACCACCGATTTGGATCACTTGTTCCCTGGTCCGTGGGTTTGTTAACACCACTACCTTTCCCCCCACCTCCCCCTCTCCCATGTTCCCCCCCAGAACTGTCGGTCTGGGTGTTTTCTCCTCCAGATTGTTCATCCAGCCTGTCTTATTTAGGCAGACTTGCGGAGATAATAGCAGGCACACACACACACACACACACACACACAAAAGACAGAGCAAAACCAAGCGACAAAACAACAAAAAGCCAATGACAAAACAACAACAAGCAAAAAAGAAAAACTTGTAGTTCGTTCAAGGACTGTTTGTTGGCTTTTAGGAGTGTTTTCCAGTCGAGTCTAATGGGGTGCCAAGCCCTGGCCCCAAAGGCTAGTTTTGGTATTCCCTGGGGAATTCGTTGCTCTGTTCTCCTTGCTGTTCTGTTCCCACACCCTTAGTGTTTGGCCTCGATGTGATGGGATCAGATTGGGTGCAATTCCCACACTGTATCTCCAGTGTTGTCCCCTGTAGGGTTATGGGTCAGTGAGGGATGCCATGTCTCATAGTGGGGTCAGCCATATGGTCTTCTCTGTGGATTGGCTGCTCTGAGCGGGAATATTGTCCTCAAGGGTTGGTAGGCCAGGATGTGCTCCACTCTCTCTTCCTCCCCCTTCATTTGCTCCCATGTGCTTTGATCAGACATGTCCCTCTCCCTGAGCTGTAGATTCAGTACTGTCCTCTGAAATAGATTCTTCTCAGGGGAGGGGCAACGGTCCACATAGTTGAGATTGGGGCCGGACCCTCAGACCTCTCCACTGGTTTCCTACTCCATACCGACATGTTGCATTTACATCTTGGAGCACCGGGTTGAAATCTGGTCCCTCTTTCCCTGTGGAGATATAAACAATACCCTCCTCTTAGGTGGGTTAGTGCCCTATGTCCCAACTACCCATCTCTTTTTTATTTTTATCCTTTCCCCGCCTCCTTTTTAGTTGGCTATCATATATATCCCTGGATTTGGTCTAGTCACTACCATACTACCTGGTCTTCAACTCCAGGAATGTTTGTATATAATAGCTTTTTCCCATGCCCCTTTTGCATTTTTTTAAGCTTACCTCGGACTCATGTTGTACTTGTCCTTTTGTGCTTGGCTTATTTCCCTTAGCATGATTTCCTCCAGTTCTTCCCATGTGGCGATGTGCTTCATACGTTCATCATTGCTTTTTAGTGATGTGTAGTACTCCATTGTATGTATGTACCAGTGTTATAATCCACTCATCAGTTGATGGAAATTTGGGTTGTTTCCAACTCCTTGCAATTGTGAACTGTGCCGCGATGAACATTGGAGCACATATGTCTGGCCATGGTTTGTTTCTTGCTTCTTCTGGGTATATGCCCAGTAGGGGGATTGCTGGGTCATTTGGTAGCTCAATTTCCATTTGTTTTAGGTATCACCACATTGATTTCCATAGTGGTTGTACATACCTACAGGTCCACCAGCAGTGGATGAGAGTTCCTGTCTCCCCACAGCCCCTCCAACACTTCTTGCTTTCTGATTTTTTGAATTGGGCTACCTTTGAGGGTGTTAGGTGGTACCTCATTGTTGTTTTAATTTGCATTTCTCTTATGGCTAAAGATAAGGAACATTTTCTTATATGTTTATTGGCCGTTCGGATTTCAGACTCTTTGAAACTTCTGTTCAGGTCCTTTGCCCACCTCAGCGGGAAATTTTTTTTTTTTCTTTTGGGAAGCTAGCAGAGTACTGTAGATTTTAGTAATAAGGCCTTTGTCTGATGTGTCATTGCTACAGATGTTTTCCCAGTCCGTGGACTCTCTTATTACTCTCTTGGTGATTTATTTCGATATACACAGGTGTTTTATCTTGAGTATATACCACTTGTCAATTTGTGCCTTCTCTGTGTTTGTGTCCTTCCCTATTTCTGATAGCCTCTGTATTCCCTGTGCCAAAGAACTCAAGTTAGTCCCAATTCCCTCATTGATGGCCCTGATAGTGTGGGGTTTTACTTCAAGGTCTGTCATCCACCTTGAGTTTATTCTTGTTCATGGAGTGAGATAAGGGTCTTGCTTCATTTTTCTGCAGGTAGATATCCAATTTTTCCAGCACCACTTGTTGAAGCGGCATCTGCTTCCCACTGGACATTTTTTGGGCCCTTATCAAAGATCAGTTTTCTGTATGCTGATGATTTTATCTCTGAGGTTTCAGTTCTTTTCCATTGGTCTGAGTATCTGTCACACCAATACCATGCGGTTTTGACAACTGTGGCTGTAGAGTATGTGCTAAAGTCAAGTAAAGCAAGCCCTCTCACTGTGTCCTTCTTGAGGAGTCTCTGCTAATTTTGGGCTTCTTCCCTCTCCATATGAAGTTGGTAATCAGTTTTTCCATTTCTTTGAAGAAAGATGAGGGTAATTGTATCGGGATTGCATTAAACTTATATAGTGCCTCGGGCAGAACTGACATCTTTACTAAAATGAGTCTTCAAATCCACGAGCATGGGATATTCTTCCATTTGTTGAGATTGCTCTGGGTTTCTTGTAATAGCGTTTTTGTAATTTTCTTCATATAGCTCTTTTGTTTTTTCAGTCAAGTATATCCCTAGATATTTGAACTTGTGCTTGGATATTGTGGAGGGTACCACCTTTTTGATCTTTACTGTGGTCTTATCCGATGTGTATAACAGTCCGATGGACTTCTGTTTGTTGATCTTGTGTCCTGCCACTCTGCCAAACTCCTCTGTTGCTTCCAGTACTCCCGTTGTGGAGCTTTTGGGACTTTCCATATATAAAATCAATCATCTGCAAATAATGATAGTTTCACCTCTTCCTTCCCCAGACGAATACCTTTGGTGTCTTTTCTTTGCCTTATGCTGTAAGCCATAACCTCCCGTACAATGTTAAATAAGAGAGGGGACAAAGGGCATCCTTGTCTGGTCCCCCTTTTCAGTGAGATTGTGTGCGTCTTTTCTACATTGACTACCATGTTGGCTGTTGTTTTTTGTTTTTTTCATGTATAGCTTGTATTGTCTTGTGGAATTTTCCTTCTGTTCCTATCGTCTCAAGTGTCTTAAACAGGAATTGGTGTTGGATATTGTCGAATGCTTTTTCTGCATCTATAGATATTATCATGTGGGTCTTATAGTTTTTCATGTCAATGTGGTGAATGATACTAATGGTCTTTCATATGTTGAACCATCCCTGCATCCCTGGTAAGAATCCCACTTGGTCATGGTGAATTATTTGTTTTATATACTTTCGTATTCTATTGGCTAGTATTTTGTTAAGGATTTTTGAATCGATGTTCATTAGGGACATTGATCTGTAGTTCTCAATTCTTGTGAGATACTTGCCTGGTTTTGGTATCAGAGGTGTACTAGCTTCGTAGAAGGAATTCGGGAGTTTGCCGTCTTCTTCTATGTTCCTGAAGAGTTTGTGTAAGATTGGTGTTAGTACTTCCCTAAGTGCTTGGTAGAATTCTCCAGTGAATCCATCTGGTCCAGGGGATTTTTTTTGTTGGTAATCCCTTGATAACCTGTTCTAGTTCTCCTATTGCTATGGGTCTCTTGAGGTTCTCGACGTCTTTTGGGGATAGTGTAGGGAGGGATTGTTTTTCCAAGAATGTGTCCATGTCTTCCAAGTTGTTGAGTTCATTGGCGTACAGTCCTTCCTAGTACTGTGTAATTATCCGTTTGATTTCATTAGGGTCTGTTTTAATGTCCCCTCTTTCATCCCTCATTCTTGCTGTTGAAATCTGGTCCCTCCTTTCTTTGGTTAGGTTTGCCAGCTGTCTGTTGATTCTGTTTATCCTGTCAAAGAACCAACTTTTAGCAGCATTAAATATTCCATAGTTTTATTATTTTCTCACTCCTGAATCTCAGCCCTAATTTTTATTATAACTTTTCTTTTGCTATTAGTGGGATTGTCCTGCTGACTCTGCTCTAGTTGTGAATTTTTTGGCTTGCATATCAATCATGAGTCTCTCTTCCTTTTTCAAGTGTGCATGTATTGCTATGAAACTTCCTCTGATAACTGCCTTTGCTCTGTCCTGTAAGTTTCGGTACATTGTGTTCTCATTCTCGTTGGTTTCTAGAAATTTCCCAATTTCATCTCTGATCTGTGCCACAATGCACTCTTTTTGCAGTAGAGAGTTATTGATCCTCCAATTGTTTGCTCTTGTTTTCTTTGTCTTCCTTTTGTTCATTTCCAGCCTTATGGCACAGTGGTCAGAGAGAGAGAGGTCTGTAAGGATATCAATGTGTTTAAATTTATGTAGATTCGCCTGATGTCCCAGCATGTGGTCTCTGCCATGTGGGCTTGAAAGCCATGTGATTTTTTTTTTTTGTATTTGGATGAATAGCTCTGTAAATGTCTATCAGGTCAAAGAGTCTAATTGTAACGTTTAGATCTCTAGCTTCCTTGTTGAGTTTCTTTCCCAGTGATCTGTCTTTCTCAGTGAGGTGTGTTGAAGTCACCTATTACAATTGTTGAGGCTGTGATTTCTTTTTCCAATTTTTGGAGTGTTTGGTTGACATATTCATCAGGTCTCTCATTTGGGGAATATATCTTTAGAATGCTTAGAGGTTCTTAGTCAACCATTCCTTTGAGCATTATATAGTTTCCTTCCTTATCTCTTTTTATGGCTTGCAATTTGAGGTAAATTTTATCTGAGATTAGGATTGCAACCCTTGCTTTTAAATGAATTCCTCTTTGCTTGGTATGCCTTTCTCCAGCCTTTGAGCCTCAGCCTATTTTTGTCTGTAGCCTTGAGATGTGTCTCCTGCAGGAAGCAGGTTGGTGAGTTGTGTTTTCGAAGCCAGTCTGCTAGCCTCAGTCTTTTAATGCCTGAATTCAGGACACTGGTATTCGTGGTTATTATCTCCATCTATGGACTCTGTGATGTCATCTTATACCTTTTATGTTGGGTGTTTGCCTACCTTCATTTCTCATTAGTGTGTTGTGCATGTTTGTGTCTGTGTATCATTCTTGACTTCTTTCCATCCTTAAGCCAATGCTATCTTGGGGTCTATTTTCTCTTTGTTGACCTCTGGGTGAGGTTGTTCTATGTGGCGGTCTCTTATTTATGCTTGATGAGTGCTGTTCTTCTGTCCATACTGGGTTGGCAAGGATCTTTTGTAGGGCTGGGTTTCTTATAACATATTCTTTGAGTTTTTCCTTGTCTGAGAAGACTCTTACTTCTCCATCTATCTTGATTGATAATTTGGCTGAGTAGAGTATTCTTGGGTTTTCATTGTTTTCCTTCAATTTTTGGACTATGTTACTCCACTCTCGCCTCTTCTTTATAGTTTCTGCTGATAGGTCTGAGCATATTCTTATTTGGGAACATTAATATGTGATTGCTTGTTTTTCCCTAGCTGCCCTCATGATTTTCTCCTTTTCCTCTAAGTTGGATAGTTCAACTATTATGTACCTTGGTGAGTTCTTGGGATTTAGTCTAGCTGGTGTTCTTTCAGACTCCTGAATGGTTGCCTGATTTTTATTCATTAAGCTGGGGAAGTTTTCATCCAAGAATTCTCTCATTATGGTTGCTGATGACTTCTTTGTTGTACCTTCCTCTTGTAAGCCAATAACCCTAATGTTGTTCCGCTTCATAGCATCAGACATAGCTCTTGGGTTTTCTTCAGCTTCTCTGATGATCTTATTAGATTTTTGTTTGCATTTGTTAAACACTGCTTGGCTGTCCTTCAAGTCACTGATGCAGTTCTTTGTTTGCCCCAGTCCATTCTCAGGTCTGTTAGTCTGCTATTGGTTTTTTTATCTCCTCCCTAAGCTCTTGTACTTCCCTTTGTTGTACGGACTTTATCTCCTGTTTCATTTCATCCTTTTTCTGTATTGTTTCCCTCATATCCCTCATATTGACTCCAAGCAGCATTTGAAAATTTCTTTCTGTGGCAGCTCATTGTCTGCTTCTTCTATGCATGTCGTTATGTTCAGGATGTCTTCTGCCATTGCCTTTTGTTTCTCCTGCTTTTGTGTCTATGAGGTCCTTAGAACTGATTGGTGTTTGCGTTGCTTTGTTTAAGCTGAGCCAGGTGTCATTTTCCAGGTTGTCTAAGAGCACTGGCTTTCTCTGGGGGACTTGTAGGAGTGCTTCCTCAAACTGCCTACAGATAATTTCCCTATGGAATTAGCCTACCGCTTTATCCTCCTGTGGCTTCCCTCTCAGGGAAGTGCCCCTGAACGCTGGTCTGTTGCCTGCTTTGGTGTAGACTACCGAGAATGGTGGGCAGAATTGTTCTGGCTAGGTAGATCATTGTGGAGGTTGGGCAGAGGTTCCTGCAGCATCTTGAAATGTTGGTGAGCGTTGGCCGATTTGCCTTAGGCCGTGTGACGCACTAAGGTAGGAGGGAGGAAGTTCCCTCAGTCACTTGGGACAACAGGAAAAATAGGAGCTCCCCCAGCCTCGCAGGCAGGAATTCTCCAGTTAGAAGTTGGGAGTTCTCCAGTTGGGCGGGATATCTCCTGGTGGAGGTTGGCTGGAATTTCCCAATCCTCGGGCTACGCTGCAAAGGGCAGAGCTCACCTAACTGGGTGGGGCGCAGGCGGAGATGCCCTAGGCTGAGGGGAGTGTTTTGGACATCAGCAGTGGTGTGTGAGAGAACAGGGAAGAGACAAAGAGAAGAAGAAAATAAACAACTAAGACTGCTGAGACTGGGGGGTTAGAGAGAAGAGAGGGAAACAAGAGTAACAATACAGCTGAACCCTGATCCCTGCCTGTGCGGCTGCAAGGGTTTAATCCCTGCCCTTGGCGTAGGCAAGCTGTGATGTGTTGATATTAAGCTCCTGCTCTGGCTCCAAATGATCAAAGCCTAGCTGGCCTCCACTGTGGTAAGCCAAAAGCCCCCAGCTCCTCAAAACGCTGTGTGACTGCGCCTACTTATCTTTAAATTGCTCCTCCTGCGATCCAGCTGTGTTGAATTTCCTGCTTAGTTACTCTCCTCGGCTGATTTCTGTGGAGTCCCTTTGGTATATGTTACTTAGTCACCCTCTTCCCGGAAGTCAAGACAGCAGGGCATGGATCTGTTTGCTCAGACTGTGAAATAGTTATTTCTAATGACAAATAATTGAAATGTGTCTTGAAGCATGGTTTAGCATAGGTAACAGTCTTCATGCCAGGCCCATGCATGTGGGTGTATCTGCATGTGGGTGGACTTGCCTGGAGATGGATAGAGGAGAGGTGTCTCGATTCCTAAGACCATCGGAAATATGTTTTCTGATGGTCTTAGGCAACCCCTGTGAAAGGGTCGTTCGACCCCCCCCCAAAGAGGTCTTGACCCACAGGTTGAGAACCACTGTGTTAGTGGAAGATGGCTCTTGCCAGACAACACAGATTGGCAGATGGACGGACAGACCGATGTGTACAGCAGGGACCAGGCATCCCCACACCTCCTCTCCCCCAGCTCCTGGGCCAGCAGCAGCAGTTTTCGGGGTGGTGGTGGTGAGGTGTCTTCAGGGCATGCTGACTGGTTGCAATGTCCAGTTTGGGTCCTGCCTTTGTCCTTGGTGCAGTGAAAGGACTTTGGAGCCCTGTGCAGGCTGTCCCCAGTGCAGGGGACTTTTAGAGACACCTCTCTCACAGGCGAAGAGCAGGGTGAGAGGATATTGGGTGATGGCAAGGGTAGAGCTCTGGAACCAGACTTACGTAGACTGTGGGCTTGGCCAAGGTACACAAACCTGTGCTTCCATTTCCTTGCCTGTCAGAAGTGGATAAGAGGTTATTGTGAGGATGAAGTGAGTGAATACTTAACGTTAGTGAATGCTAATGTTAAGGGCATACAGAGCATGCAGTAAGTGCTATCTGAGGGTATGTTGATGTTCCTGCTGCCCCGCTCCCCACACAGGAGACCGGGTTCCTGGGCCCAGCGCCTGAATCCAACCATGGACCCAGAAGAAGGGGCCTCTGGGCTCAGCCTGGGGTGGCGCTGAGTGTTCGCTCCATGCTGGACCTGCGGCAGCTGGACACACTAGTTCCGAGCTCTCAGAGCTCCAACAAGGACTCTCTGGCCAAAACCCTCTCTGGTCCTGGGAAGTCTGGTCAGCAAGCCCCTGAGGCCTCCCACGCTAGCCAGGTGAGTCAGCTGCAGCCTCGGTCTGGCTCTGTTCTGCAGTGCTCAAGGTAACCCAAGCTGCAGGGGTGGGTGGGGTGGGGGTGTGTGTGAGCAGATGGTGGTTGGGGTGGGCAGTGGGGAGAGGGAAAGGTGGCCTTTGTCTTGGGTGTGGTGACCTGGAGGACCGTTGGTGGTACCTGGTGGCTGGACATTGGCAGCCCAGGGCACTGATCTCAGAACTCCAGCTGGGGCCCAGGCTGGCTTTTAGCTCCCCTCCATCAGTCCTAGCCCAGCCGCTCACCAGGGACCCTTCTACCATCAGCCACTGCAGTAGTGTGCCTTTGTGTGTTCCCAGAATGAAAAGCCCCTTTGGCCATAGTTTTCCCAGTTCTGTTCCTGCTCCCACGTTATCCGATTGTAGTCCCATGAGGAAGGGGTCTTTGCCCAAGATCTGGAGTCTGCTACTATAGAAGATGGGACTGTCTACCCAGAGCTGAGTGACAGCCCCACCCTGGATACCAGGCAAGGGTCTTGCCCTGGCCAGCCTCGAGGGGTCAGGCAGCCCCCAGTTTCCCCTTCCTGTGGAGTGGTTTGCACTCTTTACTCCCTGAAGGCTGTTCAGGGAGGGTTCTCAGGGCTAGCCTGCCTCCTCTTCCCTCCCTCCTCTGGCCCGCTCACAGGCAGAGTTTGAGAAGGAGGCTGTGGCCTGCCGCTGTCGACTCACTGCGCTTCCTCTCCATGCCTTGTCGCAGTGAGTTCCAGGTGCAGGCCCCAGTCCGCGGGGCCCTGGGGAGGGTGTACCCAGGCAACAGGGGCTCAGAGAAGCACAGCCCGGACAGCGCGTGTTCGGTGGATGACAGCAGAAGCCGTCTTTCCAGCCCTGAGCACCCCAATGAAGGTGAGGCCAGCAGAGTGAAGGGGGGGGGATCTGGTGGCAGATGGGGGCAGAGCAGTGTGATACCTATCCCCCGCTCCCCACATCCAGACTCTGAGAGCACGGAGTCCCTGAGTGTGGATGGCATCTCCTCAGACCTTGAAGAGCCAGCTGAGGACGAGGAAGAAGGAGAAGAGGAGGAGGGAGGCACTGGCTCCTACAAGCTGCAGGAAGGCAGCCCCCATACTCCGGACCAGGAGCAGTTTCTCAAACAACACTTTGAGACCCTGGCCAATGGGGCAGATCCAGATGGGACTTAGGGCTCAGCACTTGGCCAATGCAGATGGCTCTTCTCCCCACATGACCTAGCTGAACAGGAATGTCCAAGGGCAGAATCCCACCCTGGGCTTCCCTGCAGGGGAGGTAGAAGGCTGGGGCCCGCCCACTGTCTCCATTCTTTATGTCTGTCCCCCTGGCAGGGGGCCCAGTCCGGGTGCCAGAGAGGACAGAGTCTCGGAGCATCTCTTCATGATTCCTGCAGCAGGTGCAGATACCCCCACTCAGGTGTGGAGACTGCCTAGGGCTCCCGGAAGGGCCCACCCTGCCTCCATAAGGGCATCTGTCTGCCATGTCCATGACGGTTGGGGACAGTTGTCTTGGCCCTGTGCCTGTCCTCCCTCCTGGCACCTTGGCCTGGTGGAGCACTGAGCCTTGTCCAGGCCTACGTTCACATTTCACCCCACAGGGAACCATCACCAGCAGCCTCCAGCCCAGCCCTACAGTCCAGACCCGTCCAAGCACCACAGGTGTCTGGTGGCGGAGCTCCAGGACAACATGCGCCGGGCCATGTGGCTCTACCATGTGGTAAGTGTGTCCCCTGGCAGGAGGCGCCCGGACTGTAGTGCCAGCTGCTGGAGATGCTAAGATTCCTGGACAGTCGTGATACGGTCTGTCCTCTGCTGGTGGGCCAGTCCTGGGCAGTGGATGAGAGCCTAGGCAGAGCTATTGATCCAGTGCTATTTGGACACTTCTGGCAGAGAGCTAGACTTGTTCCAGTCACCAAGGACCACCCTGAGCGAGCACCTGCCCTAGTTTCCTCAGGAGGAGCCCAGTGGAGACGTACGGGTGAACTTATCATTATGTTCCTAATATGGTATATCTGCAGTTCAATGGGTGCTGAGTACTTTGACTAATGGCAACAAGATCAGTTATCGGAACTGCCAATGCTACAGTAGGTTGGAATGTGGGGACAAAGTTGGGCAGGAAACAAAGCCTTGCTGTTACAAAGCGGCCAAGTTTCGGCTACGTGTCTGAGGCCAGGGTCTTATAGGCTATCGGCTCTAAACATTACCCTGTGTCCTGCAGTCCCTATTACCCAAAATCCCTGCATTCTACTTTATAGCCACCTTCACATTCGTTGTGACTCCTGATTCAGAGTGATTTTCCAGGACAGAATAGGAAACCCCACCAGGATTTCCAAGGCTGCGGATCTTTATGGTAGCAGCCAGATTCATCTTTCTCCTGGGGAGATGTCTGGTGCTTTTCTAACACCAAACTTGCAGTTAGCATCCACAAGTTAAACCCGTGCACCAATAGGGTTTCTGTTTGAGTTTTATAATTATCAACTGCTATTAAATCTATTCTGATATATAGTGATCAAATGGACAGAGCATAACTGATCCCTGGAGTTTCTGTTTAGTGGAAAGCCTCACCTTGGTACTGGTGGTTTCAACCTCTGACCATGAAGTTAGCAGACAAAACAGAATACAACCCCTGTTCTCCTCATTGTGAGGGTGCAGCTAAAAAATCACTGCTATCTATTAAGTTCTGGGGTTAGTGACCCTTTGGGTCACAGTAGAGATGTCTCCTTGGATTTCAGAGATTGCAGATCTTTGTCCAAATAGAAAGCCTCCTCTATCTCCAGAGAAGCATCTGGTGGTTAGAACAGTAGACCTTACAGTTAACAGCCCGTCTTGTTATCCACTTACACAAGTGTGTTGTGTGAGGACGCAAAACCAAACCAAACTCACTACCTTCGAGTCCATGTTGACTCCTAGTGACCCTCTTGGATAGACTAGAAATGCTCCTGTAGGGTGCTGAGGCTGTAACTCAATGCGTGTAGACATCCCCAACAATCTAACAGGTGAGGACTTGTGGAGGAAAAATATTACCTAAGGGGGTTAATGGAAGGGTGACTGGAGTCTGTCCCCGGAGGAACAAGCCCTACTGGCCATCGAGGCAATGCTCATAAAATTCTTTCCTAGGTGGCAGCAGCAGCAGCAGCAGCAACCTGGTTAGTGGAGACTCTCTATGTAATCCAGAGCCTGCATAGTGTCACAGAATTAACAGTTGAAAATGGAAAGCTTGAGTTACATTCATTTCCCTTGGGTTCAATCCACATGGGAAGAGTGAATCCTGCCGCAGGAGTGAGCATAGAACTATAGGTGAGGTGAGAACTAGCTACCTGGCCACTGGTCACGTCTCCAAGAAGACAATGGTGTTGATTTAAGCCTAGCAGTTTTCGGAATGTTGCCCAAACATCTGAGCAGGGTGGATCCAGTTTGCATGTAGTCTTGCTGGCTAACCCAGATGGAAGTGCATCTATCAAATTCTCACTGCCATCGAGTGGAGGGTGACTTTTAGTGCCACCATGGGACAGGGTAGAACTGCCTTTGTGTATGTTTTGGTGACTGGAACACTTTTCTGTTATTAGCAGAACTCTTCTTTCTCCTGAGATAAGGGCCAATGGTTATATTTTTTGGCCATTTTCTTAGCAGCCCTATTTTACACCCATTCCACCACCAGGCTTCCTGAATTGTGTTAAAATAGGAGGAAAAATGGCAATCTAGCTGCTCCCACTTTAGGTGACCCCCTGTCTGTCATAGACTTCTGCTACATTGGTTTCCCAGGGATGAGAGTTTGGAAATAACCTCAGGCCTTTCTTCTGAGGGACCTCTGGATGGATTCATATAGCCACTCTTTTGCTTAGTATCCAATCCCATCAACTTGAAATAACCTATAGGCATGATTAGGTAATTAATTGACTAAACACAAAGTGGATGATGTGGGGAGAATTATCAACCCTATTTTTCAAACAAGGAAACTGAGGCACACTAAGACACCCCTGGAGTTGGAATAGCCCTCATGCAGAACTAGGAAGTTTGATATCTAGGCAGTGAGCCCTCCTACTCAGTCACAATCACCGACTACTCAGAACTGTTTTGGAGTCAGGAGAAACTATATGTAGAGACCCCACAAAGCATCAACATACAGGCTGGATTCTGCAGGGATCAATATATTAAAGATACTTTCTTGATTTTGCATCACTTTTATCGCTATCATTCTACTCATACAACCAAAACTCAGTCCCAGGCTGATGGCAACGACAGTAACATGACTGTTCTGTCTGACTTCTACAGTAACACACATAGACCATCTGAATAGACCCTTTGATTCTGTGCCCCTCTCCCTCCCATAGACAAAAATGCAGCCTGCAACAACCCAAAACCTTCAGATTAAGAGGTTGTCAAAAGTTTAGAAAGTGCTGTCAATACCCTGAAAAACTAGCCTGCAAAGGAAAAGACACAGAATCAAAAGCTACAAGTGAAAAAAAGAAGAAGAAGCTCAAGGTGAGTGGAATTCAGACAACCGAGATCAATGAAAATAGTAGAGCTTCTCACAGTGGTTCATGCTGTTTTAGTGGTAGCCAGGTTCAAGCCACATTGGCCTGAATCAGGGTCACCACCCAAATATCAAGGCTTCTGAAATTCCTAGTACCCCGTGTCCTGCAGTCCCTATTACCCAATAATCCTGCTGATTCTAATTTATAGCCACCTTCTCATTCGTTGAGACTTCTGATTCAGAGTGACTCTGCAGGACAGAGTAGGAAACCCCACCGGGATTTCCAAGGCTGTGGATCTTTATGGGAGCAGCCAGCTTCATCTTTGGCCTGGGGAGTTGTCTGGTGCTTTTCTAACACCAAACTTGCAGTTAGCATCCAGATCTTAAACCCCTGCATCAATACAGTTTCTGGTTGTGTTTATAATCAACTACTGCTATTAAATCTATTCAGATATATAGTATATCAAGTGGACAGAGCAGAACTGATCCCTGGAGTTTCTGTTTACTGGAAAGCCTAACCTTGGTCTTGGTGATTTCAAACCGCTGACCATGCAGTTAGCAGGCACAACACTCTACACCCCCTGTGCTCCTCAGTATGAGACCCCAACAAAAAAATCACTGCTATCGAGTCAGTTCTGAGGTTAGTGTGACTATGGTTCACAGTAGAGTTGTCTCTGTGGGTTTCTGAGATTGAAGATCTTTGTGGAAATACAAAGCCTCTTCTTTCTCCAGAGAAGCATCTGGTGGTTCGAACTGTTGACCTTACAGTTAGCAGCCCGTCGTGTCATCCACTTACACAAGTGAGTTGTGTGAGGACTCAAAACCAAACCAAACTCACTATCTTCGCATCCATGTTGACTTCTACTGACCCTATTAGATAGAGTAGAACTGCACCTCTGGGGTGCTGAGACTATATGTCAATGAGTGTAGACATCCTCAACCATCTCCCAAGAGAGGACGTGTGGAGGAAAATTATTACCTAAGTGGTTTAATGGAAGGGTGACTAGAGTCTGTCCCCTGAGGAGCAAGCCCTATTGGCCATTGAGGCAATGCTCATAAAATTCTTTCGTAGGTGGCAGCAGCAGCAGAAACCTGGCTATTGGAGACCCTCTATGTAATCAAGAGCCTGCATAGTGTCACAGAATTAACAGCTGAAAATGGAAAGCTTGAGTTACATTCCTTTCCCTTGGGTTCAATCCACATGGGAATAGTGAATCATACTGCAGGAGTGAGCATAGAACTATAGGTGAGGTGAGAGCTAGCCACATGACCACTGGTCACGTCTCCAGGAAGACAATGGTGTTGGTTTAAGCCTAGCATTTCCCTGAATGTTGACCCAAACATCTGAGTGGGTGGATCCAGGTTCTATGCAGTCTTGCTGCCTAACCCAGATGGAAGTGCATCTCTCAAACACTCACCGCCATCGAGTTGAGGGTGACTTATAGTGTCACCATGGGACAGGGTAGAACTTCCCTTGTGTATGTTTTGGTGGCTGGAACACTTTTCTGGGAGTAGCAGCCCTCTTCTTTCTCCTGAGATAGTGGCCAATGGTTACATATTTTTGACCATTTTGTTAGCAGCCCCATTTTACAACCATTCCACCACCAAGCCTCCTGAATTGTGTTAAAATAGGTGGGGGAGTGACAATCTAGCTGCTCCCACCCTTGGCGACCCCCTGTCTGTCATAGAACTCTGCTCCATTGGTTTCCCAGGGCTGAGAGTTTGGTAGTATTACACCAGGCTTTTCTTCTGAGGAAACTTTAAATGGATTCAAATAACCAGTCATTTACTTAGTAGCCAAGCCCCTCATCTTGAAACAACCTATAGGCGTGATTAGTAATTTAATTGACTAAACACAAAGTGGATGATGTGGGGAGAATTATCAACCCTATTTTTCAAACAAGGAAACTGAGGCACACTAAGACACTGCTTGAGTTGGAAGAGCGCTCATGCAGAACTAGGAAGTTTGATATCTGGGCAGTGAGCCCTCCTACTCTGTCACAATCACCGACTACTCAGAACTGTTTTGGAGTCAGGAGAAACTATATGTAGAGACCCCACAAAGCATCAACATACAGGCTGGATTCTGCAGGGATCCATGTATTAAAGATACTTGCTTGTGTTTGCATCACTTTTATCCCTATCATTCTTCTCATGCAACCAAAACTCAGTCCCAGGCTGATGGCAACGACAGTAACCAGACTGTTCTGTCTGACTTCTACAGTAGGACACATAGACCATCTGAATAGTCTCTTTGATTCTGTGCCCCTTTCCCTCCCATACACAAAACTGCAGCCAGCACCAGACCCGAAACCTGCAGATTAATAGTTTCTCAAAAGTCTAGAAAGAGCTGTCAATACCCTGAAAATCAACCCTACAGAGCAGAAGACACAGAATCAAAAGCTACAAGTGAAAAAAAAAAAGAAGAAGCAGCTCCACGTGAGTGGAATACAGACAACCGACCAATGAAAACAATAGTTTCTCACAGTTGTTCATGCTGGTTTAGTAGTAGCCAGGTTCAAGTCACATTGGCCTGAATCAGTGTCTCCAACCAAATCCCTAGCCTTCTGAAATCCCAAGTACCCTGTGTCCTGCAGTCCCTATTACCCAATAACCCTGCTGATTCTATTTTATAGCCACCTTCTCGTTCGTTGAGACTTCTGATTCAGAGTGACTCTGCAGGACAGAGTAGGACAGACCACCGGGATTTGCGAGGCTGCGGACCTTTATGGGAGCAGCCAGCTTCATCTTTGGCCTGGGGAGTTGTCTGGTGCTATTCTAACACCAAACTTGCTGTTAGCATCCAGATGTTAAACCCATGCACAATAGGGTTTCTGTTTGAGTTTAATATTTATTCACTGGAATTAAATCTATTCCGAAATATATGATCAAGTGGACATAGCAGAACTGATCACTACAGTTTGTTTTTAGTGGAAAGCCTCACCTTGGTCCTGGTGGTTTCAAACCACTGGCCATGCAGTTAGCAGGCACAACACACTACAACCCCTGTGCTCCTCAGTGTGAAGTCCCAACAAAAAAATCACTGCTATCAATTCAGTTCTGAGGTTAGTGTCCCTATGGATCACAGTAGAGTTGTTTCTGTGGGTTTCTGAGATTGAAGATCTTTGTGGAAATAGAAAGCCTTCTCTCTCTCAAGAGAAGCATCTGGTGTTTCAAACTCTTGACCTTAGAGTTAATAGCCCATCGTGTTATCCACTTACACAAGTGTGTTGTGTGAATACTCAAAACCAAACCAAACTCACTAACTTCGAGTCCATGTTGATTCCTAGTGACCCTCTTGGATAGAGTAGAACTGGTCCTGTGGGGTGCTGAGGCTGTAAGTCAATGAGTGTAGACCTCCTCAACCGTCTCCCAGGTGAGGACTTGTGAAGGATAAATATTACCTAAGGGCGTTAATGGAAGGGTGACTAGAGTCTGTCCCTTGAGGGGCAAGCTCTACTAGCCATCGAGGCAATGCTCATAAAATTCTTTCCTTGATGGCAGCAGCAGCAGCAACCTGGTTGTTGGAGACCCTCTATGTAATCTAGAGCCTGCATAGTGTCACAGAATTAACTGCTGAAAATGGAAAGTTTGAGTTACCTTCCTTTCCCTTGGGTTCAATCCACATGGGAGGAGTGAATCATGCTCAGGAATGAGCAAAGGACTATTGGTGAGGTAAGAGCTAGCTACATGCCCACTGTTCTTGTCTCCAGGAAGACAATGGTGTTGGTTTAAGCCTAGCAGTTGCCTGAGTGTTGACCCAAACATCTCAGCATGGTGGATCTCATTTGCATGTGGTTTTGCTGCCTAACCCAGATGGAAGTGTATCTCTCAGACACTCACTGCCATCGAGTTGAGGGTGACTTATAGTGCCACAATGTGACAGGGTACAACTTCCATTGTGTATGTTTTGGTGGCTGGATCACTTTTGTGGGAGTAGAAGCCCACTTCTTTCTCCTGAGATAGGGGCCAATGGTTAAATATTTTTGACCATATTGTTAGCAAACCCATTTTACACCCATTCCACCACCAGGCCTACTGAATTGTGTTAAAATAGGGGGGAAAGTGGCACTCAAGCTGCTCCCACTCTTGGCGACCCACTTTCTGTCATAGAACTTTGCTCCATTGGTTTCAGAGGCATGAAAATTTGGTAGTATTACACCAGGCCTTTCTTATGAGGGACCTCTGGATTGATTGAAATAGCCAGCCTTTTGCATAGTAGCCAAGCCCATTAACATTAAATAACCTATAGGCTTGATTAGTTATTTAATTGACTAACCACAAAATGGATGATGTGGGGAGAATTATAAACCCCACTATTCAAAAAAGGATACTGAGGCACACTAAGACACCACTGGAGTTGGAAGAGCGCTCATGCAGAATTAGGAAGTTTCATATCTAGGCAGTCAGCCCTCGTACTCAGTCACAATCACCGACCACTCAGAACAGTTTTGGAGTCAGGAAAGACTGTATATAAAGACACCAGAAAGGATCAATGATCAGGGTGGATTCTGCCGGGATCAATGTATTAAAGGTACTTGCTTGTGTTTGCATCAATTTAATCCCTATCATTCTTCTCATGAAACCACAACTCAGCCCCAAGCAGATGGCAACGATAGTAACCAGTCTGTTCTGTCTGACTTCTACAGTAGGACACATAGACCATCTGAATAGATCCTTTGTTTCCGTGCCCCTCGTCCTCCCATAGGCAAAACTGGAGTCAGCACCAGACAAGAAACCTGCAGATTAAGAGTTTGTCAAAAGTCTAGAAAGAGCTGTTAATACCCTAAAAAACTAGCCTGCAGAAGACAAGACAGATAATCAAAAGTTAAAGTTAAAAAAAAAAAAAAGAAGGAGCTCCAGGTGAGTGGAATTCAGACGACCGAGACAAATGAAAACACTAAAGTATCTCACATTGGTTCACACTGGTTTAGTGGTAGCCTGGATCAAGTCACATTGGCCTGATTCAGTGTCCCCACCCAAATCCCTAGGCTTCTGAAATACCTCGAGTTCATGTTGACTCCTAGTAAAATGTAACTCAAGCTTTCCATTTTCTGCTGTTAACGCTGTGACACTATGCTGGCTCTAGATTTCATAGAGGGTCTCCACCAACAAGGTTGCTGCTGCTGCTGCCACCAGGAAATAATATTAAGAGCATTGCCTCGTTGGCCAGTAGGGCTTGCTCCTCAAGGGCCAGACTAGAGTCACCCTTCCATTAACCCCGTTAAGTAATAATTTTTCTCCACAGGTACTCACCTGGGAGATGGTTCAGGATGTCTGCCCTCATTGAGTTACAGCCTCAGCACCCCACAGGAGCAGTTCGTCTATCCAAGAAGGTCACTAAGGGTCAACATAGACTCAAAGGTGGTAATTTTGGTTTGGATTTGAGTCCTCACACAACACACTTGTGTAAGTGGATAACAAGACAGGCTGCTAACTGTGAGGGCAACAATTCGAATCACCAGATGCTTCTCTGGAGAATGAGGAGGCTTTCTATTTCCACAAATATCTTCAATCTCAGAAACCTACAAAGACAGCTGTACTGTGATCCATAGGGACACTAACCTCAGAACTGAATCGAAAGCAGTGATTTCATGGTTGGGACTTCACACTGAGAAGCACAGGGGTTGTAGTGTGCTGTGCCTGCTAACTTCATGGTCAGTGGTTTGAAACCACCAGGACCAACATGAGGCTTTTCACTAAAGAGAAACTCTAGGGATCAGTTCTGCTCTGTCCACTTGATCACTACATATAGGAATAGATTTAATAGCTCTGGATGATTATAAGACTCAAACAAAAACCCTATTGGTGCAGGGGTTTAACATCTGGATGCGAAATGCAAGTTTGGTGTTAGAAAAGCACCAGGCAACTCCCCAGGACAAAGATGAAGCTGGCTGCTCCCATAAAGATCCACAGCCTTGGAGATCCAGGGGGGTTTTCCTACTTTGTCCTGCAGAGTCACTCTGAATCAGAAGTCTCAACGAATGAGAAGGTGGCTATAAAGTAGAATAAGGGTTATTGGGTAAAAAGGACTTCAGGACACAGGGTACTAGGAATTTCAGAAGCGGAGGGATTTGGGTGGAGACACTGATTCAGGCCAATGTGACTTGAACCTGGCTACCACTAAATCAGCGTGAACCACTGTGAGAAGCTCTACTGTTTTCATTGGTGTCGGGTATCTGAATTCCACTCACCTGGAGCTTCTTTTTTTCACTTTTAGTTTTTGATTGTGTGTCTTCTCTTCTGCAGGCTATATTTTCAGCATATTGATAGCTGTTTCTAGACTTATAACAAACTCTTTATCTGCCGGTTTCGGATCTGGTGCTAGCTGCAGTTTTGTCTATGGGAGGGGGAGGGGCACAGAATCAAAGGGTCTATTCAGATGGTCTATATGTCCTACTGTAGATGGCAGACAGAACAGTCTGGTTACTGACGTTACCCTCCTCCAGGGACTGAGTTTTGGTTGCATGAGAAGAATGATTCAGATAAAAGTGATTGAAAAACAAGCAAGTATCTTTAATACATTGATCCTTGTGGAATCCAGCCTGAACATTGATCCTTTGTGGGGTCTTTACATAAAGTCTATCCAGACGCCAAAACAGTTCTGAGTAGTCGGTGATTGTGACAGAGTAGGGGGACTCACTGCCTAGATATGAAACTTCCTAGTTCTGCATGAGCGCTTTTCCAACTCCAGCAGTGTCTTAGTGTACCTCAGTTTCCTTGTTTGAAAATTGGGGTTGATAATTCTCCCCATATCATCCACTTTGTGGTTAGTCAATTAAATAACTAATCACGCCTATTGGTTATTTCAAGTTAAGGGGCTTGGCTACTAAACAAAAGGCTGGCTATTTAATCCATCCAGAGGAACCTCAGCAGAAAGTTCTGGTGCAAAACTTCCAAACCCTCAGCCCTGGGAAACCAATGGAGCAGAGTTCTATGACAGACAGGGGATCGCCAATAGTGGGAGCAGTTAGATTACCACTTTTACCCCTATTTTAACACAATTCAGGAGGCCTGGTGGTGGAATGGTTGTAAAATGGGGCTGCTAACAAAATGGTCAAAAATATGTAACCATTGGCCACTATCTCAGGAGAAAGACGAGGGCTGCTTATCCAAGAAAAGTGTTCCAGCCACCAAAACATACACAAGGGAAGATCTACCCTATCCCATAGTGGCACTATAAGTCACCCTCAACTCGATGGCAGTGAGTGTTTGAGAGATGCACTTCCATCTGGGTTAGGCAACAAGATTACACCCTACGAGGATGCACCGTGCTCAGATGTTTGGGTCAACATTCAGGCAACTGCTAGGCTTAAACCAACACCATCGTCTTCCTGGATATGTGACCAGTGGCCATGTAGCTAGCTCTCACCTCACCTAGAGTTCTTTGCTCACTCCTGCAGCATGATTCACTCTTCCCATGTGGATTGAACCCAAGGGAAAGGAGTGTAACTCAAGCTTTCCATTTTCAGCTGTTAATTCTGTGACACTCCGCAGGCTCTAGATTACATAGAGGGTCTCCACCAACCAGGTTGCTGCTGCTGCTGCAACCTAGGAAAGTATTTTATGAGCATTGATTTGATGGCCAGTAGGGCTTGCTCCTCAGGGGACAGACACTAGTCACCCTTTCATTAACCCCCTTTGCTAATATTTTTCCTGCACAAGTCCTCACCTGGGACATGGTAGAGGTTGTCTACACTCATTGAGTTACAGCCACAGCATCCCACAGAAGCAGTTCTAGTCTATCCAAGAGGGTCACTAGGAGTCAACATGGACTCGAAGGTAGTGAGTTTGGTTTGGTTTTGAGTCCTCACACAACACACTTGTGTAAGTGGATAACACAACGACCAGCTAACTATAAGGTCAATAGTTCGAACCACCAGATGCTTCTTTGCAGATAGAGGAGGCTTTCTATTTCCACAAAGATCTGCAATCTCTGAAACCCACAGAGACAGCTGTACTGTGATCCATAGGAACACTAACCTCAGAACTGAATCGATAGCAGTGCTTTTCTGTTGGGACCACACCCTTAGGAGCACAGGGGGTGTAGTGTGTTGTGCCTGCTAACTGCATGGTCAGCGGTTTGAAACTACCAGGACCAAGGTGAGGCTTTCCACTATACAGGAGCTCTAGGGTTCAGTTCTGCTCTGTCCACTTGATCACTATATATCGGAATAGATTTAATAGCAGTGGATGATTAGGAGACTCAAACAGAAACCCTATTGGTGCAGTGGTTTAACAACTGGATGCTAACTGCAAGTTTGGTGTTAGAAAAGCTTCCGACAACTCCCCAGGACAAAGATGAAGCTGGCTGCTCCCATAAATATCTGCAGCCTTTGAAATCCCCCTGGGTTTTCCTACTCTGTACTGCAGAGTCACTCTGAATCAGAAGTCTCAACGAATGAGAAGGTGGCTATAAAGTAAAATCAGCAGTGTTATTGGGTAATAGGGACTGCAGGGCACAGGGTACTAGGAATTTCAGAAGCCTAGGGATTTAGGTGGAGACACTGTTTCAGGCCAATGTGACTTGACCCTGGCTACCATTAAAACAGCGTGAACCACTTTGAGAAGCTCTACAGTTTTTATTAGTTTCAGGTATCTGAATTCCACTCACCTGGAGCTGCTTCTTTTTTTTCACTTGTAGCTTTTGATTCTGTGTCTTCTCCTCTGTAGGCTAGTTTTTCAGGGTATTGACAGCTGTTTCTAGACTTTTGACAAACTCTTTCTCTGCCGGTTTTGGGTCGGGTGCTAGCTGCAGTTTTGTCTATGGGAGGGGGAGGGGCACAGAATCAAAGGGTCTATTCAGATGGTCTATATGTCCTACTGTAGAAGGCAGACAGAACAGTCTAGTTACTGTCGTTGCCATCCTCTTGGGACAGAGTTTTGGTTGCATGAAAAGAATGATAGGGATAAAAGTGATGCAAACACAAGCAAGTATCTTTAATACATTGATCCCTGCAGAATCCAGTCTGAACATTGATCCTTTATGGGTCTTTACATACAGTCTCTCCTGACTCCAAAACTGTGCTGTATAATCTGTGATTGTGACTGAGTAGGAAGGTTCACTGCCTGGATATCAAATTTCCTAGTTTTACATGAGTGCTCTTCCAATTCCAGCAGTGTCATAATGTGCCTCTATTTCCTTGTTTGAAAAAATGGGGTTGATAATTCTCCCCACATCATCCACTTTGTGGTTAGTCAACTAAATAACTAATCACGCCTCTAGGTTATTTAAAGTTAAGGGGAATGGCTACTAAGCAAAAGGCTGGCTATTTGAATCCATCCAGAGGAACCTCAGAAGAAAGTTCTGGTGTAATACTTCCAAACTCTCAGCCCTGGGAAACCAATGGAGCAGAGTTCTATGGCAGACAGGGTGTCGCCAAGAGTGGGAGCAGCTAGATTGCCACTTTCCCCCTTATTTTAACACAATTCAGGAGGCCTGTGGTGGAATGGGTGTAAATTGGGGCTGCTAACAAAATGGTCAAAAATATATAACCATTGGCCACTATCTCAGGAGTAAGAAGAGGGCTGCCACTCCCAGAAAAGTGTTCCAGCCACGAAAACATACACAAGGGAAGTTCTACCCTGTCCTATAGTGGCACTATAAGTCACCCTCAACTCAATGGCAGTGAGTGTTTGAGAGATGCACTTCCATCTGGGTTAGGCAGCAAGACTACATGCAACCTGGATCCACCCTGCTCAGTTGTTTGGGTCAACATTCAGGCAACTGCTAGGCTTAAACCAACACCATTGTCTTCCTGAAGACGTGACCAGTGGCCAGGTAGCTAGCTCTCACATCACCTATAGTTCTTTGCTCACTCCTACAGCATGATTCAATATTCCCATGTGGAATGAACCCAATGGAAAGGAAAGGAACTCAGGCTCTCCATTTTCAGCTGTTAATTCTGTGACACTTTGCAGGCAATGGATTACATAAAGGGTCTCCAATAACCAGTTTGCTGCTGCTGCTGCTGCAACCTAGGAAAAAATTTTATGAGCATTGCCTCGATGGCCAGTAGGGTTTTTTCCTCAGGGGCCAGCATCTAGTCACCCTTCCATTTACCCCCTTAGGTAATATTTTTCCTCCACAAGTGCTCACCTAGCAGATGTTTGAGATGTCTACAGTCATTGAGTTACAGCCTCAGCACCCCACAGGAGCAGTTCTAGTCTATCCAAGAGGCTCACTAGGAGTCAACTTGGACTCGAAGGTAGTGCGTTTGGTTAGGTTTTGAGTCCTCACATAACACACTTGTGTAAGTGTATAACACGGCGGCCTTCTAACTGTAAGGTCAAGAGTTCGAACCACCAGATGCTTCTCTGCAGAACGAGGTGGCTTTCTATTTCCACAAAGATCTTCAATCTCAGAAACCCACAGAGACAGCTGAACTGTGCTCCATAGGGACACTAACCTCAGAACAGAATCGATAGCAGTGATTTTTTTGTTGGGACCTCACACTCAGGAGCACAGGGGGTGTTCGCTCACCTTTAAGCACTAAACCCTACTCTTACATTTAACCTCAAACTCACCCTACATTGCAACTTCAACCTTACAATAACCCGAATCCTAACGCCGGCCGTAACTCTCACCCGAACACTTAAACTATCCCTAAACGTTTCCAAATGCCTCTAGTTATGTGCCCGTCTAAAGTTAACCCTAAACCTAAATTTTCTGTGCGGCAGCTTGGCATCAGTTTCAAGAATTACACGGGAAAAGGTTTTTCTGCAAGAAAGAAACTGCAGGCGGCATGCGTGAACTGAGAATATCATGCGGCACGAGCTCTTTGCCCTCAGATGCTAGAAGTGCCATGAGTGGGCGCTATAAAGAAACGGAAGTTTATTTTCTCCGTGCTCATCAACTTCTGTGGATTCTCTTTGTTTCAGACGCCAAAAATAAAGACAGTTGTCCGGAGACATATAACTCTCCACTGGGTGGTCTTAGTGAGGCGCAGAGACATGCCTAATCACAGAATTCCAAAGAAGGCTGAACGTCCACAATTGAATGGTAATTGCCCAGAAACGAAGCAGTAGCCGGATCAGACTGGGAAACTTAAGCTTCCATTAGACAATGAGAATGTGAGACTCTGGTATGGCCACAATTCACGGTTTCCTTAGATCCATGAAATTCTGTGTTACCTGTGAAGCCAGAAAAATGAAACCTCTGGAGCCTCTGTTCAGCAGACCCAGGTGTAGCTCCCACAGGCACACTAGTGCTCCTCTAGAATTTCGACGAGAAACGTTTTCACCAGAGTAAGGACCCTTCATCAAGCCAGGTAGATCTTGGGAAGACGAAATTGCTGCATACGCCCTGCGTGCTGACAAGCACACACCTGTGCCAATCCATGGCGTATTCAGCACAGGAATCTGCATCGATGGAGCCAAGACAAATGAAGGCTCAGGGAGGCAGTACCCATGTAGGAAAGCATTTGTACTTTGAAGGGGAGGCCAAGATTGTGAAACTACATACCCATGACAAATAGTTTTCATCATCCGCAGAATTTCACGGAGCAATGTTGTTGGGGGAGAAAAGGAACCACCTGAGGGGGGCACGCTCAACAAAACTACCTAGGGCAGGAGCACGGTTGCCCTCAGGCACTAGGCGTGTCAGGCCTCAACATTGTAAGGAAAGTTCACTTAGTCCCTGAGTGAAGTTTTCTCCGGAGTCCCACATCTACGTTCCTTAAATTTACTCTGTGGTTTCTGATAATCCTGGGTTATGAGCGGCCACCATTCACCATTATCCTTACACTCACGCGTCTCCTCCATCGACATAAAAGGAACTGGGAGACACACAACTGCTGGCAGCATCATTCAGCATAGTTTTCTCAACACAAAAGATACAGCTTTGTGGTGACATGTCATCCATGGTAAAACGTTTCCTAGCGAATAAGGAATCTTCCCATCGCAATGACAACCTGAGAGAATTGTCACCGATGGACTTGCCACTGTAATTACAAACATCTTCATGAGGCCGCACAGTGGTGAAGCACGGGAACCCAGGCGCTTCGCCCCTTTCCCTAGACCTGTGAAACTCAAAGAGGCGCTATTGACCTGTGAGACATGACATTGCTAGAAGCGACAGTGTACAGAGGCATGTAAACCTCTAAGGAGCCACTTGCGTGTGAAAATAGAATGCAGGCTGAACTTCATGGCAGGGTTCCAGATTATCAGGAATTCCACGGGCTGTATTGCTCAGACACAAAACACACTGATGCGTGGGGCACACTTGAACTGAGAAACTCGTGGGAATCACGGTTTTCCCAAAGACCCAGGATTCTCAGAGTGAGGGTAAGTTTGAAGGGAAACCACACTGCAGGTGGCGCTGTTTTGCTTTGAAACCTGCAAGAAGCAAGATTTCCTGTAAACCATGAATCTCAGAAACATTGTGATCGTAAAGTAAAACCATGGAGAGCAGATGTACTTCCAATAATCCAAAACTTAAATGAAACCTCAAAGCTAAATCCTATCCTAAAACCAACCCTAATCCTGACCCTAAACCTAACCCTAACCTAGGTCAAAACCTAACCCTAGGTCTAAACCTAAGCAGAGGTCTAACCCTAAGCCTAGGTCAAACTCTGTATACTCCGAACCCTAAACTTAACCCTAACCTAAGGCTCACCCTAAACCATGCCCTAACCCTAACCCTATGTCGAACCTAAGCCTAACCCTAATCCTAACCCAAAATCTGATGTTAACATGCAGCTAACTCTACAACTAACCTCACTCCTAACCGTCACCCTTCGCCTGAACCTAACTTAACTCGATCCCTCACCTTCACTCGAACCCTCAATATCAACGTTAATGTAATCCAATCACTTAAATTAGACAGAGAGCTAAACTTAACCTTAACCAAAACGGATGGAAAACAAACCGTAATCCTAACGCTATCTCTTAACCTCGCACACTTTCTAACCCTCACACAAATATTGACCCTGACCCATACCTAAACAGTCAAGTTTACCATAAGCCTAAACGAGAAAACAGGTTTGCTCACCGTTAGGCAATAAACCCTACTCTTACCTTCAACCTCACACTCACCTTACATTGCAACCTCAACCTTGCCATAACCCTGATCCTAACGCCACCCGTAACTCTCACCTGTACTCTAACACTATCCCTAAACATGACCAAATGCCTACAGCTATGTGCCCGTCTAAAGTTAACCCTAAAAATAAATCTTCTGTGCCGCAGTTTGGAAGCAGTTTCAAGAATTACACGGGAAAAGGTTTTTCTGCAAGAAAGAAACTGCAGGCGGCACGCATGAACTGAGAATATCATGCGGCACGAGCTCTTTGCCATCAGATGCTAAAAGTGCCATGAGTGGGTGCTATAAAGAAACAGAAGTTTATTTTCTCCGTGCTCATCAACCTCTGTGGGGTCTCTTTGTTCCAGACGCCTGAAATAAAGACAGTTGTCCGGAGACCCATAACCCTCCACTAGGTGGTCTTAGTGAGGTGCGGGTACATGCCGCAAACACAGAATTCCAAAGAAGGCTGAAGGTCCACAATTGAATGGTAATTGCCCAGAAACGAAGCAGCAGCCGGATCAGACTGGGAAACTTCAGCTTCCATTAGACCATGAGAATGTGAGACTCTGGTATGGCCACAATTCACGGTTTCCTGAGATCCGTGAAATTCCGTGTTGAATGTAAAGTCAGAATAATGAAACCTAGGGAGGCTCTGTTCAGCAGACCCGGGTGTAGCTCCCAGAGGCACAATGGTGCTCCTCTAGAATTTCGACGTAAAACGTTTTCATCAGAATAAGGACCCTTGATCAAGCCCGGTAGATCTTGGGAAGACGAAATTGCTGCATACACCCTGCGTGCTGACAAGCACACACCTGTGCCAGTCCATGGCGAATTCAGCACAGGAATCTGCATCGATGGAGCCAAGACAAATGAAAGCTCAGGGAGGCAGCACCTGTGTAGGAAAGTATTTGTACTTCGAAGGGCAGGCCAATATTGTGAAAGTACCTACCCCTGACAAATAGTTTTCATCATCCGCAGAATTTCATGGAGCAATGTTGTTGGGAGAGAAAAGGAACCAGCTGAGGGAGGCACGCTCAACAGAACTCGCTAGGGCAGGAGCACGGTTGCCCTCAGGCACTAGGCGTGTCAGGCCTCAACATTGTAAGGAAAGTTCATTTAAGTACCGGAGTGAAGTTTTCTCCGGAGTCCCACATCTACGTTCCTTAAATTGACTCTGTGGTTTCTGATCATCCTGGGTTATGAGTGGCCACCATTCACCTTTATCCTTACACTCACGCGTCTCCTCCATCGACGTAAAAGGAACTGGGAGACACGCACCTGCTGGCAGCATCATTCAGCAGAGTTTTCTCAACACAAAAGAGACAGCTTTGTGGTGACATGCCTTCCATGGAAAAACGTTTCCTAGCGAATAAGGAATCTTCCCATCGCAATGACAATCTGAGAGAATTGACACCGAGGTTCTTGCCGCTGTACTTACAAACATCTTCATGAGGCCGCACAGTGGTAAAACACGGGATCCCAGGCGCTTCGCCCCTTTCCCCAGACCTGTGAAAATCAAATAGGCACTATTGACCTGCGAGACATGACGTTGCTGGAAGCGTCAGTGTACAGAGGCATGTAAACCTCTAAGGAGCCACTTGCGTGTGAAAATAGAATGCAGGCTGAACTTCATGGCGGGGTTCCAGATTCTCAGGAATTCCCCGGCTGTATTGCTCAGACACAAAGCACACTGCTGCGTGGGGCACACTTGAACTGAGAAAGTCGCGGGACTCACGGTTTTCCCAAAGACCCAGGATTCTCTAAGAGCGAGCATAAGTTTGACAGAAAACCAAACTGCAGGTGGCGCCGTTGTGCTTTGGAACCTGCAAGTAGCAAGATTTCCCCTAAACCATGAATCTCAGAAACATTGTGATCATAAAGTAAAACCAGGGAGAGCAGATGTACTTCCAATAATCCAAAACGGAAATGAAACTTCAAAGCTAAATCCTATCCTAAAACCAACCCTAATCCTAACCCTAGGTCTAAACCTAAGCAGAGGTCTACCCCTAAGCCTAGGTCTAACTCTGTATACTCCTAACCCTAAACATAACCCTAAACGAAGGCTCACCCTAAACCAAGCCCTAACCCTAACCGTATGTCGAACCTAAGCCCAACCCTTATCTTAACCCCAAATCTGATGTTAACATGCAGCTCACCCTACAACTAACCTTACTCCTCACCGTCACCCTTCTCCACAAGTTAACTTAACTCTATCCCTCACCTTCAATCGAACCCTCAATATCACTGTTGATATAATCCAATAACTTCAACCAGACGGAGAGCGAAACTTAACCAAAACAGAGGGAACACAAACCGTAAGCCTAACCCTAACTCTTAACCTCGCACACTTTCTAACCCTCACACAAATATCAACCCTAACCCATACCTAATCAGTCCAGTTTACCATAAGCCTAAACGAGAAAACAGGTTCGCTCACCCTTAAGCACTATACCCTACTGTTACCTTCAACCTCACACTCACCTTACATTGCAACCTCAACCTTAACATAACGTGAATCCTAACCCCAGCCGTAACTTCTCACCTGAACTCTAACCCTATCCATAAACGTGCCCAAATGCCTACAGCTATGTGCCCGTCTAAAGTTAACCCTAAAAATAAATCTTCTGTGCCGCAGTTTGGAAGCAGTTTCAAGAATTACACGGGAAATGGTTTTTCTGCAAGAAAGAAACTGCAGGCGGCACGCATGAACTGAGAATATCATGCGGCACGAGCTCTTTGCCATCAGATGCTAAAAGTGCCATGAGTGGGTGCTATAAAGAAACAGAAGTTTATTTTCTCCGTGCTCATCAACCTCTGTGGGGTCTCTTTGTTCCAGACGCCTGAAATAAAGACAGTTGTCCGGAGACCCATAACCCTCCACTAGGTGGTCTTAGTGAGGTGCGGGTACATGCCGCAAACACAGAATTCCAAAGAAGGCTGAAGGTCCACAATTGAATGGTAATTGCCCAGAAACGAAGCAGCAGCCGGATCAGACTGGGAAACTTCAGCTTCCATTAGACCATGAGAATGTGAGACTCTGGTACGGCCACAATTCACGGTTTCCTGAGATCCGTGAAATTCCGTGTTGAATGTAAAGTCAGAATAATGAAACCTAGGGAGGCTCTGTTCAGCAGACCCGGGTGTAGCTCCCAGAGGCACAATGGTGCTCCTCTAGAATTTCGACGTAAAACGTTTTCATCAGAATAAGGACCCTTGATCAAGCCCGGTAGATCTTGGGAAGACGAAATTGCTGCATACGCCCTGCGTGCTGACAAGCACACACCTGTGCCAGTCCATGGCGAATTCAGCACAGGAATCTGCATCGATGGAGCCAAGACAAATGAAAGCTCAGGGAGGCAGCACCCGTGTTGGAAAGTATTTGTACTTCGAAGGGCAGGCCAATATTGTGAAAATACCTACCCCTGACAAATAGTTTTCATCATCCGCAGAATTTCACGGAGCAATGTTGTTGGGAGAGAAAAGGAACCAGCTGAGGGAGGCACGCTCAACAGAACTCGCTAGGGCAGGAGCACGGTTGCCCTCAGGCACTAGGCGTGTCAGGCCTCAACATTGTAAGGAAAGTTCATTTAAGTACCGGAGTGAAGTTTTCTCCGGAGTCCCACATCTACGTTCCTTAAATTGACTCTGTGGTTTCTGATCATCCTGGGTTATGAGTGGCCACCATTCACCTTTATCCTTACACTCACGCGTCTCCTCCATCGACGTAAAAGGAACTGGGAGACACGCACCTGCTGGCAGCATCATTCAGCAGAGTTTTCTCAACACAAAAGAGACAGCTTTGTGGTGGGGAGGCACGCTCAACAGAACTCTCTCTAGGCCGCGCTGCTATTCCCTTTCATTTCCCTCTTGTGCCCACTGCCATGCTCAGTCTTCATTTGGGTTTCAGTAAATCCTCTTGGTTTCTTTACCCTTGATCACGCCCTACCAGGATTCCTACATCGCCCTCACCACGGATTTGCATCCACTTGTTGTTCCCTTGTCTCTGGGTTTGTTTGTTTTTTCCTTTTTTTTTTAATTTTAACAATTTATTAGGGGCTCATACAATTCTTATCACAGTTCATACATATACAAACATCAATTGTATAAAGCACATCTGTACAGTCTTTGCCCTAAGCATTTTTTTCTCCTCTTTTCTTTTTTTACATCTTATTAGGGACTCATACAACTCTTATCACCATCCATACATATACAAAAATCAATTGTATAAAGCACATCCATACATTCCCTGCCCCAATCATTCTCAAGGCATTTGCTCTCCACTTAAGCCCCTTGCATCAGGTCCTCTTTTTTTTCCCCTCCCTCCCCTTTCCCCCCTCCCTCATGTGCCCTTGGTAATTTATACCTCGCTATTTTGTCATATCTTGCCCTATCCGGAGTCTCCCTTCCCCCCTTCTCTGCTGTCCCTCTCCCAGGGAAGAGGTCACATGTGGATCCTTGTAATCAGTTCCCCCTTTCCAACCCACTCACCCTCCACTCTCCCAGCATCGTCCCTCACACCCTTGGTCCTGAAGGTATCATCCACCCTGGATTCCCTGTACCTCCAGCCCTCATATGTACCAGTGTACAGCCTCTGTCCTATCCAGGCCTGCAAGGTAGAATTCGGATCATGGTAGTTGGGGGGAGGAAGCATCCAGGATCTGGGGGAAAGCTGTGTTCTTCATCGGTACTACCTCGCACCCTAATTAACCCATCTCCTCTCCTAAACGCCTCTATGAGGGGATCTCCATTGGCCGACACTTGGGCCTTGGGTCTCCACTCTGCACTTCCCCCTTCATTTAATATGGTATATATATATACACATAAATACACATACATACACACACTTATATCGTTGTTTTGGGTTTTTTTTGCATGATGCCTTATACCTGGTCCCTTGGCACCTCGTGATAGCACTGGCCGGTGTGCTTCTTCCATGTGGGCTTTTTTGCTTCTGAGCTAGATGGCCGCTTGTTCACCTTCAAGCCTTTAAGACCCCAGACACTTTCTCTTTTGATAGCCGGGCACCATCAGCTTTCTTCACCACATTTGCTTATGCACCCATTTGTCTTCAGCGATCCTATCATGGATGTGTGCAGTCAATGATATGATTTTTTGTTCTTTGATGCCTGGTAACTGATCCCTTTGGGACCACTCGATCACACAGGCTGGTGTTTTCTTCCATGTGGACTTTGTTGCTTCTGAGCTAGATGGCTGCTTGTTTATCTTCAAGCCTTTAAGACCCCAGTCACTATCTCTTTTGATAGCCGGGCACCATCAGCTTTCTTCACCACATTTACTTGTTCACCCACTTTGGCTCCAGCCGTTGTGTCGGGAGAGTGAGCATCATAGAGTTCCAATTTAATAAAAGAAGGTATTCATGCATTGAGGGAGTGTTTGAGTAGAGGCCCAAGGTCCTTCCGCCACCTTAATACTTGACCTATAAATATAGACACAAAGATCTATTTCCCCAACCTCCTATATATATTTGCATGTACATGTCTTTGTCTAGACCTCCATGAATGCCATTTGACTCCTAGCTCTTTCCCCCATCTCCCTTGACTTTCCTCCTGCCCTACTACCATGCTTCATCGCCACCTGGGCTAGAGTATACCTCTTCTCTAAGCAACCTTACCCTTGATCATTTCCCACCAGGCCTGCCACTCCCTCTTCTCTACCATTTGGGGTCCCATGTTTTTCCCTTGTCCCTGGGTTTGTTAACACCACTTCCTTACCCCCCCACCCCCCCACCCCAAGTCCCCCCGGAACTGTCGGTCCCGTTGTTTTTCCTCCAGATAGTTCATCCAGCCTGTCCTATTCAGACAGACCTGTGGAGTCACTAACATGCACGAAAACAAGACAGAGGAAAACAAAGCAACAGTATACAACCAGACAACAAAAACAAACCACTGACAAAGAACAGAACAAAACAGTTCACAAGAGAAAAGCTTGTAGTTAGTTCAGGGATCGTTTGCTGACCCTTAGGAGCGTTTTCCAGTCCAGTCTGTTGGGGCACCACGCCCTGGCCCCAAAGTCCACTTTCAGCATTCCCTGGGGACCTTGCCACTCCATTCCCTTGCTGTTCCGCTGCACTCCCCCAGTGATTTGCCTCGGTGTGGTGGGATCAGGTCAGATGCAATTCCCACACTGTGTCTCCGGTGCTGTCCCCTGTATCGCCCTTAGTCACTGAGGGGCATCATGTCTCATAGTAGGGCCAGCCATGTTGTTCTCTCTGTGGACTGTCTGCTCTACTCAGGAACATCATCATGATGGCCTGGCGGGCCAGGCTGTGCTCCACTCTCTCCTCCTCCCCCTTCATCTGCTCCCGTGTGCTCTGATCAGATATGTCCATCTCCTGGAGCTGCAGAGTCAATGTCGTCCTTTGGAACAAATTCTTTTCGGGGGAGGGGCAGGAATCCACTTAATTTATGGTGCTGGGGCCAGCCTCCCAGACCTCTCCACTGGTTCCCTCCTCCACGCCGGGATATTGCATTCACACCTTGTGACACTGGGTTGAAGTCTGGTCCCACTTTCCCTGTGGAGATATAAACAATACCCTCCCCTTGGGTGGATTAATGCCCCAGGACCCCACTACCCTTTTCTTCCTTGTATTCATCCTTTTGTTTTCCTTTCCCCACCTCCTCCACCATTGTCTACCATGTACATCCCTGGTTTTGGTCTCGTCTCTTCCATACTACACCGTCTTCACCCCTAAAATGTTTGTATACAGTAGCTTTTTTCCCTATGCCACTTTTGCTTTTTAAAAATTTTTTTTTAATTCTTACCTCAGCGGACTCATGTTGTACTTGTCCTTTTGTGCCTGACTTACTTCACTTAGCATGATTTCCTCCAGTTCTTCCCATGCCGCTATGTGCCTCATATGTTCATCACTGCTTTTTAGTGATGCGTAGTATTCCATTGTATGTATATACCACAGTTTTTTAATCCAATCGTCAGTTGATGGAAATTTGGGTTGCTTCCAACTCCTTGCAATTGTGAACTGTGCCGCAATGAACATTGGAGCACAGATGTCTGGTCTTGGTTTGTTTCTTGCCTCTTCTGGGTATATGCCCAGTAGGGGGATTGCTGCGTCATATGGTAACTCTATTTCCATCTGTTTTAGGTATCGCCAGATTGATTTCCATAGTGGCTGTACGTACTTACAGTCCCACCAGCAGTGGATGAGAGTTCCTGTCTCCCCACAGCCCCTCCAACACTTGTCGCTTTCTGATTTTTTGAATTGGGCTACCTTTGAGGGTGTCAGGTGGTACCTCATTGTTGTTTTAATTTGCATTTCTCTTATGGCTAAAGATCGGGAACATTTTCTCATATGTTTGTTGGCCATTCGGATTTCTGACCCTGTGAAACTTCTGTTCAAGTCCTTTGCCCACCTTTCAAGTGGGCTATTGGTTTTTTTCTTTTTGGAAGCTAGCAGAGTACTGTAGATTTTAGTAATAAGGCCTTTGTCTGGTGTGTCATTGCTAAAGATGTTTTCCCAGTCTGTGGACTCTCTTATTACTCTCTTGGTGAAGTCTTTAGATGTACACAAGTGTTTTATCTTCATATCCCATTTGTCGATTTGTGCCTCCTCTGTGTTTGTGTCCTTCCCTATTTCTGATAGCCTGTGTATTCCCTGCGCCAAAGGTCTCAAGTTGGTCCCAATTCCCTCATTGATGGTCCTAATAGTTTGGGGTTTAACTTCATGGTCTGTAATCCACCTTGAGTTTATTCTTGTGCATGGAGTGAGATAAGGGTCTTGCTTCATTTTTCTGCATGTTGACATCCATTTTTCCCAGCACCACTTATTAAAGAGGGCATCTGCTTCCCATTTGATATTTTTGGGGCCCTTGTCAAAGATCAGCTGTGTGTATGCTGATGCTTTTATTTCTGGGTTTTCAGTTCTTTTCCATTGGTCTGGGTATCTGTCATTGTACCAATACCATGCAGTTTTGAGAACTGTGGCTGCATAGTATGTGCCAAAGTCGTCTCTGGGTTTCTTAACACCACTCCTTTTCCCCCCAACTGCCTCTTTCCCGAGGCCCTCCCCCGAAGCGTTGGTCCCCTGTTTCTCTCCTGCAGATTGTGCATCCAGCATCTCTTTTTAGACATACAGTAGAGGTAATAACATGCACAAACACAAGACAGAGCAACAGCAAGCACCAAAAGAAAGAAAACAGCCAAAATCCAATGACCATAAAAGAAAGCACAACTCATCAAGAAAGGAAAGCTCGTAGTTAGTTCACGGACTGTTTGTTGGTCCTTAGGAGTGTTTTCCAGTCCAGTCTGTGCGGGCAACAAGTCCTGCCCCCAAAGTCCTCCTTTGGCATTCCCTGGGGACCTTGCTGCTCCACTTCCTTGCTCTTCTGCTGCACCCCCTTAGTGCTATGCCTCGGTGTGGCAGGATCCGTTCCCGCACTGTGTCTCCAGTGTTGTCCCTTCTAGGGCTATGGGTCTTTGAGGGACGTCGTGCCTCATCTTTGGCTGGCCATGTGGTCTTCTGTGTGGACTGTCTTCTCTGAGTGGGAACATCATCCTCAAGGCCTGGTGGGCCAGTATGTGCTCCACTCTCCCCTTCGTCTGCTCCGTGTGCTCCCATCAGCTATGTCCCTCTCCCAGAGCTGCAGATTCAGTGCCATCCTATGAAAAAACATATTCGGGCGGGGGAGGGGGGCACGGGGGGAAGGATCTGCTCAGATCTTTTGAGGGTCCAGGAGAGAGTGACTGCTTAGCTGGACACAGGCATGTGGGGCTCCGAGCTCTGGCTCCAGACACTGGTTGGGAATGTGGCTTTGTTGTTAACCAGTTGTGTTCCTGTGGGTCAGTATCTGTGTCTTTTTGAGTGAGTTTTCTCATCTGGAAAGTAAAGGTATTCCATGGTCTAGTGTCCCATGTCACTAAGTGATCGAGAGGGGTTAACCCGAACCTGATTCAAACCTGTGGACATGTCAGGCGCATTCTAGATGTGGGGTGGCGATTCAGAGTCCAGGACAATGATAATGTCCAAGAGGTGATATAGGTGGCTTCGTATTGAAACGGGAAGCCCATTGTGGAGGTTTTGTCCTTCCGCTGATGGGCACCTCAACTCCTGCTAAAAGAGTTTCACTGGCTCAACAGCCGAGCCGGGAGCCAGTGCCATGAAAACCATGTGGCTAACTGGGACATAGGGCAGAGAGACTTTTTTTTACCTTGATGGCTTGGGAAGCCCCCCAATCTCCATGCAAACCTTCTGGTGTGAGTACTTTGGAAGCAATCATAGGCTGACAGTAATTCCAATCTTTTCTTTGACAATGTGTCCGTTCTCTTTTTGAACCTGAGAAGATGGCCCCTGTGTCCTCCAAGACATTTCCTGGCTGGCCCCCGACTTGGACAGTTAGCACGGGATCCTGGGGGCCAGTGAAACAGAGCCCTGAGACATTCCTTCAGCTTCCTCAAGCGTTATTGTCTCTCGCTTGGGTTTTTCTAGGCGAGGACGAGGCCCGTCCTCTCTAGTGGAGGTTTGTCCGTCTCTCCTGGGGTTTTCAATGCAGTGGTTTTTCCAATGTCTGTCTCTTCTGTAGTAGGCACATGGATCCTTCCTTCCTCTGGGCTTGGCGGTGCCACAGGTCAGTCTCTCCGTGAGTGGGCCATGATCTCTTTTCCTGAGTCTCTGGTGTGTCTCATGGCAATTCCTCGTATTTTGGTTATTTCTTTGTCTCTGTCGTGGTAGGGTCATCTGTGTTGTGAAACACCCACTAAGACACTTCTACCAAATCACTGATTGTTCCCTTCAAATGCTTCCCTTTTTTTTCATGTCTGAGGTGGGCTGAGTAACAAAGGCAATACTTATTGCCCTCTTGTTCTCGGGAGCCTCTGGGTCCTTGGGGGTACAAAGACCGCAGGCTTCCATCAGCCACTCTAAAAAGGCAAGCAGACAGGCAGGCAGACAGGCAGGCAGACAGGCAGGCAGGCAGACAGGCAGGCAGACATTCTCTTGTAGGCACCTGAAAATTCTCACTGACCTTAGATAAATGCATAGGTTTCCTAGCTGTCCCGCGGAGGCCCTGCAAGAGAAACTGGTGATACCTGGTTAAGCCCTCGGGGCCTTACTGGGAGTTTGGGTCCCACATTATTCGTGGAGTGGCAAAAAGAGTTTCTCTCCAGTGGGGAGTGCCGGCTGGCTGACCATCAGGTCTACTGACTGCTTTCTGGGCCTCTCCTTGGAAGGGCTCCCGTTCCTCTGTTGTGAACAGCACCTGGAGAAGTGGCTGGCACTTGTCTGAGGTGGGTTGATGCATGTGGAAAAGCTTGTCTAGCAAAGAAATCAGACCTTGTGGTTTGTCAGACCAGGGGGGTTTGTTGATTCCAATTATGCAATCCCTGGAAGAAAAGGAGACATAGACCCAAAGAGGGACTCCGGGGGGGTTTCCTCAGGTGTTGGGGCTGCTTGCCTTAAGCAGAGAATGCTGCTGCCCAGTGATCCTTCTCGGGGGGTGGAGAGGACATGCCAGCCCTAGTGCACGTGTTGGGGGGTGACTTTAAAAGGGGTGGTATTTCTCTCTCTCTGGCCCCCCATGAACTGATAGGCAGGCAGTGGTCACAATGGGTCTTAAGCCAGCTCTCCCGCTCCCGGAGTCCTCCTGCAAAGTGGGATAAAGACGATGGGGATGGGGAGGGGACGGGAGGGGAGGGGAGGGACGGCCTCCACCTTGGTGGCCATAGGAACTTGGACCAGTTGTCTTTCCCGGTCATGCCATGTTTCCTGAAATCTTGGGGAAAAGTACCCATTCTGTTGGGGGAGGGAGTAAGTCTTTTATATATGCTGGCTTATTAGTGGCCCTGTCAAGTCACATATCAATTTTATTTATTTTTTCCCTAACCATAACCCTAACCCTAATCCTAACCCCCTAACCCTAACCCCCTAACCCACTAACTCCCTAATCACATCAGCCCCTAACCCCCTCAGCACCTAACCCCCTCAGCCCCCTAACCCCCTCAGCCCCCTAACCACCTCAGCCCCAGCCGCAGCCCCCTAACAGCCTCAGCCCCAGCCCCCTAACCGCCTACGCCCCAGCCCCAGCCCGCTAACCACCTCAGCCCCAGCCATAGTCCCCTAACCGCCTCAGTCCCAGCCCCAGCCCCCTAACCGCCTCAGCCCCAGCCCCAGCCCCCTAACCACCTCAGCCCCAGCCCCAGCCCCCTAAACCTCAGGCCCAGCCCCCTAAGCCTAAGCCTATGCCCCAGCCCCAGCCCCCTAAGCCTCAGCCCCAGCCCCCTAACCGCCTCAGCCCCAGCCCCAGCCCCCTAAGCCTCAACTCCAGCCCCAGCCCCCTAAGCCTAAGCCCCAGTCCCCTAAGCCTAAGTCTAAGCCCCAGGCCCAGCCCCCTAAGCCTAAGCCACCGCCCCCTAAGCCTAAGCCTAAGCCCCATCCCCAGCCCCCTAAGCCTCAGCCCCAGCCCCAGGCCCTAACCGCCTCAGCCCCAGCCCCCTAAGCCTCAGCCCCAGCTCCAGCCCCCTAAGCCTAAGCCCCAGCCCCCTAAGCCCCAGCCCCAACCCCATAAGCCCCAAGCCCTAAGCCCCAGACCCAGCCCCCTAAGCCCCAGCCCCCTAAGCCCCAGCCCCCTAAGCCCCAGCCCCAGCCCCCTAACCGCCTCAGCCCCAGCCCCAGCCCCCTAACCGCCTCAGCACCAGCCCCAGCCCCTAACCACCTCAGCCCCAGCCCCAGCCCCCTAAGACTCAGCCCCAGCCCCAGCCCCCTAAGCCCCAGCCCCAGCCCTCTAAGCCTCAGCCCCAACCCCCTAAGCCTAAACCTAAGCCCCAGCCCCAGTCCCCTAAGTCTAAGCCTAAGCCCAAGCCCCAGCCCCCTAAGCCTCAGCCCCAGGCACAGCCCCCTAACCACCTCAGCCCCAGCCCCCTAAGCCCCAGCCCCAGCCCTCTAAGCCTCAGCCCCAACCCCCTAAGCCTAAACCTAAGCCCCAGCCCCAGTCCCCTAAGTCTAAGCCTAAGCCCAAGCCCCAGCCCCCTAAGCCTAAGCCCCAGCCCCCTAAGCCTAAGCCCCAGCCCCTTAAGCCTAGGCCCAAGCCCCAGGCCCAGCCCCCTAAACCTAAGCCCCAGCCCCAGCCCCCTAAACCTAAGCCCCAGCCTCAGCCCCAGCCCCCTAAGCCAAAGCCCAAGCACCAGGCCCAGCCCCCTAAGCCTAAGCCCAGCCCCTAAGCCTAAGCCCCAGCCCCGGCCCCCTAAGGCCAAGCCCCAGCCCCCTAAGACTCAACCCCCTAAGCCCCAGCCCCTTAAGCGCCAGCCCCCTAAGCCACAGACTAAGCCCCAGACCCAACACCCTAAGCCCCAGCCCCCTAAGCCCCAGCCGGACACGAAATCAGAAGCCCTATGGAGATTCTGCAAGGGTGTGTGTGTGTGTGTGTGTGTGTGTGTGTGTGTGTAAAAAGGACCTGAAGTCAGAAGCCTTGTAGAGATTCTGCAAGGGTGTATGTGTGTGTGTATGTGTGTGTAAAAAGACACAAAGTCAGAAGCACTCTAGAGATCCTGCAAGGGTATGTGTTTGTCTGCGTGTGTGTGTGTGTGTGTGTGTGTGTGTGCAAAAAGGACACGAAGTCAGAAGCACTCCAGAGATTCTGCAAAGGTGCTTGTGTGTGTGTATGTGTGTGAAAAAAGATATGAAGACAGAAGGCCTCCAGAGATTCTTCACGGTGTGTGTGTGTGTGTGTGTGTGTGTGTGTGTGTGTGTGTAAAAAAGAAAAAAGTCAGAAAACCTCTAGAGATTCTGCAAGGGTGTATGTGTGTGTGTAAAAAGGACAAGAAATCAAAAGGCCTCTAGACATTGTGCAATGTTGTGTGTGTGTGTGTGTGTGTGTGTGTATAAAAAGGACATGAAGACATAAGTCCTCCAGAGATTCTGCAAGGGTGTGAGTGTGTGTGTGCGTGTGTAAAAGGATAGGAATTTAGATTCCCTGTAGAGTTTCTGCAAGGGTGTGTGTGTGTGTGTGTGTGTGTGTGTGTGTGTGTGTGTGTGTAAAAAAGGACACGAAGTCAGAATCCCTCTAGAAATTCTGCAAGGTTTTATGTGTGTGACTGTGTGCGTGTGTAATAAGGTCACGAAGTCAGAAGCCCCCAACAGATTCTGCCAGTATGTGTGTGTGTGTGTGTGTGTGTTTGTGAAAAGGACACCTAGTAAGAAGCACTCAAGAGATTCTGCAAGGGTGTATGTGGGTGAGTGTGTATGTGTGTGTAAAAGGACACGAATCAAAAGCCTTCTAGGGTTTCTGCAAAGGAATGAGTGTGAGAGTGAGGGAGTGTGTGTGCATGTGGGTGTGTGTGTAAAAAGGACACGAAGTCAGAAGACCTCCAGAGATTCTACAAGCGTGTCTGTGTGTGTATGAGTAAAAAGGACAAGAATTCAGAAGCCTTCTAGAAATTCTGCTAGGGTGTGTCTATGAGTTTGTGTGTGTGTGGGTGTGAGTGTGTGTGTGTGTGTTTGTGTGTGTGTGTGTAAAAAGAACACGAAGTCAGAAGCACTCCAGAGATTCTACAAGGGTGCATGCGTGTGTGTATGTGTGTGTGTGCGTGTGTAAAAAGAACACGAAGTCTGAAACCCTCTAGAGTTTCTGCAAGTGTGTGTGTGTGTCTGTGTGTGTGTGTGTGAAAAGGACACGAAATCAGAAGCCCTATGGAGATTCTGCAAGGATGTGTGTGTGTGTGTGTGTGTGTGTGTGTGTGTAAAAAGGACATGAAGTCAGAAGCCTTCTAGAGGTTCTGCAAGGGTGTATGTGTGTTTGTGTATGTGTGTGTAAAAAGACACAAAGTCAGAAGCACTCTAGAGATCCTGCAAGGGTATGTGTATGTCTGCGTGTGTGTGTGTGTGTGTGTGTGTGCAAAAAGGACACGAAGTCAGAAGCACTCCAGAGATTCTACAAGGGTGCATGCATGTGTGTATGTGTGTGTGTGTGCGTGTGTAAAAAGAACACGAAGTCCGAAGCCCTCTAGAGTTTCTGCAAGTGTGTGTGTGTGTGTGTGTGTTTGTGTGAAAAGGACACGAAATCAGAAACCCTATGGAGATTCTGCAAGGATGTGTGTGTGTGTGTGTGTGTGTGTGTAAAAAGGACATGAAGTCAGAAGCCTTCTAGAGGTTCTGCAAGGGTGTATGTGTGTTTGTGTGTGTGTGTGTGTGTGTGTAAAAAGACACAAAGTCAGAAGCACTCTAGAGATCCTGCAAGGGTATGTGTTTGTCTGCGTGTGTGTGTGTGTGTGTGTGCAAAAAGGGCACGAAGTCAGAAGCACTCCTGAGATTCTGCAAGAGTGCTTGTATGTGTATGTGTGTGTAAAAAGATATGAAGTCAAAAGGCCTCCAGAGATTCTTCACGGTGTGTGTGTGTGTGTGTGTGTGTGTGTGTAAAAAAGAAAAAACTCAGAAAACCTCTAGAGATTCTGGAAGGGTGTGTGTGTGTGTGTGTAAAAAGGACAAGAAATCAAAAGGCCTCTAGAGATTGTGCAAGGTTGTGTGTCTGTGTGTGTGTGTGTGTGTATAAAAAGGACATGAAGACAGAAGCCCTCCAGACATTCTGCAAGGGTGTGAGTGTGTGTGTGCGTGTGTAAAAGGATAGGAATTTAGAATCCCTGTAGAGTTTCTGCAAGGGTGTGTGTGTGTGTGTGTGTGTGTGTGAAAATGACACGATGTCAAAATCCCTCTAGAGATTCTGCAAGGATGTGTGTGTGTGTGTGTGTGTAAAAAGGACATGTTGTTAAAAGTCCTCCAGAGATTCTGAACGGGTGTGTGTCTGTGTGCATGTGTGTAAAAAGGACACCAAGTCGAAGCCCTCTAGAGATCCTGCAAGGGTGTGTCTGTGTGTGAGTGTGTTTGTAAAAAGAACACAAAGTTAGAAACCCTCAAGTGATTTTGCAAGGGAATGCGTTTGAGTGTGTCTGTGTGTGTGTGTGTAAATTACATGAAGTCAGAAGCATTCCAGCGATTCTGCAAGGATACGTGTATGTGTGTTTGTGTGTGTGTGTGTAAAAAGACACAAAGTCAGAAGCACTCTAGAGATCCTGCAAGGGTATGTGTTTGTGTGTGTGTGTGTGTGTGTGCAAAAAGGGCACGAAGTCAGAAGCACTCCTGAGATTCTGCAAGGGTGCTTGTATGTGTATGTGTGTGTAAAAAGATATGAAGTCAAAAGGCCTCCAGAGATTCTTCACGGTGTGTGTGTGTGTGTGTGTGTGTGTGTGTAAAAAAGAAAAAACTCAGAAAACCTCTAGAGATTCTGGAAGGGTGTATGTGTGTGTGTGTAAAAAGGACAAGAAATCAAAAGGCCTCTAGAGATTGTGCAAGGTTGTGTGTCTGTGTGTGTGTGTGTATAAAAAGGACATGAAGACAGAAGCCCTCCAGACATTCTGCAAGGGTGTGAGTGTGTGTGTGCGTGTGTAAAAGGATAGGAATTTAGAATCCCTGTAGAGTTTCTGCAAGGGTGTGTGTGTATGTGTGTGTGTGTGTGTGTGTGTGTGAAAATGACACGATGTCAAAATCCCTCTAGAGATTCTGCAAGGATGTGTGTGTGTGTGTGTGTGTGTGTAAAAAGGACATGTTGTTAAAAGTCCTCCAGAGATTCTGAACGGTGTGTGTCTGTGTGCATGTGTGTAAAAAGGACACCAAGTCGAAGCCCTCTAGAGATCCTGCAAGGGTGTGTCTGTGTGTGAGTGTGTTTGTAAAAAGAACACAAAGTTAGAAACCCTCAAGTGATTTTGCAAGGGAATGCGTTTGAGTGTGTCTGTGTGTGTGTGTATAAATTACATGAAGTCAGAAGCATTCCAGCGATTCTGCAAGGATACGTGTGTGTGTGTGTGTGTGTGTGTGTGTA
>NC_134545.1:40137062-40142062 GCF_050624435.1 Tenrec ecaudatus
TGTGTATGTGTAAAAAGATCACGAAGTTAGAAGTCCTCCGATATTCTGCCAGTATGTATGTGTGTTTGTAAAAAGGACACCAAATACGAAGCTCTCAAGAGATTCTGCAAGGTTTTATGTGTGTGAGTGTGTGCGTGTGTAATAAGGTCACGAAGTCAGAAGCCCTCCAGAGATTCTGCCAGTATGTGTGTGTGTGTGTTTGTGAAAAGGACACCTAGTAAGAAGCTCTCAAGAGATTCTGCAAGGGTGTATGTTTGTGAGTGTGTGTGTGTGTGTGTGTGTGTGTAAAAAGGACACGAAAACAGAAGCACTCTAGAGATTCTGCAAGGGTGTGTGTTTGTGTGTGTATATGTGTGTAAAAAGGACACCAAGTAAGAAGCATTCCAGAGATTCTGCAAGGGTGTGTGTTTGTGTGTGTGTGTGTGTGTGTGTAAAAAGGGCACGAAGTCAGAAGCACTCCAGAGATTCTTCCAGTATGTGTGTGTGTGTTTGTATAAAGGACACCAAGTACGAAACTCTCAAGAGATTCTGCAAGATTTTATGTGTGTGAGTGTGTGCGTGTATAATGAGGTCACGAAGTCAGAAGCCCTCAGAAATTCTGCCAGTATGTGTGTGTGTGTGTGTGTGTGTGTGTTTGTGAACAGGACACCTAGTAAGAAACTCTCAAGTGATTCTGCAAGTGTGTATGTGTGTGAGTGTGTGTGTAAAAAGAACACGAAATCAAAAGCCTTCTAGGGTTTCTGCAAAGGAATGAGTGTGAGAGTGAGGGAGTGTGTGTGTATGTATGTGTGTGTGTGTGTGTGTGTAAAAAGGACATGGAATCAGAAGCCCTCCAGTGGTTCTGTAAGGGTGTGTGTGTGTGTGTGTGTGTGTGTGTGTGTGTGTAAAAAGAACACGAAGTCAGAAGCACTCCAGAGATTCTGCAAGGATGCGTGCATGTGTGTGTGTGTGTGTGTTTGTGTAAAAAGGACACAAAGTCAGAAGCCCTCTATTGATTCTGCAATGGTGTGTGTGTGTGCGTGTGTGTGTGTGTAAAAAGGACAACAAGTCAGACACCATCCAGAGATTCTACCAGGGTGTATGTGTGTGTCTGCGTGTGTGTGTTTGTGTAAAAAGACACGAAGTCAGAAGCCCTCTAGAGATTCTTCAAGGGTGTGTGTATTTGTGTGTGTTTGTGTAAAAAGGACACAAAGTCAGAAGCCCTCCAGAGATTCTGCAACGGTGTATATGTGAGTGTGTGTGCGTGTAAAAATCACACAAAGTCAGAAAACCACTATTGATTCTGCAAGGGTTTCTGTGTGTGTGTTGTGTTTGTAATAAGTACACCAAGTTAGAAGCCCTCCAGAGATTCTGCAAGTGTGTGTGTGTGTGTGTGTGTGCGTGTGTGTGAAAACGACACGAAGTCAGGAGATTCTGCAAGGGTGTGTGTGTGTGTGTGTGTGTGTGTGTGTGTGTCAAAAGTACAGGATGTCAGAAACCCTCAAGAGATTCTGCAAGGGTGTGTGTGTTGTGTTAAAAGGACACGAAGTCAGAAACCCTCTAGGTTTTCTGGAAATGTATGAGTGTGGGAGTGAGGGAGTGTGTGTGTGTGTGTGTAATAAGGACACAAAATCAGAAGCCCTCTAGTGATTCGGCAAGGGTGTGTGTGTGTGTGTGTGTGTGTGTGTGTGTGTGTGTGTGTTTAAAAAGGAAAAAAGTCAGAAGCTATCCAGAAATTCTGCAAGGATGCATCTATGTGTGTGTGTGTGTGTGTGTGTGTGTAAAAATAACAGGAAGTCATAAGCCCTCTAGGAATTCTGCAAAGGCATGAGTATCAGTGTGAGGGAGTGTGTGTGTGTGTGTGTGTGTGTGTGCGTAAAAAGGACACGAAGTCAGAAGCCCTCCAGAGATTCTGCAAGAGTGTGTGTGTGTAACAAGGACATGACGTCAGAAACCCTCAAGAGATTCTGCAAGGGTGTCTGTGTGTATATGTGTTAAAAAGACAAGAATTCAGAAGCCTTACAGAAATTCTGCTAGGGAGTATCTGTGTGTGTGTGTGTGTGTGTAAAAAGGACACGAAGTCAGAAGCACTCCAGAGATTCTGCAAGGGTGTGTGCATGTGTGTATGTGTGTGTGTGTGCGTGTGTAAAAAGAACATGAAGTCCGAAGCCCTCTAGGATTTCTGCAAGGGTGTGTGTGTGTATGTGTGTGTGTGTGTGTGTGTTTGTATCTGTGTGAAAAAGACACGAAATCAGAAGCCTTATGGAGATTCTGCAAGGATGTGTGTGTGTGTGTGTGTGTGTGTGTGAAAAAGGACATGAAGTCAGAAGCATTCTAGAGATTCTGCAAGGTTGTATGTATGTGTGTGTGTTTGTGTAAAAAGAACACAAAGTCAGAAGCCCTCTAGAGATTCTGCAACAGTGAGTGTGTTTTGTTAAAAGGACATGAAGTCAGAAGTCATCCAGAGTTTCTGCAAGGGGGTGTGTGTGTGTTTGTGTGTGTGTTTAAAAAGGACACAAAGTAAGAAGTCATCCAGGAATTCTGCAAGGATGTGTGTCTGTGTGTGTGTGTGTGTGTGTGTGTAAAAAGGACACAAAGTAAGATGCCCTCTAAGAATTTTGCAAAGGTATGTGTATCAGTGTGAGGGAGTGTGTGTGTGTGAGTGTGTGTGTGTGAGTGTGTGTGTGTTTAAAAAGGACACGGAGTCAGAAGCCCTCCAGAGATTCGGAAAGAGTGTGTGTGTGTAACAAGGACATGAGGTCAGAAGCCCTCAAGAGATTCCTCAAGGGTGTGTGTGTGTGTGTGTGTGTGTGTGTGTGTGTGTGTAAAAAGGACACATGAAGTCAGAAACAATCCATAGATTCTGCAAGGTGTGTGTGTGTGTGTAAAAAGGACACATGAATTCAGAAACACTCCATAGATTCTAAAAGGGTGTGTGTATGAGTGTGTGTGAGTGTGTGTGTGTAAAAAGGTCACGAAGTCAGAAGTCCTCCAGAAATTCTGCCAGTATGTGTGTGTGTGTTTGTAAAAAGAACACCAAGTACGAAGCTCTCAAGAGATTTTGCAAGATTTTATGTGTGTTTGTGTGTGCGTGTGTAATAAGGTCTTAAAGTAAGAAGCCCTCCAGAGATTCTGCAAGGGTGTGTGTGTGTGTGTGTGTGTTTAAAAAGGACACAAACTAAGAAGCCATCCAGGAATTCTGCAAGTGTGTGTGTGTGTGTGTGTGTGCGTGTAAAAAGGACAGGAAGTCAGAAGCCCTCTAGGAATTTTCCAAAGTTATGAGTATCAGTGTGAGGGAGTGTGTGTGTGTGTGTGTGTGTGTGTGTGTGTAAAAAGGACACGAAGCCAGAAGCCGTCCAGAGATTCTGCAAGTGTGTGCGTGTGTAACAAAGACATGACGTCAGAAGCCCTCAAGAGATTCTGCAAGGGTGTGTGTGTGTGTGTGTGAGAGAGAGTGTGTGTGTAAAAAGGACACATGATGTCAGAAACACTCCATAGATTCTGCAAGGGTGCTCGTGTGTGTGTATGTGTGTATAAAGATATGAAGTCAGAAGGCATCCAGAGATTCCTCAAGGGTGTGAGTGTGTGTGTGTGTGTGTGTGTGTGCGTGTGTGTGTGTGTGTGTATAAAAAAAAGAATTCAGAAACCCTCTAGAGATTCTGCAAGGCTGTGTGTGTGTGTGTGTAAAACGGACACGATGTGAGAAGCCTTCTAGAGATTCTCCAAGGGTGTGTGTGTGTGTGTGTGCTGTGTGTGTGTGTAAAAAAGGACACCTAGTCAGAAGCATTTTAGAGATTCTGCAAGGGTGTGTGTTTGTGTGTGTGTGTGTAAAAAGGACACGAATTGAGAAGCACTCCAGAGATTCTGCCAGTATGTGTGTGTGTGTTTGTTTGTAAAAAGGACACCAAGTACAAAGCTCTCAAGAGATTCTGCAAGGTTTTATGTGTGTGAGTGTGTGCGTGTGTAATAAGGTCACGAAGTCAGAAGCCCTCCAGAGATTCTGCCAGTGTGTGTGTGTGTGTGTGTGTGTGTTTGTGAAAAGGACACCTAGTAAAAAGCTCTCAAGAGATTCTGCAAGGGTGTATGTGAGTGTGTGTGTGTGTGTGTGTGTGTGTGTGTGTGTGTGTAAAAAGGACACGAAGACAGAAGTCCTCTAGAGATTCTGCAAAGGTGTGTGTGTGTGTGTGTGTGTGTGTGTAAAACGGCCACGATGTGAGAAGCCTTCTAGAGATTCTGCAAAGGTGTGTTTGTGTGTGTGTGTGTGTGTGTGTGTGTAAAAAGGACACGAAGTCAGAAGCACTCCATAGATTCTGCAGGGGTGCTTGTGTGTGTGTGTGTGTGTGTGTGTGTGTGTAAAAAGATATGAAGTCAGAAGGCCTCCAGAGAATCTTAAAGGGTGTGAGTGTGTGTGTGTGTGTGTGTGTATAAAAAGGACATAAAGTCAGAAGCCCTCCATAGATACTGCAACGGTGTGTATGTGTGTGATTTTGTGTGTTTAAAAGGACAGGAATTCAGAAACCCTCTAGAGTTTCTGCAAGGGTTTGTGTGTGTGTGTTTGTATCTGTGTAAAAAGCACCCAAAATCAGAAGCCCTATGGAGATTCTGCAACGGTGTGTGTGTGTGTGTGTGTGTGTAAAAAGGACATGAAGTGAGAAGCCTTATAGAGATTCTGCAAGGTTGTGTGTATGGGTGTGTGTGTGTGTGTGTGTCGTGTGTTTGTGTAAAAAGTACACAAAGTCAGAAGCCCTCTAGAGATTCTGCAACGGTGAGTGTGTTGTGTTAAAAGGATATGAAGTCAGAAGTCATCCACAGATTCTGCAAGGGTGTTTGTGTGTGTGTGTGTGTGTGTGTGTGTGTGTGTGTGTGTGTGTGTAAAAAGAACAGAAAGTCAGAAGCCCTCTAGGAATTCTGCAAAGGTATGAGCATCTTTGTGAGGGAGTGTGTGTGTGTGTGTGTGTGTGTGTGTGTGTGTAAAAAGGACACGAAGTCAGAAGCCCTCCAGAGATTCTGCAAGAGTGTGT